>NC_142489.1:51848332-52173693 GCF_049115385.1 Moschus berezovskii | reverse complement strand
ACCTTTAGCAGCTGCATAATTCTCTCCCTTTTCATTTTGTTTAGATTACTGCGGTTTGGGGCCCTTTCTGCAGGCTGAAGGGTTATGGATCCAATTTACTGTGGAAGCTGATTTTGTGTGTTGGATTGGACCAGTAAGTTTCCAAGGTTTAATGTTTGGTGGATCTTGTGCCTGTGGTCTGTCAGGAAGCGCTAGGTCACTTCTCTATGAAGTGCAATGAATTATCCTGCAAGGTGCTTTGCAGGGTCTGTGGCTTTGGTATGCCTTCAGGTAGCACTTTTATATTGTTTATTTTTGTGTTTCTGCTTTGCTGAAGAATAGGTGCGGGTTGACTTGCACTGAAATTGCTGGCTTCAACTAGGGGCTTGATTTCCATGTAAGCATGGAAACTTTTAAATGTGCTTCTCTTTTAGTGTTCCTTGGTGTCAGGAGTTCAACAATGATCTAAAGATTGGGAATTGACCTCGTGGCTTCTGGGGTTTGGTCCCTGAGTTACAGAAGCATCAAGAATTCTGCATCCTCAGACAGAAGATAAATTCCAAGGTTTATGGTGAAGCAATATTCCATAGCCAAAAACAATCAAAAGGATTCAAAGAGTTCTTTGGAGCAGAGCAAAGTGAGGTGGGAGATAGAGGTTTCTAGGAGAAGAAAAGGGAGAGTAAAAAGGCCAGCATGCAATCAACTCAGGAAATAAATCCATAAGTAAAAGTAGATTCTAAAGATAGAATTCCTAAAGGTATAAACATTGATTAATAAAAAGTTTCAAAAGTCAAAGATTAAAAACCTAGAATAGAATTCAAACTACTGTCAGTTCAGTTCAGTCGCTCAGTAGTATCCGACTCTCTGTGACCCCATGGATAACAGCATGCCAGGCCTCCCTGTCCAACACCAATTCCCGGAGTTCACACAAACTCATATCTATCGAGTCGGTGATGCAATCCAGCCATCTCATTTTCTGTTGTCCCCTTTTCATCCTGCCCCCAATCCCTCCCAGCATCAGAGTCTTTTCCAGTGAGTCATATCTTCGCATGAGGTGGCCAAAGTATCGGACTTTCAGCTTTAGCATCAGTCCTTCCAGTGAACACCCAAGACTGATCTCCTTTAGAATGGACTGGTTGGATCTCCTTGCAGTCCAAAGGACTCTCAAGAGTCTTCTCCAGCACCACAGTTCAAAAGCATCAATTATTTGGTGATCAGCTTTCATCACAGTCTAATTCTCATCCATACATGACCACTGGAAAAACCATAGCCTTGACTAGACAGACATTGTTTGGCAAATTAATGTCTCTGATTTTTAATATGCTGTCTGTATCTATATAAACTACTATAAATACTGGAAAAATGATAGAAACCAAAATAATTCTCAAACTTGTAATGTAGTATATAGAAATGAATGTAAGGGAATGATAAGGATCCAAAAAAAAGTTTTCTTAACAAACATGAATAAAATAAGTTGTTCATAGACTATCCTGCAGTGATTTATGTCAGAAAGTATTTTGCCTTCGATTTCCTCTAGGAGTTTAGGAGTTTCTCGTCTTATATTTAGAGCCTTAATCCATTCTGAGTTTATTTTTTAGTGTGGTGTTAGAAAGTTTTCAAGTTTCACTCTTTTACAAAGTGGTTGACCAGTTTTCCCAGTACCATTTGGTAAAGAGATTGTCGTTTCTTGATTGTTTACTCTTGCTACCTTTGTCAAATAATCCATAGTTGTCTCAATTTATGTCTTGGCTTTCTGCTTTATTCTATTGATCTATATTTTTGTCTTTGTCCAGTAGCATACTGTCATGATGACTGTAGCTTTGTGGTATAGTCTGAAGTCAGACAGGTAGATTTCTCCAGGTCCATTCTTCTTTCTCAAGCTTGCTTTGGCTAGTCAAGGTTTACTGTTGGTTTGTTTCCCCATACAAATGGTGAAGTTATTTTTCCAATTATTTTTTTAAAAAATACCGTTGGTAACTTGATAGGGATTGCGTGAATCCATAGATTGCTTTGGGTATTGTACTCATTTTTACTATACTGATGCTTTGAATCCATGAAAATGGTATATTTCTCCATATACTTGTGTTATCTTTGATTTTTTTCAGTGTTTTATAGTTCTCTATGTAGAGATCTTTGTTTCTTTAGGTAGATATATTCCTGAGTATATTAATCTATTCTCTGCAATGGTGAATGGAATTGATTCCTTAATTTCTTTCTGTTTTCTCATTGTTAATGTATAGGAATGCAAGGGATTTCTGTATGCTATTATTATATCCTGCCACGATACAATATTCACTGATTAGCTCTAGTAATTTTCTGCTGGTGTCTTTATTTATTTATTTTTTATAAAGGATCATGTTCTTTATAAACAGGGAGAGGCTTATTTGCTCTTTCTCAATCATTCTTTTCATATATTTTTCTTCTCTGATTGCTCTGGCTCAAACTTAAACAATTATGTTGAATAGTAGTGGTGAGAGTGGCCACACGTCTTATTCCTGACTTTGAGAAATGCTTTCAATTATTCATCATTGAGGATACTGTTTGCTGTGATTTTATCATATATGGCTTTTATTATATTCAGGTATGTGCGTTCTATGCATGCTTTCTGGAGGATTTCATCATAAATTGATGTTGAATTTGGTCAAAGGCTTTCTGTGGATTTATTGAGAAAATCGTATGCCTTTTTTTGTTTTGTTTTGTTTTTATGTCTCAATGTATTAACCTGGTGTAATCCATTGGTTGATATGCAAATACTGAAAAATCCTTGCATCACTGCTTTAAAGCTCCCTTGTCATGATGTGTAATCTTTTAATATGCAGTTGAATTCTGTTTGCTAGAAATTTGTTGAAGATTTTTGCATCTGTGTTCATCACTGATATTGGCCTGTAGATTTCTTTTTTTGTGGCATCCTTGTCTGGTTTTGGTATTAGGGTGTACCATTACATCTTGGCTGATGTTGGGGTCTTCTCTCAATTTCCACTCACCATGTGGCCTTTCACCACCACTGCACAGGCAAAGGTTGTAATGGCTTAAGGCTGGTTCAGGTCAATACTGAAGGGTTGTGGGAAGAAATGGTAAAGGATACCAAAAGGGCAGGATACAGTGCCTAGAGACATTTTCACTACTGGAACACCTGTGCCTCTGTGTGTGTGTGTGTATGTGCGTATCCAGCCCACTGAAGATGCCGACAAGAAGACAGCAGTAGATGAATTTTGGGGCAACCCGAAGAGGAGGCACAAGGCATCCACAGACAGCAGGAGACTGGTTAATATATTTCCACAGTGCCCCTGTTCAGGACTTGAAATTGAAAAGAATGGCTGATGATAACTCAGGACAGTGGTTCCACAAATCTGGAATGACCTTAAGAGACATAAACACACTCAGAATGTTTGCTGTGTTGTTGTGTGTATTTGTACTGGGAGGAAGGTGTTGAGGTTTTGAGGAGTCACCCACTGGTATGGGGCTTTTAAACCACAATCCTTGGACCCCCTAAAGGGCCTACTGTGAGCTGAAACACACGGCCTTTCACAATCGGAAGCTCCACTGGGGCAAAAAAGATCCTGGCTTAGAATTGTATTCCTTATGTGGAGCTTGTGGAATTCACGACAAAAATCACTGCAAATGGTGGCTACAGCCAGGAAGTTCAAAGATGCTGGCTTCTTGTCGGAAAAGTTATGAACATCTTAGACACGTGTTAAAAACAGGGACATTACTTTGCAGCAAATGTCCATCTAGTAAAAGCTATGGTTTCCCCGGTAGTCATGTAGGGATGTGAATGTTGTTCTTGAAAGAAAGCTGAGCGTGGAAGATTGGATGCTTTTGAACTGTTCTGTTGGAGAAGATTCTTGAGAGTCCCTGGGAAAGCAAGCAGATCCACGTGGCCCATTCTAAAGGAAATCAGTTCTGAATATACATTGGAAGGACTCAGGCAGAAGCGGAAACTAAATAATTTGGCCATCTGATGCAAAAAACTGACTAACTAGAAAGGTCCCTGAGGCTAGGAATGATTGAATGCGGGAGGAGAAGGGAATGACAGAAAAGGATATGAGTTTGCATGAACTATGGAAATTGGTGATGGACATGAAGGTCTGGCCTGCTGCAGCCCATGGGTTCTCAAACAGTCAGACAGGACTGAGTGACTGAACTGAAAAGAACTGATAGATAATTTAATATTGAATGGAGGACGAATGAATGCCCATATTTTCAGAGGTGACAAACAGGGGATTACATATATCGTGTAGGAAAATGTGCACAGAGAAATTCCTTTATGTAATATAAAGAACTCAAAATTCCATTCCCTGTACACTGATTTCCATATTGGCTGCAGGGAAATCTGTGCCAAGCTTTTCAAATGACACATATAGGGTACTCCATCTCATGACATATAAAATGTAGAAATTACAGCACTCATATTTTCAAATTAGAATGTAAAGCATTCCCTATGTCAGAAATTAAACCTGGGCTCATATTTTAATGAGGAAAATAGAGAGAATTCCACAGAGCACTCAAGAGAAGAAAGTCTACACCTAGCTATGCACATCTTACACATCGCATCTGTCCTGTCATAGGGAGAAAAATCAGTATTCAGATTTCTTATATGGGATGTAAGGATTCTGCATTTCCTACAAGAATATCTGAGGTAAGATTTCCATATTAGAAATATGGGAAATTCACATATCACGGTGAATATATGTAACCAAATTTTTATATCCGAAATATGTACACTTCATATGTACTCTTACATAATCTATAGCCTTGTTTCCATATGAGAAATGAAGAAAGCCTCAATTTTCCATATCACAAATTCCTCATCAGGTGAATTAAAAAGAATACATATGCAATAGAGAGAATTCCGTATTGCATGTAGAAAACTCTTCTTGCAGATTTAAGTATGTGAGATACGCAACCTTCCATATTTCCTTTAGAAACTTCGACACCTAGATGGAGAAATATGGCCCATAAAACATACAGGATTTCATGCAAGAAAACAAATGCCTCTTTTTTTTATGTGAAATTTAGATAATGCAAAATTCAGGGGAGATGATCTGCGCTTAGCTTCATGAATGAATTACGGAGGTTTCACATTTCATGATGGGAAAATCTGCACACAGATTTTCATCAGCGAAATAAAGATAATGACATTATGTGTGATAAAATCTGGGCCCAGCATTAGAGCTTGGAAGGACTGAGAGCTTCATATTTAATGTAGGAAAATGGGTTACCTGATTTTCAACAGAATTTCAAAACTTCATGCAGTAAAATCTGCACACAGAGGCAGATGAATGGGAAAAGAATTTATCGTGCCTATAAGAGAGTCTGATGTTAAGAAGGATTGGAGATGGGAGGAGAAGGGGATGACAGAGAAAGAAATGGCTGGGTGGCATCACCGATTCGATGGACATGATTTTGAGTGAACTCCCGAGTTGGTGATGGACAGGGAGGCCTGGTGTGCTGTGATTCATGGGGTCGTAAAGAGTCAGATACGACTGAGTGCCTGAACTGAACTGAACTGATGCACAACAAAGCAGTATTACTCAGCTGTATAAGGGAATGCATTTTACTCCTTTGAACGAGGTTTATGGACATGGAAACTCTTATATAAATTCAGAAAGAGAAAAATCAATACTGAATATCAATCCATGTATTTGAAATTTATTTTTCTTCAAGGTTTCCATCTATTTTTTTTTTCAAAAACAATTTTAGGAAAATTTACTTAAAAACAACCTTATCTTAAATGGAGTAACTTTGGTTTTACAAGCAGCAAGTAAAGTAAAAAACCAAAAATTCATTACAGGAGCATTAAGTTCTACATTAGGTCACAGAGTCTAATCTGAAATCATACCCATAATATCATTTTTCAGGATATCTTTGAATTAGTTATTTCCCAAGATGTCTGAACCAAAGCTACTCTATTTTGATTTTTAATTGTAAAAAAAAAAAAAATTAATAGCCAAAGCAGATTTCACCATTAATGACGTCAGTGTTTTTCTAGGTATGAGAAGATGCAAGAATTGGAACTCATAAAACCTTTTTCTGAAAAGATCTAACTATCTGAAGGCCTGTTCTGCCAGTTTTTTTGTTTGTTTGTTTGTTTGTTTTTTTAGAGCACAGAGTGCCTCATTCCTGATTTTCAGACTGAACTTCTTTCAGGGGGTGTTGAAGGTCAGCAGCTTGCAATGGTCATGATGTAATCTTTATAGAGGCAGCTGGCAAGGACCAACTTCCAGTCAGCAGAGTCACTTCATAGCCACATATCTGACCATGTGACACCATTTCATGGCCATTGTGTCCCGCAGTGCTGGGAAGGCTCATTTCCAGGTCTAGGGAAGTGATGGGCCACTGAGTGTGCAAAAATTGGATCAGGTCTTGCAAGTAGCAAAAGTCTCTGGACCGCTGTTTCACTAGCCTCCTTATCCAGGAAAATATTTCCCCTTGATGCTTTTTCCCATACCCAGAGTCACATTATTACAATTATTGATTTCATATGGAACAGTCAGTTCAGAATTATGATCCAGCAATCGCACTCCTGGGCATACACACCGAGGAAACAAGAAATGAAAGAGACACATGTACTCCAATGTTCATTGCAGCACTGTTTATAACAGCCAGGACATGGAAACAACATAGATGTCCATCTGCAGAAGAATGGATAAGAAAGCTGTGGTACATATACACAATGGAATATTACTCAGCCATTAAAAAGAATGCATTTGAATCAGTTGTAATAAGGTGGATGAAACTGGAGACTATTATACAGAGTGAAGTAAGCCAGAAAGAAAAACACCAATACAGTATACTAACACATATATATGGGATTCAGAAAGATGCAAATGATAACCCTGTATAAGAGATAGAAATAGAGACACAAATGTATAGTACAGTCTTTGGGACTCTGTGGGAGAGGGTGAGGGTGGGATGATTTGGGAGAATGGCATTAAAACATGTTTGTTGCCATATGTGAAACGAATCACCAGTTCATGGTCGATGCGTGTATTTGAAATTTTATGGGAACTGACAATCCTACATAATGAACATCGAATAAGACACGGACATAAAAAACAGACTTGTGGACTGAGTGGGATAAGGTGAGGGTAGGATGATTTGAGAGAATAGCACTGAAACTTAAATATTGCCATGTATATGTAAAACAAATGATCAGTGGGAAATTGGTAGAAAAAGCAGGACACACAAATTCGTGCTCTGGGACAACCAAGAGGGAGTGAATGGGGAGGAAGGTGGGAGGGGATTAAGGAAGGGGTGTGTGTGAGGAACACATGTATAGCTTGGGCTGATTCATCTTATTAATGCAAAAACCCTCACAATATTGTAACGTAGCTACCATTCATTACAATGAATAAATGAATGAAAAGATTATTCACCATACTATTGAACAATGGCCAGGAACCTCGAAACGATTGTGGGAGGAGAGAGAGATGCCAAAGCACATCCAAAGTAAGTGCGATGATGAAAAGAGAAACGAATGATGGATAGTGAGGCACAGCTCTGTACAAAGGAGACTCACTGATTTCTTCAGAAGAGTGATAGTATTTGAGCCCAAAATGAGGAAACACCTGTAGTTGGGGTCTTGGTTGTGGAATGAGAGTTCAGAGGCACAGTGCAGCTGCTGCTGCTGCTGCTGCTAAGTCACTTCAGTCGTGTCCGACTGTGTGTGACCCCGTAGACGGGAGCCCACCAGGCTCCCCCGTCCCTGGGATTCTCCAGGCAAGAACACTGGAGTGGGTTGCCATTTCCTTCTCCAATGTGTGAAAGTGAAAATTGAAAGTGAAGTCGCTCAGTGGTGTCCAACCCTTAGCGACCCCATGGACTACAGCCTTCCAGGCTCCTCCGTCCATGGGATTTTCTAGGCAATAGTACTGGAGTGGCTTGCCATTGCCTTCTCCGACAGTGCAGCTGAGTCATCTGAGTCATCTGTAAATCTGAGAAGTGACTTTTGTAGGTCAGGCTGCTTTATCTACCCCAAGATTCCCTAGTAGAAACCTGTTATTCAGTAGGTGTATGCACATGCTGTCTCAACCAGCTGCCCTCATGCACTGGTGTCACGCTGTGTTACACAGATGCTCAGTTTCTCCACAAGGGAAATAAATGACCCAGATTCCTGGAAACATGCCTGTGAGTGCCCGTCCCACAGTCTCCTCACCTGGCCTCCTCTCAGTTATCTTTCATGGTGTTGCCTTCTCCCTAGTATTAGTCCTAGTAGTCAGAACTAGTACTGAGAGTTTTGGGCTCGAGAACCTCAATGATGATATGCCTGGGAAACCAGCAAAGTCAGCAGAAGGTTGGTCAGACCCTGAGCTCACCGAGCACTCCTAAGTGAACTGCCAATTCTGTGCAGGCACAGAGAGAGCCCACGTCTACAATCCTGCTAGATCCTGCTAAATTTTGGTCACAGAACAACCTGAAAAATTTTATGCTGTTGCTATAATTGTGGTGCCTGTAGGACTATGTTTTATGTTCAAGTCCCTCGTGCCAATGAATTGGAGGGGAATGACTTGCTGATTCAGGATGCTCCAGGACAGAAAGGGTATGGGGGAAGGACCTAAATCACCTACCAAGGTTAACCTATCCCTTTCTGTCCCCACTCTCCATATCCAGGGTGCTGCCTCATACCAGTGATGCTGGCTACTGCTTAACAATCAGTTCACTGCCATGGCTTCTTGCGAAAGAACAGTGTGCTGTTACATCAATCCGTGGGTTGCCTGAGTTCCTCCACTTGCCAGGACAAACTCAAGGTAGGCGAGGTGTGAAACCTCATTACATGAAAGCTGTCCTTTCCTCTTTTCAGGGGCAAAATGTGTACCCACCCCTTCACACTCACCATCCTTTCGCATGACATTGTCTCCAGTCTGATATTCAAGTTCATCATGTAGCAGTAAAGCATGTCTTCTTCACGGTATCTAATCAAGGCTGTCATCTGGGAATGGTTTACAAACTGCTTTGGGTCAAGGAGTCTCTAGATGATAGAGGTGACAGGGCTGGAAGACAAAATCCAGTCTAGCGTCATCCGAAATCATCTGAATTTAATTTGCGACTTGTAACGAGTCACCTTCTGCTCACCCAGAATGTATGAAGGCCAAAACCCCTAGTCTGTGCATATCAAACTCTTCCCCAAAGGAGGTGCTATTCTATCTGAAGGCCCTGAGATCCATCTTCAGGTCAGTTCAGTCACTCAGTCATGTCCGACTCTTTGCGACCCCATGTATCACAGAACTCCAGGCCTCCCTGTCCGTCACAAACTCGGGAGTTCACTCAAACTCATGTTTATCGAGTCGGTGATGCCATCCAGCCATCTTATTCTCTGTCCTCCCCTTCTCTTCCTGCCGCCAATCCCTCCAGCATTAGAGTCTTTTCCGTTGAGTCAACACTTCACATGAGGTGGCCGACGTTTTGGAGTTTCAGCTTCAGTATCAGTCCTTCCAATGAACACCCAGGACTGATCTCTTTTAGAATGGACATTCACCTTGGACTCCTGAAAATTAGCTTATTCCTGGAAAACACAGCCTGCTCACTAGGACTAACATGAGCACTTAGACATCCCAAAAACCTCACCCCCAAATTCACTCAGTGTTTTGGATGGGAAGTGTGTAGCACACAACCCATTTTTCTGAAGAGTCTGTCCCTGGTGCTAACAACAATTCTGATTAAGACAGCTGCAAGGACAGGCCAAGCATCAGTTTGTGCTCATCAGAACAACAGGGCCATCACCCGTAAATCAGGAACCGATTTGTAGGACTGCAGCCAACACTCATTATCCAGTAAGTATATTTTGTACCCATGCCTCCAGATCTGCAACTCTTTTTCTCATAGCCCAGATAAAATGGATGCGACAGCACCCAATGGGCCCACAGATTTGAACCAGAAGTGGCAGATTCCCCGTGCATGGAATTTTTCTGTTCTAGGCAGGTCTTCCGCTTCTGACCAATCCTGGGTTTCATCAGAGATTAGGTCCCTTGACATCCACAGGGAGGACTTCGAGAGCCTCATATCACTTGATTAACTGTTAGTGACTCCTCAAACCCTCCACATGTGCTTCCCAGTATAAACATACAAAACAACACAGCAGAAATTGTGAACTTCTTTATTTTTCTTGATGTAATTCCCGATTTGTGGACCCACTGTCCTGAGTTTACACTGGCCATCTGGGAAAGAGTGCACAAAGAAATTCATAAATGCAATATAAAAAAATTAGTATTTCCTTCCACTGTATTGAATTCCATATTTCATGCAGGAAAATCCGTGCCTAAAATTTCAACTGTTATATATAGAGTATTCTTTTACATTACATATTTATGAATAACAGCACACATATTTGCAAATGTAGACTATGAACCATTCCCAATTCAGAAATTACACCTGGGCTCATATTTTAATAAGGGAAGTATAGATAATTCCACATTTCAGGAAGGAATATCAACACCCAGCTATTTATATGGGAAATAGAGCATCTGGCATGGCAAGAGGTGAAAAGTTGGTGTCCAGATTTCTTTTCTCAAATACAAGGTTTCTCTACTTCATATAAGTATATCTGATGTAAGATTTCCATATTGAAACATAGAATGTTCCATATTTCATGGACAAATCTGCACTCAAAGTGTATGTCTTATTGCACACTCTGTAGTTTGGTTTTCATATGGGGAAGGAACAAAATTCCAAAATTTCCACGTCAAAAATCTCCTTGTCAGGTTAATTAAAGTGAATATATGAAATATAGAGAATTCCATATTGCATGTAGGAAACTCTGCTTTCAGAATAAAGAATATGAGATACAGAGAACCCCATATTTCAGTTAAATACATCAACACCCAGATGGAAATGTATGACATATAAAGCATACCTTATTTCATGAAGGAGGTGGATGAAACTGGAGCCTATTATACAGAGTGAAATAAGCCAGAAAGGAAATAACCAATACAGTAGACCGACACATATAGATGGAATTTACAAAGGTGATAACGATAACCCTGTATACAAGACAGCAAAAATTACACAGATGTATAGAAGTCTTTGGACTCTGTGGGAGGGGGCGAGGGTGGGATGATTTGGGAGAATGGCATTAAAACATGTATATTATCATTTGGAAGTGAATTGCCAGTCCAAGATCGATGCATGATACAGGATGCTCGGGGCTGGTGTACTGGGATGAACCGGAGGGATGGGATGGGGAGGCAGTTGGGAGGGGGGTTCAAATGGGGAACACAGGTACACCCAGGGCAGATTCATGCAAAGTATGGCAAAACCAGTGCAATAATATAAAGAAATTAGCCTCCAATTAAAATAAATAAATTTAGAAAAACAAATAAAATAAAAATATCTTATTAAAAAAAAAGAAAAGGTGTGCCTTAAATTTATATGTGAAATTTAGATGATTCCAAAATTCTGGTAAGATTATCTGCACCCATTTTCACGAATGAACCTCAGAGGTTCCATATTTCATGTGGGAAAAACTGCACCCAGTTTCTCAGTGGTGACTTAGAAATGATTTTATATTATATATGAGTATGTGATAAAGTCTGTACTCAGAGTTAGATCTTGGAAATACTGAGTATATCATATTTAATATAGGAGAAAGGACACACTGATTTTCTACAGAATTTCAAATCTTGTAGCAAAATGTAGAGATAATAGTAGATAAATGGATAAGGAAGATGTGGTCTAATACTCAGCTCATCTATTGCACTCAGCTATAATAGTGAATGCATTTGACTCACTTCTAACGAGGTGGATGAACATGGAGCCTCATTTACAGAGTAAAGTCAGAAAGAGAAAGAAGAATACTGAATATCAATGTATGTATTTGGAATTTAAACAGATGTTACGGACAATCCTATATACAAGGCATCCTATAAGAGTCAGACCTAAAGGATAGACTTCTGAACTGAGACGGATAAAGCGAAAGTGGGATAAGATTTGCGACACTAGCGCAGAAATACAGACATTACCATATAAATGTGAAATAAATGACCAGTGTGAGTCTGACACAGGAAGCTGGAGACACAACATCGTGCTCTGGGATAACCCAGAGAGAGGGAGTGGGCAAGAAGTTGGGAGGGTATTCGGGAATTGTGTGTGTGTGCGGAACACCAGTATGCCTAGGGCTGATAAATCTTGATACATGGCAATAAACCATTACAATATTGTAAAGTAATTACCCTCCAATTGCACGAAATAAATTAATAAAAAGTTTATTCACCGTAGTATTGCACAAAGGCCAGTAATCTCAGAAGGACTGGGGATGTCAGAGAGATGAAAAGGAAATTACAGGTTAAATGCGATCAAAAAAGAGAAACCAACTGTGGAATGTGGCTCATGTGTTTGTACAAATTGACACACTAACTTTTGTGAAAAGGGACTTTTAAGAGCAATAGTAGCTGAACCCAAATTTAAGTCGAGACTCTGGGCGGGGTTGTTGGCCATTGAATGACAGCAGAGAGGCTCAGTGAAACCGAGTCGTTTTGCAATCTGAGTAGTGAGTTTGGTCGGTTAAGGTGCTTCGTCTATCTCAGTCTTCCCTAGTGCATAGTTCTTCACACTTCTGACTAATCCTGATTCCCTTTTGTCCTGTGTCACTCTGTGGTCCATGGAGGATCAGTTTCTCCATAAGGTTAATAAATGACCCACAGTCTTGTAAACAAAAAAGTCATTGCCAAGCCTCCAGTCTCCTCACTTGGCCTTCTCACAGCCTTCTCCCTCAATTAGTACTGAAATGGTTTTGGACATAGATTCTTAATGATGATCTTCCAGGAAACAAGCAAAGTCCGCACAGGGCTCGTGAGATGCTGAGCCGCCCTGTTCGCTGGCAATTTCTCCACATCAATTGCCAATTTTTAGAGGCTCAGTTTGATCCCACAACTGCACTCCTGCTAGATCCTTCAATTTTTGCCTGAGAACCATTCTAAAAGATTTCAAGTGCTCTAGCAATGACAGTGGCTGTTTGCATTATCATCAATCCTTAGAAGGTAACAGGCAAGAAGACCAGTGGTATTCAAATGGGAGAAATAGGCCACAAGTATCAGAAATTTTTTATCTCTCTTAAGTGGCAGGAGGAAGCAAACTATAAATTTTAGATTGTTTCCCCTTCTGTATACAGATTTAAAAGGAGGTTTCTTTTAAAATTCTGTGCTGCCTTGAGGACACCTGATTAGAACTGAACTTAAATTTCTCAGGTCTTAATCCAACCAATGCCTTTTTTATAAGGAAATGATTTCCTTAAGCTATGTTAATGAACTATACAATTTCCCTTTGCTATGTCTTTTTCAATACCGTTCTGCCTAAGATTCATAACCTACTTGACAAAGCAGAATGTTTGTCTAACATAAATTTTCGCTACAGTTCAGTTCAGTTCAGTTCAGTCGCTCAGTCGTGTCCGACTCTCCGCGACCCCATGATTCACAGCACGCCAGGCCTCCCTGTCCATCACCAACTCCCGGAGTTCACCGAAACTCATGTCCACAGAGTCGGTGATGCCATCCAGCCATCTCATTCCAGGTCGTCCCCTTCTCCTCCGGCCCGCAACCCTTCCCAAGTTATGGTAATTAGATGATGTGTTTGCTGGGAAAGCTAAGCCATTTTATGGCACAGAACAAAACAGATTGCGTCAGTGTTATCTCAAAATGTATGTTATGGGTGAGGATCTCTGATTTTTGAGACATTTTCTTTCTCTAATTAGCGTCCTGCTAGTACCTGTGTAAACTTTGACTAAAGAGAGGCAAAGGGTCACTCTTTCTGCCCCCTTCTAATGTCTATGTCTAACTCTTTTTCACTCTTATTACACAAAATAAAACCTTATTACACAAATGATCTGCATGATGAAGAATCCTAAGTGGCCACAGATTGAATTCCTGGCTTCCCCAGGCCACAAATCCAAGTACCTTTCAATGTAGCTCATAAGCAACTTTTCAAATCCTGGGTACCGCTGAGTTGTAATGGAATGAATTCCTCAGTATCCTGCAGGAAAGGAATATGAAAGATGGACCAAAATCACTTGCCAAATTAAACCCACGCCTCTCTGCTCCTACCCTTGACATCCAGGGAGCTGTCTCTTACAACTGATGCTAATGAGATGCTCCTTAACAGTCATCTCATTCTGGAATTGCCAGGTGTTTTAACAGAACAAACTGACCTTGCAACACCTTGCTACTTTCTGGATAACCCAGAATTTCAAAAATAACTCTCTGGAAAGACTACTCTGGTACACAGTCTCTGGTCACTGATGACATACATTTCCTGCCAAACTGTATGGCTTCTATTCAAATGTGAGTCAAAAGCAGTCTTCTATAGTTATTCGCTCAGACATATAGGTATAGTGATTCCCAGGCTGTTCTGGCACTGTGCCTTTGGTGATCGTAATTCCTGGAGCCCCCAATTCACTTGGCCCCTGTCTCCTGGCCGGTGCCATCACCCCTGGCCCTCTCCCACTCCTGTTCTTTCTGCTCCTCCTGAGCAACTCACCCCCAAGAAGTGGCAGGAAATATACGACTTTGGCCCAGAAGCCAGCAATGCCCTGGATGATGGCACTTCTCTGATTAAATGGATGTCTTCTCTTATCGCCCTTCCTCTGGAGCCATAGATAGGCTTTGGGGTCTTTCTCATTCTCGGAGCTCAGCTCCACCTGAAGGGACACCAACACCTTCTGTAAATTCCAGTGAGGGCTGGTCACTCTGGACACCTCTCCTTGGATGTTCCTGGCGCTACTCCTCCAGGTCCTGCTCATACTCCTGGAAGGACTCCTGCTCCTGCTCCTCCTCTGCTATCACTCGAACTTCCTCAAAGCAAGGTCTTCAACCAGCAGCTGGAACTCTTACCCAATTTCTGACACCAATTTCTGACACCTCTCCCTCGTTCAGGACCATGCTTTCCTCCACCGACTCGCCACTGATAAGAGTGGCCTCCTCACCCGGTGTGCCACCTTGTCCGTGAAACATTCCCAGATGGATCCACCATACCAGTGGGTCCAGAGTCCCATGTACCTTGCAGACCCACACTCACAACTAAGCAGATTCAGGTTGGTCCAGGGGTGCTCCCCCCTTCCTCTGGTCTCACTCTCTATGTGGCACTGGTATTGGCCCAGAACTGCAAAGGAACTGGACACCAAAGCACAGCAGGTTCCCATAATCTCAGCCACTCCCCACTAACTGGTTTCTTGCCTACAACCTATGAGCAGGGAATGTGAAACATGCTTGTCCCAGGGTCTTGTGACATCACACATTCATAATGTGTTGGTGAGAGGGGACTCACTTCTACACCCTGACCTCTACACCCTATCATGAACCAATCAAACAGAATCGACAGGCCTTTTCTCACAGGAACAACGCCCTTGTAATAATGGGCAATCTGGCAGCAGTGACCCCGTTGCTAAAATTGGCTCAAGACAAAGTTGTGGTGAGTCCTCAGAAACTGTTTCAGTGGGCAACAATGGAGAAGAGCCTGAGCAGTGAATGGGCAAACAGGGTCAGTAACAATCAAATCAAGGATTAGGAACCTGATGCTGTAACCCTCCTCAAGCCTGAAATTGCTTCTGGGGCAATGTGTGACTGCCTGTACCGATGGGTCCACTCTGGTGAGAGAAGGTAGCCCTGAGGGTCAGGGGTCCTCACCTTGGATTCAAACTGCAAGTCCTGGGCAGAGAGTAGGGTTGGGTGGCGCACACAATGACCTCGCCTTCTGTCAGCTGTTGCAGAGTCCATCCAAAAACTTGTGCCTTGGGTTACAATAGTGTCAGGAATGCAGTCAATCTCTGTGGAAGGAGTATAGCACTTCCCTTGGCTCTCTGTCTGGTCCCCACACGTACCCCCTAACCAAACCATCCTGGAAAACCTGGCCCAAAATCTGTCAGCTCCAGGCATAGGGACACTGATGTAAAGAGGGAACACAGGTGTTTCACTAGTTGAAATACCAGTGGGTCATATAAATTGAGAGATTTCCTTATTTTCCTGGAAAGTCTTCTCCATTCTGATCTTCAGATGTAAATGTAGAGAATTCCAACTTCCATGAAGAAGGATTAGTTCCTAGATTTTTATATGGGACGTATAGAGAATTTGATAGGGGGAAATTGTCCAGACATCTATGAGAAATACAAATATGTTTCGTATTACATGGGGAAAAAATTGTTGTTTTTATATAAATGAACAATACGAAGAAGAATTTCATATTTCATGAAGAAACAGTGGTGGCCAGAATTTCATTTTTGAAATAGAGCTAATTCCAAACACATTTGGCCTTCCCATATCTTTATTACATATTTTTGTCAGTAAAATTGATTGCCATGTTTATATAGGATGTATACAATTTCACAATTCAACCAGTAAAATGTAGGCACCATTTTCACATATGAAATATCTAGAATTCCATATTGAGGGAGAAAAAATTTGTGTGTACTTATCCACATGTGAAACATACAAGATTCAATATATGATTAAAGACACATGTAAGTAGATTTTCAAACATGAAACAGATTTCTTATTTCACATAGAAAAAGCTACACCCATATTTTCTCATGTGAAACATAGAATATTACATAAATAATGCAGGAAAATCATCATTTAGGTTTTCCGATGCTTGAAGTAGATCATCCAAAGTTAGTGCTCTGGAACAACCCAGAAGAATAAAGTAGAGAAGGATGTGGGATGGGCTTGATGATGGAAAGGACACATTGATACCTGTGACACATCAATGTTGATAAATGACAGAAATCATCACAATATTATATAGCATTTATACTTCTGATATAATTTAAAAATATAGTTTAAAAAATGCAAAAGAAGAAAGGACTGTATTCATTAATTTATCATGACCTAAATGGAAAATCGGAGAAGGCAATGGCATCCCACTCCAGTTCTCTTGCTTGGAAAATCCCATGGATGGAGGAGCCTGGTATGCTGCAGTCCATAGGGTGGCTAAGAGTCGGACACCACTGAGGGACTTAACTTTCACTTTTCACTTTTATGCACTAGAGATGGAAATGACACTTCACTCCAGTGTTCTTGCCTGCAGAAACCCAGGGATGGGGGAGCCTGTTGGGCTGCCATCTATGGGGTCGCACAGAGTCGCACATGACTGAAGTGACTTAGCAGCAGCAGCAGCAAATGGAAAAATATTAAAAAGTAAATATATACAGATGAAATTGATTCACTTTCACTTACAGCCAACAAAATTTTAGTGTGACTATAGTTCAATAAAAACTGGTGAAAAATACTGCGTCAACTATACCTCCAACAAAGAGTAAACAAATGGTTGCCTTTCTGCACTATATATGTCATTGAGGACATTATGCTAGGTAAAGTACTTAAGTTAGCAGAAGCAAAATTTTGATAATCTCACGACGTTGTTAAAATACCTGAGTTATAGAAACAGAGAGTGGAATGTGGTTTCTGAGCTAGTGGAAATGAACCATGATGATCCAGGTTACCAACTTTTAGTCACAGGTTGAATAATCTCAACACAGAAGACTGTAATAGAGGCAGGATGGACATGGAATGGCAGCCCTTAGGAAAGGAACATGAGCGAAGTTTGAAGTCCAACTCCACCGACAGAAAACTTCTCAGCAGAGTGTAGTGAAAGATGTATTGCAACCTTCCATGTTCTCTGGCCTTAGGCTGAGTAGCGAGCAGCAGAGTTTCAAAACAGACTGTGTCTTGCAGAGGCTCAGAGCACTTTCTAGAGCCACTCATGGTTGTGGCCTGGGTTTCAAAGTAATAGCCAATGTGTCCTATCCCCACATTCATGACCTATGGTCGTGGCAATTTGCGTGGGTCACTGTCTGTGGGATCCGGTGCCCTATTTGGATAAACTGAGAAGACTGAAGGCCAACTGTATACTGGGCACATGTTTTCCTAATTGAAGATGTGTGGGTATAGTATGAGGATCTTGGTAAGAGGAAGGCAGAGAGAACTGAGAGATATCTCCTCAGCTGGGAGTGGGCACTTGTGGCAGGACCAAGAATGGGTGCTGGATGCATTTTTCCCAGACAGGAGAGCCAGCATGCAGAGGGACACCCTCCTCCTTTCCAGGACCTTGGAAGGTGAAAGTCAAACGTGGGCCCCTTTCCTTTCAGGGTAGGAAATTTTATTTATTTCTGTGGAAGTTTACAGGAACACTGTTACCTGACACTGACCTTACCTCAAGAACAGAGGGTCTACAGGAAGATGGTTACAACAGCTAATCACACCCTTCCCTCAACTTCCCTATAAGTGGGCTTTGCTGAAAGCTGTGGGGACAGGTTCAGTTCAGTTCAGTTCAGTTCAGTTCAGTTGCTCAGTCGTGCCCGACTCTTTGCAACCCCATGAGTCACGGGGGGCCTGTGATTCACGCCAAGCCTGTTAGCGTTTTTCAAAGGTATAACCCACCCAATTTCTCAAAACAAAAAAAGCCCTGCAATAAAAACACCTTGGTTTTAAACACCTATGTTCTGATATTGCTTAGCCTAACTATGTTGGGCGCATGGCTATTTGGTAACAGTTGCACCTAATCTCTCAAGTCTTTAGAAGGTTGCTGACTATCTGAAACCCCATCCAAAACCACATTCTCTCATGAAAGTATGAAAATGTGTATTCTTCTATACAAAACGAGCTTGGAAAGGCTGATGGTAACCCCAATTACCAGGTGAATTTAAACAAACTGAAAAAATGTTGTCATTAAATCTTACTTCAGTTCAGTTCAGTTCAGTCACTCAGTCGTGTCCGACTCTTTGCGACCCCATGAATCACAGCATGCCAGGCCTTCCTGTCCATCACCAACTCCCGGAGATCACTCAAACTCATGTCCATTGAGTCGGTGATGCCATCCAGCCATCTCATTCTCTGTCGTCCCCTTCTCTTACCACCCCCAATCCCTTCCAGCATCAGAGACTTTTCAACTGAGTCAACTCATCGCATGAGTTGGCCAAAGTATTGGAGTTTCAGCTTTAACATCAGTCCTTCCAAAGAATACCCAGGATTGATCTCCTTTAGAATGGACTGGTTGGATCTCCTTGCAGTCCAAGGGACTCTCACGAGTCTACTCCAGCACCACAGTTCAAACGCATCAATTCTTCGGTGATCAACTTTCTTCACAGTCAAACTCTCACATCCATACATGACCACGGGAAAAACCATAGCCTTGACTAGACGGACCTTGGTTGGCAAAGTAATGTCTCTGCTTTTTAATATGCTATCTAGGTTGGTCATCACTTTCCTTCCTAGGAGTAAGAGTCTTTTAATTTTCTGGCTGCAATCTATTAATTTTTAAAATTCTGTAATGAACTGATTTGCTCGCATAAACATATAGAGTATATCTTTTTGTCTTTACAATTTTTTAGTAGTTTACTTATCATGAGCATCATCTTATGGCTTAGTATTCATTCACAAACAGAAAAGTTTTCCTTCCCATATGTCTTTGTGGTGAGGATTTCTAGATTGGTTAACAACAGACAAGGAAACAAACAAAAACTGAAATTTGGTTTCATCTGTATAATCCATGCACAACCCATTTCTCTTAACCAGTTGCTCTTGGGTTCTGGAGTCTTGTCTACTGGTGTGAACATGGTAAACAGATGTATATACAGCGCACAAAATGGAAAGAAGAAACTCAATATTATACAATACGTTGTTTTCTCTCGAAATTTGTATGCTGAAGCTCTAACTCTCTGTACTTTATACTTAGTGAAACTGTGAGGAAATTATAATTCTTTCTGACCCTATTTGGATATAGGACCTCTAGATTGGTAATTGAGTTTATACAATTGGCACTTTATAAGAAAAGCAGATCAGTCAGAGACAAAACAGAAACATTACTATGTGAAGACAAAACCAGAAAATGGCCGGTAAAAATCCAAAAGAGGTCTCAGACGAAAACAAATCAGCTGACTTTAATTACTGCCTTGAGCCTCAGAAGTTTGGAATACATTTCTTGACTCTCCCTGGTATAGGAAACTTTCTTATGGCAGCTTTAGCAAACTAATATATGTGCTTCTCTTGAAAAGCATCTGTCAATTCCCAAAGAATCCTCCATTTCTTACACAAGTTTTCAGGGAATGGAAACTGGCAAAGAACTCACTTATCCATCAATTGATTACCCTCACAACGTCCTAGTGCTCCCTAAGAGTTATCATTCTTTCTTTAGAGATTCAGCTGGGTTAGAACTTATTCCTACTTCATGGTTAAAGATGACCTAGCACATATTAGCATGATCATAATTTACAGGAAGTGGTAGAAAAAAAGCACAAGGGAAAGCAGGCTGACATTGAAAATATACAACCCTCTCCACTTATCTTTCCCATACATCATGTTTAATTCCCTAGGAGAAAAGTGGTAGTGACCAAGGCATTGCTTCCTAATGCCTTGGGAAAATCACAAAGATGTGATGCTATGGTAATCATACCGACCTAAACATTCCCAAACCAAGACACTAAGCTGCAGTAGCCATGGAGAAGGCAATGGCAAGCCACTCCAATACTCTTGCCTGGAAAATCCCATGGATGGAGGAGCCTGGTGGGCTGCAGTCCATGGGGTCACTAGGGGTCGGACACGACTGAGCAACTTCACTTTCACTTTTCTCTTTCACACATTGGAGAAGGAAATGGCAACCCACTCCAGTGTTATTGCCTGGAGAATCCCAGAGACGGGGGAGCCTGGTGGGCTTCCGTCTATGGGGTCACACAGAGTCGGACACGACTGAAGTGACTTAGCAGCAGCAGCAGCAGCAGCAGCAGCAGCAGCCATGGGGCAGCCTAGAGGACAACAAATCTTCCCATACTGTTGGAGTCACCTGGGCC
The DNA here is from genome assembly GCF_049115385.1 of Moschus berezovskii. Lineage (NCBI taxonomy): Eukaryota > Metazoa > Chordata > Mammalia > Artiodactyla > Moschidae > Moschus > Moschus berezovskii. Next base: position 52,152,950 of record NC_142489.1, on the reverse strand, counting down.
TTTCCACCAGACAGTTGGCCAGGAATGTTTGTGTCAGCATCTCTATGGCAGAATTTGTGGTTTATGGCTGCCACTTTTATCACCAACCCTCTCGATTCCTGAGACACCCAAGAGACTATCATTCTAGCCTGTAGACTACTTATCTTAAAAATACAGGAATACAACCCAGTCCAAAGTGAAGGATTCCACCCATGGAGATGTTAAATGGTCCTCAGACACACGAAGGGCTCTTATGAGCAGTAATACCACAGCTCCAGGCAAGCTCGCCATTAACACTTGCAGCCAATGCCATACACATATCCTCAGTATCAATAGAGAGGGTAGATTTGAAGTCCACTATAAACTAGAGGCCACATCCCTAGTGGCTCAGATGGTTAAGCATCTGCCTACAATGGGTATGGAAGATCTCTTGGAGAAGTAAATGGCAACCCACTCCAGTATTCTTGCCTGGCAAATCATATGGACGGAGGAGCCTGGTAGGCTACAGTCCATGGGGTGGCAAAGAGTCATACACGACTGAGTGACTTCACTTTCACTTTCACCAACTAGAGGGAAAAAAGTTTTATATATATACCTTCTGTCTTAGTCAAGTCCAAAAGACAGAGTCTGTACTCCAGCACATCATGCCCAATGCATGCTGCTGCTGCTGCTGCTGCTAAGTCACTTCAGTCGTGTCCGACTCTGTGTGACCCCATAGACGGAAGCCCACCAGGCTCCCCCGTCCCCGGGATTCTCCAGGCAAGAACACTGGAGTGGGTCGCCACTTCCTTTTTTATACATAAGTAATAATTTTTGCAGGTAACAGTACCAGGTACAGGACACCTTTTAGCTGATGTGCAACCAAAGTGTAGTAATATAGAAACCTTTAATGCTAGTTTCAGAGAGAAAATGGTCATCTCCCAGTTGATACAGTCAATAGGACTCAAATTACTAATAACATTCAATTTGGCCATAAGGTATTGCAGCTTCCCTCTACGGAACCTAGTCAAGAAGTTTCAGTTCAGGCCTGTCTGCAGGCTCAAATTTCCATTTCTCAAATGTTTTCATTCAATCCTCAGACAGTTAATATATAGACAATCTACATGCCCTCTGAGAAAATGATTAAGACTGTAAGAACAAAGAACATTTCCAGGGCAAGCGACAGATGGTGCTACAGGTTGGTGATTAGATGGAGGAAGATGGAGAGGAGAATGAAACGGAGATTTCAGAGCTTGGATCTGACTGTTTGAGTTGGTGGGAGCAACACCAAACCTGCCTGCAGACCTCAGAATGCTATACTAGACCAAGTGCAGTGTTACCACTTAGAAATTCAGGAGATAGTATTTGGGCAGGGGGGTGGTGATCTTGTGGGAGAATTATCTATTAGAGTTCTTCCAACATATAGCATAGTTAATAGATCTGGAACCATGGTTCACGTTTCGATAGCATGCTCTTTCACAAATATTTCAATTGAGTTATCTTCAGTGGATCTATCATATCAAATCTTTGTGAACCCCATGGACTGCAACAGGGCAGGATTCCCTGGTCGTCACCAACCCCTGGAGTTCTTCAAACTCGTTTATTGAGTTGGTGCCACCATCCAACCTTCTCCTAATCTGCCATCCCCTTCTCCTCTGGTCTTCAATACATTCCAGGCATCAAGGTCTTTTTCAATGAATTCGAAATTTGAGTCAGCTGGAGCTTCAGTATCAGCCCAGCCAATGAATATTCATAGTTGGTCTCCATTCGGATTGACTGGCTTGATTTTCTTGCACTGCAAGGGACTCTCAAGAAACTTCTCCAACACTGAAGTTCAAAAGCATCAGTTCAGCACTCAGCTTTCTTTATGGTCCAACACTCACATACATTCATACATGACTACAGGAAAAACTATAGCTTAGACTAGATAGACATTTGTTGGTAAAGTACTGTATCTGTTTTCTAGCCTTATCAAAACTTTTATTCAGGAACAAGGATATTTTAAATCATGACTACAGTCCCCATCTGCAGTGGCTTTGGAGCCTAAGAAAACTAAGTCTCTCACTGTTTCCATTGTTCCCCCATCTATTTGCAATGATGGACATGGAGGCCTGATGTGCTGTGATTCATGGGGTTGCGGAGAGTCGGACACGACTGAGCGACTGAACTGAACTGAACTGAATGGGAGTGCATGCCATGATCTTCATTTATTGAATGTTGCATTTTAAGACAGGTTTTTTAGCTCCAAAATAGGTTCTTTTGTTACTTTTCATTTTCTGCCTGAAGTGTAGTGCTATCTGAGTATTTGAGATTATTGTTATTTCTCCTAGCACTCTTAATTCCATATTGTGCTTCATCCAGTTCAGCATTCCGTATGATGTACTCTGCATATAATTTAAATAATTAGGGTGACTACATATAGCCTCGGTCATCTGTTTTCTTGCAATTTTGAAACAATGTGATGCACCTTGTCTAGTTCTAACTGTTGCTGTTTGACCTGTATACAGATTTCTCACAAGGCAGATAAAGTAGTCTGGTATTTCTGTTTCCTTAAGAGTTTTCCAGTTAGTTGTAATGTGCATTATCAAAGGTCCTAGCATAGTCAGTGAAGTAGAAGTAGATTTGTTTTTTTGGGAATTCTCTTTTCTATGATCCAGTGGGGGTTGCCAATTTGTTTTCTGGTTCTTCGGCTTTTCCTAAATTTAGCTTGAACATCTGGAATTTATCAATGCACTTACTCTTGAAGACTAGCTGGAGAATTTGAGCATTACTTTGATAGAGTGTGAGATGAGTGCAACTGTGTGACAATTTCAACATTTTTTGCTATGACCTTTCTTTGAAACAGGAATGAAACTGAAGTTTTCTTGTCCTGTGGCCATTGCTATTTTTTTTTTCCTAATTTGCTAGCATATCATGTACAGCACTTTCACATTCTCATTATTTGAGATTTGAAACAGTTTAGCTGGAATTTCATCATCTCCAATAACTTTGTTTGCAGTGATGCTTCGTAAGGCCTTCTTGACTTCGCATTCCAGGATAGCTAGTTCTAGGTGAGTGATCACACCACTGTCGTTACTGTAAGATCTTTTTTCTGAAGTTCTTCTGTAAATCCTTGTCACCTCTTCTTAATATCTTCTGCTTCCTTTAGCTCCATACACTTTTGTCTTATTCTTCCTATCTTTACATGGGATATTTCCTTGGTATGTCTAATTTTGAGGGAGAAATCTATATCCCTTCTCGGCCATTGTTTTCGTATGCCTTTTTACATTTATCACTTAGGAAGGTTTTCTCAGCTCTCCTTGCTATTCTTTGTAACTCTGCATTCAGACGGACATATCTTTTCATTTTGCCTATCACCTTTCCCTTCTCTTCTTCTGTAGAAAGTAAGCAAATTGAAAGTCCTCCTCAGACAACCATCTTGCCTTTTTGCGTATCTTCTCCTGGGGGTGATTTTGATCACCACTTCCTGTGCAGTGTTATGAACCTCCATCCATCAGTCCATCATATTGGGCACCTGGCAGTCTTGGGTGTCTTTCTTTTCACCTTTTCATTCTGTTCATGGGATTCTTCTCAAGACAAGAATAATGAAGTGGTTTGACATTCTTTTCTCCAGTAGACTATGTTTCATGAGAATTCCCACCATGACCTGAATATCTTGGGTGGTTATACACAGTATGATTCATAGCTTCATTGAGTTAGATAGGACTCTGTCCAAGTGATCACTTTGGTAAGTTTTCTGCAATTGTGGCTTCTATTTTGTCTGTCCCCTGATGGATAAGGATGAGAGGCTTATTGGGGTTTCCTCATAATATTTCAGTTATGAAATCATATAACAACATACCTTGGATTTGCATTTTTTTTTCTCTTTGAATAATTCTTTACTGATACAAAATGAAGAGAGTACACACTTGGAAGTCGCATATTTTTATTAGATTTTTTACTAATTTTTTAAACTGTATCAATGTTGCTGAATGACTTCCTGCCTCTAAATATAACCTATTTTTTAGTAACTCCTCCTGCCGTACGAGACACACACAAATAAATGGAAAGGAAGATAAAATGCAAAAGAACAGACAAACCAACTTCTGAAGAGTGTTGCAAATAAAGAAAAGCCATGGGAAAATCAGCCATAAGTTGGTTGACTGACATAGTAGTGTGAGGGAAACTCTGGAGAGAAATCAGCAAAACTTGTAAACAAATCATTTGTCATCAATCTAGTACAGTTCAGTCTCCAAGTCGTGTGTGACTCTTTGTAACCCCATGGATTACAATATGCCAGACTTTGCTGCCTGCCCACCAGCAACTCCCAGAGATTTCTAAAACTAATGTCCATTGAGTCCATGATGCCATCTAACCTTATCTCATCCTGTGTTGTCCTTATCCCCTTCTGCCTTCCATCTTTCCCAGTAGCAGGGTCTTCTCCGGTGAGTCATTTCTTCACATTACATGGCCAAAGGATTGGAATTTCAGTGTCAACATCAGTCCTTCCAATGAATATTCGGAATGATTTCCTTTGGGATGCACAATTTGGATATCCTTGATGTCCAAGTGACTCTCAAGTCTTCTGTAACCCCACAATTCAAAAGCATCAATTCTTCAGTGATTAGGTTTTCTTGTAGTCCATCTCTCACACCCATACAAGACCACTGTCACTTGTCATAGATATCAGTAAGTTCCTATTGATAACATCTGATTCTCATTATCCCTCCTTTCCTAATATATCTTGCCTACATATTAAGAACCTGCTGGATTTCAAATCTAAATGGCACATTTCAACTTCTTCCTTATTCTCATGACAGGATTCCTTATGACCTTGTTAGCCACCTCCATTTGTTTTAGTCTAGTAATCAGTCTATCCCAATGCTTCTGACACCAGGAAATATAGGAACGGAAGGGCCATCCTTTCATTTTTTCATGTCATATCCATCTTCTCCTGAGCCTCCAGATACCTCCATCAGTACTTCTTATATGCTACTGATTAAGACAATTGTGACCACGCTTAATGTATCTTATAAAACTTATTAATGTATGAAAAAGGGAATTATGCTAAAACTAATGCTAAAAGCCTTAGTTCTCACTAATGCTTGAGAACTCCTTCAGAAACGGGACTCTCAGCCTTCCTGATACATTCTCTGGCAAGGTCTAGAGGCTCAGAGGAAAAGAATATTATAGAGATTCACCTTTTTGTATGGAATGTATTGTGGAATATAGTTGAATCTAAAACCTCTTTAAATTGTGACATAAAAGTAGGCATGACAGCATGCTAAAGACAAAAAACAGAGCCACATACACTTGGGAAAATAGTTCTAGTGGCTCTCTAGTGATATGACAGACCTGTTCATGTCTGCCGCTAAGAAGCCTGGTCCTAGATAAGGAAGAGGTTTATGTGGATTTCAATGTTGACATTTCCTCTCAGTTCCAGAGATTTCCATTGCTCTAGAAAAAGGAAAATTTGTTAGAGGTTATTATTCCCAAATCAACAAAGCCATATCCCAGTTTACCAGATCCCATATAGCCAAAGAAAGATAGAAATCCATATTTCTGATAATAAGAAAGAAATTCCAAAACATCAGTGGAGATAAGGCAGCAAACTTCTTGCCACATGGGAGGAAGTTTTTCTTTGTTTTGTTTTTAAGAAGCAGTCAATAGTCTATAGAACATTCACAGTGATAATTTAGAGAAAAATGCTTGGTCTTTCAGTGTGAAACATATGAAGACCTGTGAAAAAGAAAGAAAATTTGAACATCAGTTAGGTGTGTAAGTGTGTGTCTCTCTCCTATCCAACTCCTTGAAAACCAATGAGTGTAGCCCACCTGGGCTACAATTTTGTCAATGGGATCTTACAAGAATGAAACCTGGAGTGGGTTGTCATTCTCTTCTACATTAAGTTAGATGTATAAAGTTGAAGAAAAACATTACCCAAGTATTTTACAGCATCTTTTTCAAGGTAAAGCAAGCTGTATAAGCTCTCTTCTCCAGAGAGTCTCTCTGTAATTCCAAAGTTGCATTTGTGAAAAGGGCAGGTTTACAAACTTGTGGACTGGGATAAATCAAGGCATAGAAGAGACAAATTAAGCAAAAAAGGGAAATGTTTAACAATCTGGATTACTTCAAAATTCCTTAAGTCCTTTATTTTTTCTCTAAATCCCAAAACAGAATAAATTCCATCCTTTACTGCTTCTACACGTCAAGCAGGAGAAAAAGGTAAAAAGAAGGAGTAGAGTGCTGAGAAGTGGGTCATAAATCTGTGCATCTGAATCAGTAACTTTACTACATTTTCATTTTTTTTTTTTTTCTAGAACTCATCTCCAAGAACTTCCTTCTAACTCTAATAATGCTGCAGATCTTGTGTTGCCTTGGTGATGGCAGTAGAGGGCCAATGAGATAGTGTCCCTGACTATCCCTCAGGGCTCCAGGTATAAGGCAATGTATCCAGTGTTAATCTGTGTTGTAGGAGAGTCTAGAGATCAGGTAATGACATGTTCCAAATGGGCACAGAAACCATAGGCATGCAGAACCAGTTGCAGATTAAGAACTTTAATCACTTATTCCTCCTTTACATGGTGTTAAAGAAGATAATAAGATCTAGGCACAGTTTTAGTCTCTGTTTCTATCACTCAAGTATGAAGTACAAGTTTGTGCTGGTTTAAAGAGGGGATGGGTGTACATAGAAGCATAAGTGATCATGAGGTAATCATGAAGGGGCTTTTTGGTGTCACATTCAATGAATGTAAAGCTGAGGACAATAAATCCATATTGTAGCATGCTGTTAGAACTATGCAGAACTATGGCTGCTTGTGCTGGATTTCAAAGATGTCTTCAACATGTCCCCCACTAGGTCCTATCACCTATTCCATGTTTTATGCTATCCCTCCAACAAATGTTCAGGGAGGAGAAAATACCACTAGTTTGCTGCCATGAAGCTAGAGCTAATGTATGTGCTGGAATATGGACTTGGCCAAGCAGCAGTCTCCTCCATTCGTATTACTAATTCCAGGCAAGCTGACAATACAACGTTCCAAGACTAAAGCAGATAGGGTCCTGGAAAATGCGCTTATTAACATCTTAACTGCATAGAAGAGACATCAGAACATAATCCTCCTCCACTTAAGCATTTCTGATGAGTTTCACACCTAAATGATACTATGTTTCTAATCATGTCTGACAACGCTGCTCACTGCACATGTCCACACATGACCAGTCATTCAGGTTCCCTTAAGCTCCATGTTTTATTCTTCCCCTCTTCTGTGCCTTATCAGGTCCTTCATTTTGCCTGAATTGCCCTTCACTTCTTTCACAATTTCTCCTACTAAATGCTGATGTTTTTAATGCCTTCTTCAGGTGTAATTTCATCTTCAAATGCTTCCTGAAACATTTATAAGCTTCCCCAAATATATCACCACCTATAGTATGTCTACACTCCACGTATTTATATATATTACACATATTCATTACAATCATTTTTCACTATCTCTTCTATTAAGACAAAGACTTAAAATAATGTGAATAACACTTTTTATCACTCATTCATAGCACTTATATATTCCTGACATATATAGATTTTTCCTTTCTGATGAATAGCCACAGGTAGGGTGAGAAGCCTGAAAAATATATTCGATACTGTTCATCTATGACATATTCATCAAAGAAATCTACACTAGACATTTAGAGCCTTAAAATAATGTAAACTTTCAGATGTTCAATCTGAATTTAGAAAAGGCAGAGGAACCAGGGATAAATTGCCAGCATCTTCTGGGTCATAGCAAAAGCAAGATAATTTCTGAAAAAAAAAATCTACTTCTGCTTTCCTGATGACATCAAAGCCATTGACTGTGTAGATGGAAAAAAAAAATGTGGAAAAGTCTTCAAGAAATGGTAATGCCAGATCCCCTTCCTTGCCTCCTGAGAAGTCTGTATGTAAGTCAAGAAATAATACTTAGAACCAGACGTGGAACAACAGACTGATCAAAACTTGCAAAAGGGATATGTTAAAGAATAGTGTCACTTTGCTTATTTAACATATATGCACAGTACATCATGCAAAATGCCAGGCTAAATAAAGCACAAGATGGAATACAGATTACCTGAAGAATTATCAGTCCTCAGATACTCAGATGATACCTCAGTTATGGCAGAAACTGAAGAGGATCTATAAAGCCTCTTGATGAAAGTGAAAGAGCAGAGTGAAAAAGCCGGTTTAAAACTCCACTTGCAAGAAGTGAAGATCATAGCATCCAGTACCGTCACTTCATGGCAAATAGATGGGAAAAAAATGGAAACAGTGACAAACTTTACTTCCTTGGGCTACAAAATCACGACAGACACTTACTGTAGCCATGAAATTAAGACACTTCCTCCTTGGAAGAAAAGTTATGACCAACCTAAATAGCATATTAAAAAGCAGAGACATTTTTTTGCTGATCAAAATCCATCTGCTTAAAGATATGGTTTTTCCAGTAGTCACGTATGGATGTAAGAGTCGGATTGTAATAAAAACTGAGCACAGAACAATTGATATTTTTTAACTGTTTTGTTAGAAAATACTCTTGAGAGTCCCTTGAACAAAAGGAGATCCTACTAGTTGATCATTAAAAAAAAATAACAATAAGTTTTGAATATTCATTGGAAGGACTGAGGCTGAAGTTGAAACTTCATTTTTGGCCACCTGATGTGAAGAAATGACTATTTACAAAATACTATGATGCTGGAAATAAATTAAAGGCAGGAGGATATGACAAAATGGTATGACAAAAGATGAGATGGTTGGATGGGATCACTGACTCTGTGGCTATCAGTCTGAACAGGATCTGACCATTGTTGGTGTGGTAGGGGAGTTTGGCATGCTGCAGTCCATGGGGTCATAAAGAGTCAGACATGGCTCAGTGACTTAACTGAATGAAAAAATAAACAAAAACAAAAACGGTGCCTAATCTGAATGTGATTCGTTACGGATATATTACAGATACTGATGCTGAGGAGAATACAGAAGAATTAGGGATAATGATGTCAATGATAACAATTGTTTATACATAATGTCAGTTTGCTTCGTGTACTTCGTTATCCATTCTTATGGAAATGTAATCCTAGCAATAGCTTCAGAATTTGCTGCAATTTATTCAGGTCAATATTGTCTGAGGAAACCTCATACTGAAAGCTTGCTGGACTTTGACAAGCAACATCCTTTATATTGCTGTTTCTTCATCTATATACATAAGATAGTGGATCAGTTTAGCAGTTGTTCACCTCTAAGCTTTAACCTTTTCTTCCTCAGATGACATTTTATACAACAGACAAAATTTAAACTATTCGAGTTGATTTATGGAATGAATGTGGGCATGCAAAATTCTGATTTCTAATTTATCTTTTTCCTGCAATCTTCTTAATCAAGACATCTCCCTATAACTTCTAAACTCTTTCATGTTTGGATATTTTCAATGACAAACATTTGACTATTTTGCTCTTTAGAAGCCTTCCAGCTCATAAATATCTAGCTTTGTGCACCTCCCATTGTAACAGGGTATGCAGTTTAGAGAAGGTTGATCTTACACCCTGGATTAGTAGAAGCCGTCATCAAAGAACCATTCAATAGAATTGCGCCAAGGATCTTGAACTTTGAGTATGGTGGTTAGTCAGTGGAGTCCTCATTGTCATTGACCTGTACAGTTCAGACACAAAAAAATCTGCTTGCAATGTTGGAGACCCTGGTTCAATTCCTGGTCAGGAAGATCACCTGAAGAAGGAAATAGCTACCCACAACAGTGTTCCTGCCTGGGAAATTCCAGGGACAGAGGAACCTGGGGTCGGGGGCTGTGAGGGGCGAGTCCTTTGGGTCGCAAAAATCAGACACATCTAAGCCACTAACACTTTCCCACTCTGTTAGTACTTTGGTATGGTGGTTTACTGGAAAAGCCTAGTGGTCCAGAAGTCAGAGGTAGACTCTGACTCAGGCATGCAATAAACAGGAAGACCAATGGCGAAAAAGAAAAAGAAAGAAAAAGAGAACTCACCCAATGTGGCTTGCTGGGAAAACTGTTCCTGACTATTCCTCCTTAATATTATACCACAAAGGTTCATTTAAAAATTAGGCAACCTTCAACTTTACAAATCCTGGCCATGAATACCTGTAAAAGACTCCCTATTCTGGAAAACTGCCTTTGGTTACATGAAAGTCTCCTCATCTGAGAGGTGAAAATCCCATTTCCATTGGTAAAATTTTGACAGGGGTAACATGGAAACAAATGACTGAATAGAAAGTGAGATAAAGTGTAGTATAATTTGGTTTCCAGTTGGGATTATACTTGCTTTACCACTGCATTATCTTGCTTCTCTCATTCCATGTCTCCTGAAAATCCTCACCATTAAGTCCCATGAACATCAATCATGGGCACTGATTTAAGGGATTCTTATGGAAAATGTTCCAACCACAGAATGGAAAATACATACCATTCACCAAAATAGTAAAGGGAAAAACATTCATAGTCTAGCATCAGTTTCTCTTAATGAGAAATTTTGCTCTTTCTGACATTTACTATCCCTGATACAGACCTCTGAAATCTCTCTATTTTCCTCTTTTAGGTTCCTTGCCCACATAAGTCATTGTAAAATATGCTTTCCTTAGAAGCTGATGACATTTTTTTAGCTGATCTTGGGAAGGACACCCAATGTTGGTGATTTTAATTTGTAAATGATATACTATTTTTTCAGAGGGTTAGGATCTTAACAATCTTGCTTCCATCCAGAATTTCTTAAGATGAACATGTTTAATAAGTGTTTCTTATTGATCCCATAAGTCCTTATTCAGATGTTTTTTATTTATTTTTTTCTAATTAGAGACCTCTACTCCTGAAGCAGGTGAGTAAAAGCAAAAGGAAAAACAGACATGGAATGTGACTGTTTATTCCAATCGGAGACCACAGTCTATCAAAGAAAATTGAACAGCTCAACTAAAATAGTAATCTTTTAACAATCTGTAAAGTCAGATTAGAAAACTTCATGAGTAATTTAAAATCATACCTCAAAGGTCATTAACATAAAGATAAAAATTAAGGGAAGCAGAAGAATGGCAGATGCACAGGCAGTGACACCAAGAAGAACAGAACACAGACTGAAAGTTCAGTGTGACTGAATAAAAAAGCATTAATGGAACAACAGGAAGATTGATAATTACTAGTTTACTGTGAACAATGTCAGATTCCTGATCTCTGAAGAAATAGGTTTTGTTTCGGGTACAGGGACCACACTTGATCACTCATGAACTTTTGTGTAGCAGAATTTTAACCAAGAATGAAATGGGACAGAGAAGCTTCTGACATAGACATCAGAAGGGGGACAGAGAATTCCCCCTGACTAGTCTAAGCAAGATGCTGCTGCTGCTAAGTCACTTCAGTCGTGTCCAACTCTGTGTGACCCCATAGACAGCTATATACTATTTCATTTCATCATAAAAATAAATCCACAGATTGACGCAAGGTTGTAAAAAAGTTTACCAGACCACTTCCATAATTTACATTTTAAGATAACAGGATTAGATTTTACCAGACCCACTCCCATAGTCTACGTTCTAATATTAAGTTTAGTCAGAATGTTTTCAAGAAGGAGAACCTGTTCTCAAGCAGGATACACTATTGTTATATAATCCTTACTAAGGAATAATAATAATAATAAAAAGCTTGTCTTTTCCTACTCCTTGAGAATTCCAGGCCTCTATTTCTTCTTCAAGAACCTCAAACTCTTTCTCCTCCTCAGGGCCTCTGGACTTATCATACTGCCTATGAACTGACTCTCTTATTATCCTCTTTTCTTCTTAGGAGAATTACTTTGCCAAGGAAAAGCGGTGTCATTTTATTTCCATAACTACTTCCTAATGTGATGGGGCTTCATCCTTAAATTTATCAGCATCTCTTCTAACCATCATATTGACAGTCTCTGGTTCAAGTAATAGACGGGACAGGCTGCGACAATTGTAGGAGCCTGTACATTTGTAACTTAAAAACTTTCACACAGTTAGAAACAAACCCTGTTTTAAAGTTAGAGATGAAAGATAAAATAGTCATTAAACCAAATTAAAACCCAGTCAAAGTTAAGAGTTACATTATGTCCATAGTTACATGAGTCCATTTTAGGATTTTTAGATATCATCAGATCAAGAAGTGTCACATATGATTGTTGTTATTGAAGGCATTCACAGAGCTAAAAAAAGGCCTTTCCTTGAAGTGGAGAATCCCACCATGGGAAGCTTCCTTCAACTGATGGGGAGTTTGAAATGCTGAAACCTGAATCACGTAGTTAATTCTAAACCTTTAGGATATATGCAAATATCTGTGCTTAAAAATAGTCTGTCATTGAGTTAATCTTTTTTTTTTTTGGCGGAGGGGGCAGTCTGAACCTTCGTTAAAGGTATGGGTAAATTTTCAACTAATGGTTTTGTGTTTCCTGAGTTAGCTTATGCAGATGCCTATTAATGATATCATTTCTCTTTTTCTGCCTTCCCTGAAGACTGGAGTTGGCTCATATAACTTTTGACACTCCTTCAGTTACAATAGTTTTAAAAATGGAGCCACTGTTGCTCTGAATTGTAGAGGTTAAGATCCCACTTGAATCATGAGAAGTCAGTACAGTAAGATTTTGTCCATTCCTTAAACTCAGGCTGTAATGGATACTGCTCTTGACAAGAAAAGAGGTCTTTGAGCATGGTATACACAGTGTCTTTGAGGTTGATAACAACAGGAACAACATTTGCGCTCTACCCATACTTTTCCCATCAGCCCACACCCTAACATTTACGTTATTGTTCATATTAAAAGAAAGGGTTCTGTATTCATGAAAACAGAGGCCTGGACTTGTTCAGCATATTCCTCCCCCAAAGGGATAAGAGAGGCTCTGGCATCATTAGGAACCCATGCGGAATTAACACAGAATCCTAGCTGCAGCTTAATGGATGACTGATATAATAGTGTTTGGCTCATCCTGACAGCTCCAATATAATAGTGCATAGGAGGAAAGTGGACCAGAGGCTTCAGTGAGCACAGAGAAATTTGCACGGTTTCCAAAAGGAATCAACAGATTAGCCCCCGCACAGTGCTTAATACCTGGTTTCCTCAGATATTATTAAGATGTGGGCTTGTGTGTGGTCCCAATTCTCTGGAGAGTCTGATAACTGGGGCCTATACCTCAGAGGTCAGTCTCTCTCTAGTGTGGTCTTTTGCAGACAAGACAGGGAGCCAGAGGTGTCTTAGACGCCTGAGGGGAACCCATATGGAGATGCCCCTCCTTTCCACAGTAATAGCAAGCCCATTCCTTTTCAACTGTGTTCTTCTGCTTATTTTTCTCAGGCTGTTTCAGAGCAGTTGTAACAGACATTGTTGGGGCTTCAGTCTTTTGCTGGATTTCCCCCCCTATTTTCCACCTCATATTCTTTACAATAAGGTAGCATCTGAAACATTTGCAACACTTTTTCAAGGTTTCAGTTCAGTTCAGTCGCTCAGTTGTTTCTGACTCTTTGTGACCCCATGAATCACAGCACGCAAGGCCTCCCTGTCCATCACCAACCCCTGGAGTTCACTCAATCTCATGTCCATCGAATTGGTGATGCCATCCAGCCATCTCATTCTCTGTCGTCCCCTTCTTCTCCTGTCCCCAATCCCTCACAGCACCAGTCTTTACCAGTGAGTCAACACTCCACAAGAGTTGACCAAAGTATTGGAGTTTCAGCTTTAGCATCAGTCCTTCCAATGAACACCCAGGATCGATCTACTTTAGAATGGACTGATTGGCTCTCCTTGCAGTCAAAGGGACTCTCAAGAGTCTTCTCCAGCACCACAGTTCAAAAGCATCAATTCTTCGGTGATCAGCTTTCTTCACAGTCCAACTCTCACATCCATACATGACCACTGGAAAAACCATAGCCTTGACTGGATGGACCTTGTTTGGCATAGTAATGTCTCCACTTTTTAATATGCTATCTAGGTTGGACATAACTTTCTAAGGTTAAATTTGGTCCAAATACCTGTTTTCGTAAATTATGGCAGAAATCTGGACCCAAATGAATGAGAAATCTTTTTTTAGAATTATTTCCCCCTCTGTAATATTAACGTGAAAGTCAGTAAAATTATGGAGAGACTCCATAGTCTATCTAGGCATGTACCAGAATTTCCTTGTCTCCCTATTCTATGTCAGCCAACTTAGCATAGTTTAATATCAGTAGGGGGTGAGGGGGTGCAGTCCTAAGATGGCAGAGGAATAGGACGGGGAGACCACTTTCTCCCCCACAAATCCACTGAAAGAGCATTTGCAAGCTCAACAAATTCCACAAAATGAATTCTTTACACTGGCAGAGGAAAAAAGACACCCAGAAATGTGGCCAGTTTTCTTCAAAGGAGGTAGGATAGAATATAAAAGATAAAAGGAGAGAAAAAAGAGTTAGTGATGGAGATCCATCCCAGGAAGGGAGTCTTAAAGAGGAGAAGTTTCCAAACACCAGGAAACCCTCTCTGCAGCAGGTCTGTGTGGAGTTTTGGATTCTCAGAGCGCAACGTACCCGGGAGGAAAAACACATACATACATACATAAATACACAAAACCCACAGATTATGTGCCTAACGACAACTCCCAGCAGAGAAGTACCCCAGTCACTCGCATCTACCACCAGGAAGAGGAGGCTGAACAGGGAGAAGAGAGATACATTGCTTAGGGTAAGGACCAGGTTTGAATGCCCTGAGGGCAATCTGAGGGAGCTCTCATGAGAAAACAACCTCAAATGTGTGATAGCCAGGGCCAGGGTTGGAGTGTGGGGTCGTGTGGGAAGAGAGGGAGAACTATCCTGCAAAAAACCCTAACCTAAGGTATGGCCGGGCCAGCTCACAGAACAAAGGACTGAGCGAATACCAATGGAGAGTTAGCCGGAAGTGGACAGCCCATCAACTTCAGGAGTCAGGCGGGTGGAAGCCAGAGCAAGAAAGGGGCAAACTCGGCCCAGAGATGACATCCCCTATCAAACCATGAATAGGATTCCAGTTGCTAACCAAGACTTCCCGGGATTCTGGACAGTTGACATCCATCAGGAGGATGGCATCTAGAGATCAGCTCCCCTGTGGAGACACATGGGACACCAGAGATGGTGCACGCTATCACCCAGTAAACCAAGCGGCTGGGACACAGGAAGTGATAGGACGAACTGACTGCCCAGGGAATGCACAGTCGCCAAGCACCTGGTTTCCTGAGCTGTTCCGACCTGGGAAGGGTACAAAAAAAAAAAAAAGCCCAACTGAGTCTAAGTCTTTGTGGAGTACCTGAGAACGTGAACCTAGATCAGGAACGTGCACACAACTGGGGGCCTGCTCCATGCAGAGTAATCTGGAACCTGAACAGTGTAGACTGGGAAAGCACACACACCAAAAGCAGGAGCAAACCCAGGGTGTCCAAGACACTGTGAGAACTCCCCACACACCAGTGATATTTGTTTGCAATGTTCCTCCCTCTTCACAACACGATTGAAAAAGTGAGCCTAAATAAGAAATCAATTCTCGCCGTTATGTTAGGGTGGAAATTAGACACTGAAGAGACCAGTGAACAGAAGAAACCAAACAAACAGAAGGAACCACTTTGAAGTGACAGGTGAAACAGAATAAACGCTGTAGATAACAGCAACTACACTGGAGGTGCCTTAGATCACCTAAGCTGGAACCAAGAACTATCTGAAACTGAACTGAGCCCACACTGTCTGCAACTGCTTCAGAAAAATTCCAGGATTTATTTTTACTACAATAATTTTTTTTTAACTTTTATTTTTTAAGACCTCTATACTGCCTTTAATTTTCATTTTTATAACATACTATTACATTCAGTTCAGTTCAGTCTCTCAGTCGTGTCCGACTCTCCGCGACCCCATGAATCACAGCACGCCAGGCCTCCCTACCCATCACCAACTCCTGGAGTTCACTCAAACGCATGTCCACAGAGTCGGTGATGCCATCCAACCATCTCATTCTTGGTCGTCCCCTTCTCCTCCTGCCCCCAACCTTTCCCAGCATCAGAGTCTTTTCCAGTGAGTCAACTCGTTGCATGAGGTGGCCAAAGTACTGCAGTTTCAACTTTAGCATCAGTCCTTCCAATGAACACCCAGGATTGATCTCCTTTAGAATGGACTGGCTGGATCTCCTTGCGGTAGAAGGAACTCTCAAAAGTCTTCTCCAACACCACAGTTCAAAAGCATCAATTCTTCGGCTATCAGCTTTCTTCACAGTCCAACTCTCACATCCATACATGACCACGGGAAAAACCATAGCCTTGACTAGATGGACCTTGGTTGGCAAAGTAATGTCTCTGCTTTTTAATATATTATCAAGGTTGGTCATAACTTTTCTTCCAAGGAGTAAGCGTCTTTTAATTTCATGGCTGCAATCAGCATTTGCAGTGATTTTGGAGCCCCAAAAGATAAAGTCTGACACTGTTTCCACTGTTTTTCTATCTATTTCCCATGAAGTAATGGGACCAGATGCCATGATCTTTGTTTTCTGAATGTTGAGCTTCAAGTCAACCTTTTCACTCTCCTCTTTCACTTTCATCAAGAGGCTTTTGAGTTCCTCTTCACTTTCTGCCACAAGGGTGGTGTCATCTGCATATCTGAGGTGATTGATATTTCTCCCAGCAATCTTGATTCCAGCTTGTGCTTCTTCCAGCCCAGCGTTCCTCATGATGTATTCTGCATATAAGTTAAATAAGCAAGGTGACAATATACAACCTTGACGTACTCCTTTTCCTATTTGGAACCAATCGGTTGTTCCATGTTCAGTTCTGACTGTTGCTTCCTGACCTTCATACAGGTTTCTCAAGAGGCAGGTCAGGTGGTCTGGGATTCCCATCTCTTTCAGAATTGTACACAGTTTATTGTGATCCACACTGTCAAAGGTTTTGGCATAGTCAATGAAGCAGAAATAGATGTTTTTCTGGAACTCTCTTGCTTTCTCCATGATCCAGCGGATGTTGGCAATTTGATCTCTGGTGCCTCTGCCTTTCCTAAAACCTGCTTGAACATCTGGGAGTTCACGGTTCACATATTGCTGAAGCCTGGCTTGAAGAATTTTGAGCATGCCTTTACTAGCGTGTGAGATGAGTGCAATTGTGCGGTAGTTTGAGCATTCTTTGGCATTGCCTTTCTTTGGGATGGGAATGAAGACTGACCTTTTCCAGTCCTGTGGCCACTGATGAGTTTTCCAAATTTGCTGGCATATTGAGTGTAGCAGCACCAAAAAAGTAGAGGTTAGACCATCAAAGCTACAATATTTAAACAAAAGCATGATCCCCAAAATTATATATATATATATAGTTTTGTTTTAATGTTGTACTTTTGAAAGTCCAACTTCTACTTTAGATTTTTAATCTTTGCTCTTTGGTATTTGTTATCAAATTTTTACCTTTACAAATCTACTCTTAAGTACCCATTTTTATCTTGGAGTGTGAAACCTGGCTTGATTACTCTCTCCCGTTTGTACGCTCCTTTTTCTACACAAGGTCGCCTCTATTTCCTCCCTCCACCTTCATTTCTCTACCCACATCTGCGAATTTCTCTGTGTGTTCTGGGCTGTGCAGAAGATAGTACTACCTTGATCTATCTCTCTCCTTTTGATTCCCCTTTTTCTCCTCCATTTCACACTATCTCCTTCCTCCCTCTTCTCTTTTCTGTATAACTCGGTGAGCCTCTCTGAAGGTTCCAGACTGTGGAGAGCACATAGAGAATGGTTTCCTGGCTTGATTGCTCTCTCCCCTTGTGATTCCCCCTCTCCACCTTCTGGTCACCTTTTACCTCCCTCCTCCCTCTTCTCTTCTTCATGTAATTCTGCAAACCGCTCTGGGTGTCCTTCACTGTGGAGTCTTTTCATCATTAACCTAGAAGATTTATCATTGGTGCTGTATGGGTGTAGACGTCTTGAGGCTACTGTAAGAATAAGACTCTAAATCAGAAGCAAGAGGCTTAAGCCCAAATCCTGAAAACACCAGAGAACTCCTGACTTCAGGGAACATTAACTGATAAGAGATCATCCAAAGCCTCCATCAATTCAGTCGCTCAATCGTGTCCGACTCTCTGCGACCCCATGAATCACAGCATACAAGTCTTCCCTCTTTATAACCAAATCCCGGAGTCCACTCAAACTCATGTCCATCCAGTCGGTGATGCCATCCAGCCATCTCATTCTCTGTTGTCCCCTTTTCCTCCCGCCCCCAACCTTTCCCAGCGTCAGAGTCTTTTCCAGTGAGTTAACACGTCGCATGAGGTGGTCAAAGTATTGCAGTTTCAGCATTAGCATCAGTTCTTCCAATGAACACCCACGATTCATCTCCGTTAGAATAGACTGGTTGGATCTCCATGCAGCAAAAGGGACTCTCAAAAGCATTAATTCTTCGGCGATCAGCTTTCTTCACAGACCAACTCTCATATTCATACATGACCGCGGGAAAACCAAAGCCTTGACTAGACAGACATTGGTTGGCAAAGTAATGTCTCTGCTTTTTAATATGTTATCTAGGTTGGTCATAACTTTCCTTCCAAGGAGTAAGTGTCTTTTAATTTCATGGCTGTATTCACCATCTGCAGTGATTTTGGAGCCCCCCCAAATTAACTCTGACACTCTTTCCATTGTTTTTCCATCTATTTCCCATGAAGTGATGGGATCAGATGCCATGATCATTGTTTTCCGAATGTTGAGCTCCAACCAACCTTTTCACTCTCCTCTTTCACTTTCATCAAGAGGCTTTTGAGTTCCTCTTCACTTTCTGCCATAAGAGTGGTGTAATCTGCATATCGGAGGTTATTGATATTTCTCCCAGTAATCTTGATTCCAGCTTGTGCTTCTTCCAGCCCAGAGTTCCTCAGGATGTACTCTGCATGTAAGTTAAATAAGCAAGGTAACAATATACAGGCTTGACATACTACTTTTCCTATTTGGAACCAGTCTGTTGTTCCATGTCCAGTTCTGACTGTTGCTTACTGACTTGCATACAGGTTTCTCAAGAGGCAGGTCAGGTGGTCTGGTATTCCCATCTCTTTCAGAATTTTCCACAGTTTATTGTGATCCACACAGTCCAAGGCTTTGGCATAATCAGTGAAGTAAAAATAGATGTTTTTCCGGAACTCTCTTACTTTCTCCCTGACTCAGCAGATGTTGGCCATTTGATCTCTAATGCCTGTCTTTTCTGAAAAGTGCTTGAACATCTGGGAGTTTACGGTTCACATATTGCTGATGCCTGGCTTGGAGAATTTTGACCATGACTTTACTAGCGTGTGAGATGAGTGCAATTGTGTAGGAGTTTGAGCATTCTTTGGCATTGCCTGTCTTTGGGATTGGAATGAAGAGTGACTTTTTCCAGTCCTGTGGCCACTGCTGAGTTTTCCAAATTTGTTGGCTTATTGAGTGCAGCACTTTCACAGCATCATCTTTCAAGATTTCAAATAGGTCAACTGGAATTTCATCACCTTCACTAGCTTTGTTCATAGTGATGCTTTCTACGGCCCCCTTGACTTCACATTCCAAGATGTCTGGCTCTAGGTCAGTAATCACGTTATCGTGACTATCTTGGTCGTGAAGATATTTTCTGCACAGTTCTTCTGTGTATTCTTGCCACCTCTTCTTAATATCGTCTGTTTCTGTTAAGTCCAAACCATTTCTGTCCTTTATCGAACCCATCTGTGTATGAAATATTCCCTTGGAATTTCTAATTTTCTTGAAGAGATTTCCTGTTTTTCCTATTCTGTTGTTTTCCTCTATTTCTTTGCACTGATCACTGAGGAAGGTTTTCTTATCTCTCCTTGTTATTCTTTGGAACTCTGCATTCAGATGCTTATATCTTTCCTTTTCTCCTTTGCTTTCGCTTCTCTTCTTTTCACAGCTATTTGTAAGGACTCCTCCGACAGGCATTTTGCTTTTATGCATTTCTTTTCCATGGGAATGATCTTGGTCCCAATCTCCTGTATAATGTCACGAACCTCCGTCCAGAGTTCATCAGGCACTCTATCAGATCTAGTCTCTTAAATCTCTTTCTCATTTCCACTGTATAATCATAAGGGATTTTGTTTAGGTCATATCTGAATGGTCTAGTGTTTTTCCCTACTTTCTCCAATTTAAGTCTGAATTTGGCAATAAGTATTTCATGATCTGAGCCACAGTCAGCTCCTACCTACACTGAATGCAAGGATCACCCAAGAGCCAACAAGTTCCAGAGAAAGACATACCACACAAATTCTCCAGCAACACAGGAACATAGTGCTGAGCTTCAATATAGAGGCTTCCCAAAGTCACACCAATCCCATAGACATCTCAAAACTCACTACTGGACACTTCATTGCAATCCAGAGAGAAGAAACCCAGTTCCACCCATAAGAATACCGACAAAAGCTCCATGACTCAGTAAATTAACAAAGATCAAATGCAACGAACAGATTTTAAAAGCTTCAAGGGAAAAACAACAAATAACACACAAGGGGATTCCCATAAGAACAACAGCTGATCTTTCAATAGAATCTGTTAACCTCAGAAGGGAATGGCAGGACACATTTAAAGAGATGAAAGAGAAAATATACAACCCAGATTACTGTATCCAGGAAGGATCACTTTCCAATATGAAGGTGAAATCAAAAGCTTTTCAGACAAGTAAAAGCTGAGAGAATTCAGCACCACCAAACAAGCTCTTCAACAAGTGCTAAAGGATCTTCCCTAGACAGGAAACACAGAAAAAGTATATAAATTCAAACCCTAAAGAACAAAGTAATTGGCAACGTGATACTACTTATCAATAATTACCTTAAATATAAATGGGTTGAATATTCCAAACAAAAGACAATGACTGGCTGAATGGATACAAAACAATTCCATGAAATATGCTGTCTACAAGAGAGCTACCTCAAAACGAGGGGCACATAAAAGTGACCGAAAGTGAAGGTCTGGAAAAATCATTTTACACAAATGGAGATTAAAAAAAAAAAAAAAAAAAAAAACCACTAGTAGTGATACTCTTATCAGATGAAATAGACTTTTAAATAAAGTCTGTGAAGAGAGACAAAGAAGGGCAGTACGTAATGATCAAAGGATCACTCCAAGAAGAAGATATAACAATTATAAATATAGATGGAGAAGGAAATGGCAACCCACTCCAGTGTTCTTGCCTGGAGAATCTCAGGGACAGTGGAGCCTGGTGGTCTGCGGTCCATGGGGTCGCACAGAGTTGGACACGACTGAAGCGACTTAGCAGTAGAAACATAGGACATGGCAATATGTAAGGCAAATGCTATCAAGTATGAAAGGGGAAATTAACAATATCACAATAACAGTGGGAGACTTTAATAACCCACTCAAACCTATGGATAGATCAAATAAACAGAAAATTAACAGGGAAACACAAATTTTAAATGACACAATGGACCAGTAGACCTAGTTGATATCTATAGGACATTTCACTCTAAAACAATCAATTTTACTTTTTTTTCAATTGCACATGGATACTTCTCCAGGATAAATTATATCCTGGGCCATAAAACTAGCACTGGTAAATTAAAAAAAAAAAAAAAAAAAAAAAAACTGAAATCATTCCAATCATCGTTTTTGACCATAGTGCCATAGATTAGATCTCAATTACAGGAAGGAAAAAAAAAAAAAACTATTAAAATGCCAACATATGGAGGCTTTTCAATAACCAAAAATCATAGAGGAAATAAAAAGAGAAAAATATACATAGAAAGGAGTGAATAATGAAAACACAACAACCCAAAACCTATAGGACACTTTAAAAGCTGTGCTAAGGGAAGGTTCATAACACTACAGGCTTACCTATGGAAGATCCCCAGAAGAGGGCATGGCAATCCACTCTACCATTCTTGCCTGGAGAATTCCATGGACAGAGGAGCCTGGTGGTCCATGAGGTTGCAAAGAGTCAGACATGAGTGAGTGACTAACAATTTAATTTGCAGGCATGTTCATTAAGGGTTTTGGGCTGTGGCAGACTCCAAGCTTCAGCTGACTGAAATCTTGAGAATCAGAACGAGATGCTATCAACATCCCTTACATTCCAGCTGGTCTGGTGCAGATATAGATATCTATTCTTCTTCATATTGAGAGAGTAACAGGTAGGAAGGCCAGGGGTCTCCAAACGGAGGAAATAAGCTGCAAGTGTCAGACATTTTTATCTCTCTTAAGCGGCAGGAGGAAACAAACTAGATATTTTTTTCTTCTCTATACAAATTTTAAAAAAAGTTTCTCTTAAAATACTGTGTTGCCATAATGACACATGGTTTCACCTGAAGTTAACTATTCTCAAATCTTGAATTAACCAATACATTTTTCTTATGGAAATGTTGGTCTTAAGATATGTTAATGTACTAAGCATTTACCCCAGACTCTATCTTCAAGTCGGTTCCGCCAAATGGCTCAGGGCCTACTTGATAAACCTCTACGTTATACTCAGATATTGTTCCCTTAATCTATGCAAAATGAAACTATTTGTATGGTAATCTGCCCTTCTACAAGATTCAAGCTAATCATTTTATGGCCCAGGATGAATCATCTGGTGTCAAAATTATCCCAAATGCATCTTATATTTGAGGGGCGTGGTGCCATTCGAAGCCTTATGGCATTCCTTTCTTTCATTAACAGACAGCTGCTGCTGCTGCTGCCGAGTCACTTCAGTCGTGTCCGACTCTATGTGACCCCATAAACGGAAGCCCACCAGGCTCCCCCATCCCTGGGATTCTCCAGGCAAGAACACTGGAGTGGGTTCCCATTTCCTTCTCGAATGTGTGAAAGTGAAAACTGAAAGTAAGTCTCTCAGTCCTGTCCAACACTTAGCGACCACACGGACTGCAGCCTTCCAGGCTCCTCCATCCATGGGATTTTCTAGGCAAGAGTACTGGAGTGGCTTGTCATTGCCTTCTCCGCTAGTGACTATATAACATCCAGCTGAAGACTAGCAGAGGGGAACTCTTTCTGCCCCCTTCTGATGTCTATGTCAGAAAGCTTTCTCTGTCTCCTTTATCCTTTAATAAAACTTTATTACACAAAAGCTCTGAGCGATCAAGCCTCGTCTCTGGCCCCGGATTGAATTCTTCTCCTCCGGAGGCCAAGATCCCGGTGTCTTTGTGTCATTCCGCAGGAACCTTTCAATATTCTTTCCCCTTATCAGTTCAGTTCAGTTGCTCAGTCCTGTAAAACTCTTTGTGATCCCATGGACTGCAGTACTCCAGGCTACCCTGTCCATCAGTAACTTCCAGAGCTTGCTCAACACATGTCCATCCAGTCGGTGATGCTATCCGCCCAAATCATCCTCTGTCATCCCCTTCTCCCACCTTCAATCTTTCCCAGCATCAGGGTCTTTCCCAATGAGTCAATTCTTCACATCATTAGGCAAATTATTTGAGCTTCAGCATCAGTCCTTCCAATGAATATTCAGGACTGATTTCTTTAGAATGGACTGGTTAGATCTCCTTACAGTACAAGGGACTCTCAAGACACTTCCCCAACACCATGGTTAAAGACATCAATTCTTCAACACTCAATTTTCTTTGTGAGATTATTTTGTGAGAGTTCAATTCTCTTATCCATACATGACTCCTGGAAAATACCACAGCTTTGACTAGACGGCCTTTTGTTGGCAAAATGATGGCTCTGCTTTTGAATATGTCTAGATTCCTCAGAGCTTTTCTTCCGAGGAGCAAGCATCTTTGAATTTCATGGCTGCAGTCACCATCTGTGGTGATTTTGGAGACTACAAAAATAAAGTCTCTTGGATTTCCATTGTTCCCCAATCAATTTGCCTTTAAGGAAGGAAAACAAATGGCATGATCTTCGATATCTGAATGTTGAGTTAAGCCAGATTTTTAACTCTCCCTTTTCACTTCCATCAAGAGGCTCTTTCGTTCTGCTTCAGTTTCTGGCCTAAGGGCATTGTCATCTGGATAGCTAAGGTTATTGATATTTCTCCCAGAAATCTTGGCTTAAGCTTGTGCTCTGGCATTTTGCATGATGTACTCTGAACTAAGTAAACATGGTAACAATATATAGCTTTGACATATGTCTGTCCAATTTAAAACCAGCCCATTTTTCCATGTCTGGTTCTACTGTTGCTTTTTGACCTGCATAAAGCCTTCTCATGAGTCAGGGAAGGTGGTCTGGTGTTCGCATCTTTGGAGAATTTTCCAGCATTTTTTTGTGACCTACATTGCCAATGGCTTCAGTTCAGTTCAGTTCAGTCGCTCAGTCGTATCCAACTCTTTGTAACCCCATGAATTGCAGCACGCCCGGCACCCCTGTCCATCACCAACTCTCAGAGTACGCTCAAACTCATGTCCATTGAGTCGATGATGCCATCCAGCCATCTCATCCTCTGTCGTCCCCTTCACCCTCTGACCCCAATCCCTGCCAACATCAGGGTCATTTACAATGAGGAAGGTGACCAAAGTATTGGAGTTGCAGCTTTAGTCCATAAGTCCATCCAATGAACACCCATGACTGATTCCTTTTATGATGGACTGGTTGGACCTCCTTGCAGTCCAAGGCACTCTCAAGAGTCTTCTCCAACACCACAGTTCAAAAGCATGAATCATTCGGCACTAAGCTTTCTTCACAGTCCAACTCTCACATCCATATATGACCATGGGAAAAACCATAGACTTGACTTAATGGACCTTTGTTGCAAAGTAATATTTCTGCTTTTTAATATGCTATCTAGATTGTTCATAAGTTTCCTTCCAAGGAGTAAATGTCTTTTAATTTCATGGCTGCAATCAACTTATGCAGTGATTTGGAGCCCGAAAAATAAATCCTGACACTGTTTCCACTATTTCCCCATCTATTTCCCATGAAGTGATGGGTCCATATGTCATGATCTCAACTTTCTGAATGTTGAGCTGAAACCCTTCTTTTTCACTCTCCTCTTTCACGTTCACCAAGAGGGTCTTTAGTTCCTCTTCACTTTCTGCCATAAAGGTGTTGTCATGTGCATATCTGAGGTTATTGATATCCAGGCAAACTTGATTCCAGTTTGTGCTTCTTCCAGCCCAGAATTTCTCATGATGTACTCTGCATATAAGTTAAATAATCAGGGTGACAATATGCAGCTTTGACATACTCCTGGGCATAGTCAATAAAGTAGAAATAAATGGCCTGCCTCTTGAGAAACCTGTATGCAGGTCAGGAAGCAGCAGTTAGAACTGGACATGGAAAAACAGACTGGTTCCAAATAGGAAAAGGAGTACGTCAAGTTTGTATATTGTCACCTTGCTTATTTAACTTATATGCAGAGTACATCATGAGGAACCCTGGGCTGGAAGAAGCACAAGCTGGAATCAAGATTGCTGGGAGAAATACCAATAACCTCAGATATGCAGATGACACTACCCTTATGGCAGAAAGTGAAGAGGAACTCAAAAGCCTCTTGATGAAAGTGAAAGAGGAGAGTGAAAAGGTTGGCTTGAAGCTCAACATTCAGAAAACAAAGATCATGGCATCTGGTCCTATCACTTCATGGGAAATAGATGGAAAAACAGTGGAAACAGTGTCAGACTTTGTTTTTTGGGGGCTCCAAAATCACTGCAGATACTGATTGCAACCATGAAATTAAAAGACGGTTACTTCTTGGAAGGAAAATTATGACCAACGTTGATAGTATATTAAAAAGCAGAGACATTACTTTGCCAACCAAGGTCCGTCTAGTCAAGGCAATGGTTTTTCCCGTGGTCATGTATGGATGTGAGAGTTGGACTGTGAAGAAAGCTGATCGCCGAATAATCGATGCTTTTGAACTGTGGTGTTGAAGAAGACTCTTGAGAGTCCTTTATACTGCAAGGAGATCCAGCCAGTTCATTCTAAAGGAGATCAATCCTGGATGTTCATTGGAGGGACTGATGGTAAAGCTGAAACTGCAATACTTTGGCCACCTCATGCGAAGAGTTCACTCACTGGAAAAGACTCTGATGCTGGGAAAGGTTGGGGGCGGGAGGAGAAAGGGACGATGGAGAATGAGATGGCTGGATGGCATCACCGACTCTGTGGACATGAGTTTGAGTGAACTCCGGGAGTTGGTGATGGACAGGGAGGCCTGGCGTGCTGTGATTCATAGGATCGCGGAGAATCAGACACGACTGAGCGACTGAACTGAACTGAACTGCACTCTCTTGCTTTTTCTATGATCCAGTGTATGTTGGCAACTCGATCTCTGGTTCCTCTTCCTTTTTCTATATTCAGCATGAATATCTGGAAATTCTTGGTTCAGTTTTTTTGAAACCTCACTTGGAGAATTTTGAGCATTATTTTACTAGCATGAGAGATGAGCACAATTGTTCAATAGTTTGAATATTCTTTGGCAGTAACTTTCTTGGGGATTGGAATGACAACTGATCTTATCTAGTCCTGTGACCACTGCCGAGTTTTCCACATTTGCCGCCATATTGAGTGCAGCACTTTCACAGCATCTTCTTTTAGGACTTGAAAGAGCTCAGTTAGAATTCCATCACCTCCACTAGCTTTGTTCATAATGATGCTTCCTAAGGCCGATTTGACATCACATTCCAGGATGTCTGGCTCTATCTGAGTGATAACACCGTCGTGTTTATCTGGGTCAGTAGAGAGACGCCGGCCCCAGTGCAAACGACCACGCAAAGAGGTGCGGCTGTGAGGAGGTACCCCAGGCCTGAGGCCAGGGCCAGTGGCCGAGAGGAGGTACCCCATGTCCAATAGACCATGGTTGTGCGGGCGCAGGAGGACCGAGAGGAGCTACTCCACCTTCAAGGTCAGGAGGGGCGGCCATGAGGAGAAACCCCTTATCCAAGATAAGGTGCAGTGGATGGGCTTATTTGGAACGGCTGTGAAGAGACATCCCATGCCCAAGGTAAGAGAAACCCAAATAAGATGGTAGGTATTGAGAGGGGGTATCAGAGGGCAAACACACTGAAATGATAATCATAGGAAACTAGTCGATCTGATCACACGGACCACAGCCGAATGTGCTACACTGGAGAAGGGAATGGCAAACCATTTCAGTATACTTGCCTTGAGAACCCCATGAACAGTATCAAAGGGCAAAATGATAGGATACTGAATTAGGAATTCCCCAGGTCGGTAGGTGCACAGGATGCTACTGGAGATCAGTGGAGGAATAACTCTAGAAGGAATGAAGGGATAGAGCAAAAGCAAAACCAATACCCAGTTGTGGATGTGACCGGTGATAGAAGAAAGGTCCAGTGCTCTAAAGAGCAATATTGCATAAGAACCTGGAATGTTAGGTCCATGACTTAAGGCAAATTGGAAGTGGTCAAACAGGAGATGGCAAGAGTGAACACAGACATTCTAGGAATCAGTGAATTAAAATGGACTGGAATGGGTGAATTTAACTCAGATGACCATTATATTTACTACTCTGGGCAGGAATCCCTTAGAAGAAATGTAGGAGCCATCATGGTCAACAGAAGAGTCCGAAATGCAGTACTTGGATGCAATCTTAAAAACGACAGAATGATTTCTGTTCGTTTCCAAGGCAAACCATTCAATATTACAGTAATCCAGGCCTATGCCCCAAAAGTAACACTGAAGAAGCCGAAGTTGTACGGTTCTGTGGAGACCTACAAGGCCTTTTAGAACTAACACCCAAAAAAGGTGTCCTGTTCATCATAGGGGACTGGAATGCAAAAGGAGGAAGTCAAGAAACACCTGGAGTAAGAGGCAAATTTGGCCTTGGAACACGGAATGAAGCAAGGCAAAGGCTAATAGAGTTTTCTCAAGAGAACGCACTGGTCATAGCCAACACCCTCTTCCAACAACACAAGAGAAGACTCTACACATGGACAACACCAGATGGTCAACACCGAAATCAGATTGATTATATTCTTTGCAGCCAAAGATGGAGAGGCTGTATACAGTTATCAAAAACAAGATCAGGAGCAGACTGTGGCTCAGATCATGAACTCCTTATTGCCAAATTCAGACTTTAATAGAAGAAAGTAGGGAAAACCACTACACCATTCAGATATGACCTAAATAAAATCCCTTATGATTATACAGTGGATGTGAGAAATAGATTTAAGGAACTAGATCTGATAGACAGAGTTCGTTATGAATTCTGGACAGAGGTTTGTGACATTGTACAGTAGATTGGGACCAAGACCATCCCCATGGAAAATAAATGCAAAAAAGCAAAATGGCTGTCTGAGGAGGCCTTACAAATAGCTGTGAAAAGAAGTGAAAAGCAAAGGAGAAAAGGAAAGATATAAGTATCTGAATGCAGAGTTCCAAAGGTTAGCAAGGAGAGATAAGAAAGCCTTCCTCAGTGATCAATGCAAAAAAATAGAGGAAAACAACAGAATAGGAAAAACAAGAGATCTCTTCAAGAAAATTAGAAATTCCAAGGGAACATTTCATGCAAAGATGGGCTCGATAAAGGAAAGAAATGGTATGGACCTTATAGAAACAGACGATATTAAGAAGAGGTGGCAAGAATACACAGAACTGTACAAAAAAAGATCTTCACGACCAAGATAGTCACGATAATGTGATCACTGACCTAGAGCCATACATCTTGGAATGTGAAGTCAAGTGGGCCTTAGAAAGCATAACTAGCAACAAAACTAGTGGAGGTGATGGAATTCCAGGTGAGCTATTTCAAATCTTGAAAGGTGATTCTGTGAAAGTGCTGCACTCAACATGCCAGCAATTTTAGAAAACTCAGCAGTGGCCACAGGACTAGAAAAGGTCAGTCTTCATTCCAATCCCAAAGAAAGGCAATGCCAAAGAATGCTCAAACTACCACACAATTGCACTTATCTCATACCCTAGTAAAGTCATGCTCAAAATTCTCCAAGCCAGGCGTCAGCAATATGTGAACCTTGAACTCCCTGATGTTCAAGCAGGTTTCAGAAAATGCAGAGGCACCAGAGCTCAAATGGCCAACATCTGCTGAGTCATGGAGAAAGCAAGAGAGTTCCAGAAAAACATTTATTTCTACTTCAACGACTATGCTAAAGCCTTTGACTGTGTGGATCACAATAAACTGGAACATTCTGAAAAAGATGGGAATATCAGACCACTTAACCTGCCTCTTGAAAACCTGTATGCACATAAGGAAGCAACAGTGAGAACTGTACATGGAAAAACAGACTGGGTTCAAATGGGAAAAGGAGTATGTCAAGGCTGTATATTGTCACCTTGTTTATTTAACTTATATGCAGAGTACATCCTGAGGAATGCTGGGCTGGAAGAAGCACAAGCTGGAATCAAGATTGCTGGGAGAAATACCAATAACCTCAGATATGCAGATGACACTACCCTTATGGCAGAAAGTGAAGAGGAACTCAAAAGCCTCTTGATGAAAGTGAAAGAGGAGAGTGAAAAGTTTGGCTTGAAGCTCACCATTCAGAAAACAAAGATCATGGCATCTGGTCCTATCACTTCATGGGAAATAGATGGAAAAACAGTGGAAACAGTGTCAGAATTTATTTTTGGGGGGCTCCAAAATCACTGCCGATGCTGATTGCAACCATGAAATTAAAAGACGGTTACTCCTTGGAAGGAAAGTTATGACCAACCTAGATAGTATATTAAAAAGCAGAGACATTACTTTGCCAACCAAGGTTCGTCTAGTCAAAGCTATGGTTTTTCCCGTGTTCATGTATGGATGTGAGAGTTGGACTGTGAAGAAATCTGATCGCAGAAGAATTGATGCTTTTGAACTATGGTGTTGGAGAAGACTCTTGAGAGTCCCTTGTACCGCAAGGAGATCCAACCAGTCCATTCTAAGGGAGATCGATCCTGGGTGTTCATTGGAAGGACTGATGCTAAAGCAGTTTCATCTACAATACTTTGGCCACCTCACGCAACGAGTTGACTCACTGGAAAATACTCTGATGCTGGGAAGGGTTGGGGGTGGGAGGAGAAGGGGACGACGGAGAATGAGATGGCTGGATGGCATTAAGGACTCTGTGGACATGAGTTTGAATGAACTCCGGGAGTTGGTGATGGACGGGGAGGCCTGGCGTGCTGTGATTCATGGGGTCGTGGAGAGTCGGACACGACTGAGCGACTGAACAGAACTGATGCCTTGTCACAAAAAAAAAAATAATAATAATAATTATTGATTCTGATGTGAGTAGATGGAGGACAGGAGAAGGGGACGACAAAGGATGAGATGGCTAGATGGCATCACCAACTCTGTGAGCATGAGTTTGAGTGAACCCCGGTAGTTGGTGATGGACAGGGAGACCTGGCTTACTGTGATTCATGGAGTCCCAGAGAGTCGGCCAGGACTTAGCGACTGAACTGAACTGAACTGAAGATCTCTTTTATGTAGTTCTTCTGTTCTATAATTCTTCGGTTTTATATACTTCTTCTGTTTTTACCACTTCTTTTTAATAGCTAATGCTTCAGAAACGGTCCATACTATTTCAGTCCTTTACTGTGCCCATCTTTGCATGAAATATTCCCTTGTATATCTAATTTTTTTCAAGAGATCTCTAGTCTTTCCCTTTCTATGTTTTCCCTCATATTTTTTTTTGGGGGGGGGCGGTGCGAGCATTGTTCATTTAATGTTATTTTCTTATATCTCCTTGCTATTTTTGGAACTCTGCATTCAGATGGGTGCATCTTATTCCTTTACTCCTTTGCCTTTAGCTTCTCTTCTTTTCTCAACTATTTGTAAGGTCTCCTCAGACAACACTTTTGCCTTTCAGCACTTCATTTTGGTGGGTGGTTTTGATCATGGCCTCCTGTACAAGTTTAGGTACCCCCAACCATTGTTTTTCAGCATTGTGCTTGTCAGAGCTGATCCCTTGAATCTAATTTCTCTTCTACTGTATAATCACGAGGGATTTGACGTAAGTCATACCTGAGTGGTCTATGGGTTCCCCCTACTTTCTTTAATTGAAATCTGAACTTTGAAATATGGAGGTCATGATAGAGCCACAGTAAGCTCTTGGTCTTCTTTCTGCTTACTCTATAGAGCTTCTCCATCTTTGGCTGCAAAGAACACAACCAGTATGATTTTGGTGCTGACCATCTTCTGATGTCCATATGTCGTGTCTTCTCTTGGGTTGTTGGAAGATGGTGTTTTCTACGACCAGTGCATTTTCCTTGCACTTTTCAATGGCAGCTATTCTAACTGTCATGAGATGGTAGCTCTTTGTGTTTTTGATTCACATTTCTCCAATAATGAGTGACATAGAGCATCTTTTCATGTGTTTGTTACCCATGTGTATGTCTCCTTTGGAGAAATGTCTGTTTAGATCTTTGGCCCATTTTTTGGATTGTGTCATTTACTTTTCTGGCAATGAGCTGCATGAGCTGCTTGTATATTTTGGAGATTGATTCTTTGTAAGCTGTTTATTGTTTTCTCCCATTCTGAAGGCTGCCTTTTCAACTTGCTTATAGATTCCATTGTTGTACAAAGGCTTTAAAGTTTAATTAGGTACTGATTGTTTATTATTGCTTTTATTTCCATTACTGTTGGAGGTGGGTCATAGAGGATTTTGCTGTGATTTATGTAAGAGAGTGTTCTGCCTATGTTTTCCTCAGGCGATTTAGTTTCTGGTCTTAAATTTAGATATTTAATCTATTTTGAGTTTATTTTTTTGTATGGTCTTAGAAAGTGTCCTAGTTTCATTCTTTTACACATAGTTAACCAGTTTTCCCAGCACCACTTTCTAAAGAGAATGTCTGTTTTCCTTGTATATTTTGGCCTCATTTGTCCAAGATCAGTTGTCCATAGGTGTGTGGATTCATCTCTGGGTTTTCTATTTTGTTCTGTTGATCTATATTTCTGCCTTTGGGCCAGTACCATACTGTCTTGATGACTGAAGCTTTGTATTATTGTCGGCTTGACATCCTATTTTTGCATCCCAGTCCCCTATGATAAAAAGGACAAGTGTTTTGGGGGTATTAGTTCTAGAAGGTCTTGTGGGTCCTCATAGAACAGTTCAACTTCAAATTTTTGGAATTAGGGATTGGTGCTTAGACTTGGCTTACTGTGATATTGAATGGTTTGCCTTGGAGATGAACCGAGATCATTGTCGTTTTTGAGACTGAACCCAAGAACTGCATTTTGGACTCTTTAGTTGACTATAAGGGATACTCCATTTCTTCAAAGGGATTCTTGCCCACAATAGTAGATGTAACGATCATCTGAATTAAATTCACCCATTATATTCCACTTTAGTTCACTGATTCCTAAAATGTCAATGTTTCCTATTTGATCACATCTAATTTACCTTGATCATGGACATAACATTCCAGTTCCTATGCAATAGTGTTCTTTATGGTATCGGACATTGCGTCCATAATCAGTCACATCCACAACTGGGCACTGTTTTCACTTTTGCCCTGACTCTTCATTCTTTCTGGAGTTACTTCTCCACTCTTCTGCAGTAGCATATTGGGCATGTACTGACGTGGGGAGTTCATCTCTCAGTGTCATGTCTGTTTGCCTTTTCATACTGTTCATGGGGTTCCCAAGGTAAGAATACTGAAGTGGTTTGTCATTGCCTTCTTCAGTGGACCACGTTTTGTCTCAACTCTCCACCATGACCTGTCCATCTTGGACAGCCCTACACAGCATGGCTTATAGTTTCATTGAGTTAGACAAGGCTGTAGTCCATGTGATCCGTTTGTTTAGTTTTCTCTGTTTGTGGTTTTCATTCTGTCTGCCCTCTTATGGATAGGGAAAAGAGAGTTCTGGAAGCTTCCTGATGGGAGACAATGACTGGGGGAATCTGGGTCTTATTCTGATTGGCGGAGCCACACTCAGTAATATTTAATCCAATTTTCTGTTGATGGGGGAGGCTGTGTTCCCTCCAGGTGGTTGGGTCTGAGGCCAAAGTGTTGACACATGCTTCCATCAGACTCCTGGACTCTCCCAGGGAAGTCCAACTCAGTCATTTGTGGGAACACTGCTCCTTTCTTCTGGCTCCTGGGGCACACAAGGTTTTGTTTGTGCCCTCCAAGAGTCTGTTTCCCTAGTCCTGTGGAAGTTCTGCCATTAAATCCCACTGGCCTGCAGAGTCAAATTCCCTGGAGGTTTTATGTCCATTTTATAGATACACAGGTTTGTAAATCTTCTGTGGGTCTTAGAACTTTAGTAACAGTGCGAGAATTTCTTTGGTATAATCGTTTTGCAGTTTGTGGGTCATCTGCTCGGTGGCTCTGTGATGGGTCAAATGGCAGCTTCCTCCAAGAGGCAAATGCTTTTTATTATTCCATGTATGAAAATCTGGACAAAAAATTTATTGCATGAATATGGCATACTCTTTATTTTACATTCGGAAACCTGAGTACAGATTTTCCCATAAAAAATATGGACTGCTCAGTACTTAATATTTGAAATCCTAGACATACATTTTTATAAAGGAAACATGAATCTCTCTATATTTCACAGTGAAAACCTGGGCATATTTTTCCATTTAAATATTAATTACCCTTATTTGCCTATGAAAATCTGAATGAGTAGTTGGAATCATGAAACACAGAACGATGTTCATTTTACTTATGATATTCTGAAGTGAGATATTCATACATGAAAAATGAGATCTCTATATTTTACATATGAACATATGAATGAAGATTTAAGTACGTGGATTATACTTTTTATGTGTCCTATATTGAATTCTAGGCATACATATTCTGATATGAAATATGGAATTCTACTTTTCACATATGAATATCTGGGCTTAAATTTTCCTATGAATTTCCTATGAGAATTATGCAATCTCTATAAAAATTTTGGCATGCAATATGGAATATTGTACATCGCAAACATGAAATTCTGAGAGAAAATTTTCTTCTAGGAGATATCAATTATCTATATCTCACATATGATTATGGGGAAATATGGAAATTTCTATATTTCATGTATTGAAATATGACACCAGATATTCCCACTTGAAAGATGAGATTCTCAGTTTTACGTATGAAAATGTATGTGCAGACTTTAAGACATGGAATATGAAATTCTCTGTAATTCACTTATGAATATCTGGGGACAGATTTTCCAAGTGAAAATACAAAAATATAAAATATATATTTCATATCTATATAAATCTATATTTCACATATTAAATATGGATACAGGTCTTTCTGTATGAAATGTGGAATTCTTTATATTTCACTTTTGAAATTCTGGATGCAAATTTTTTACCATGACAGAGAAAAATTTCTCTGTTTCGCACATCAAAATACGGTCTACTTTTTCTAACATGAAATGTGTAATTTTTTGTATTTCTCATTTGAAAATCTCTGTTGATTTTTCTTCATGAAGTATGGAATTCTCTACATGTAACATTTGAACAAATTGGCATTAATTTTCCTTAAGAAATAATGGAATTTTATATTTTACATATGAAAATCTGTCCTGCTTGAGACATAAAATTTTTATTTTAGTGAAGAAAATTTGAATGGATGCTTTCCAACATGCAATATAAAAATCTCTTTCACAATTGGGAACAAATTTTCTTATGTGAAATATGAATGTCAATATATCACATATGAAAATTTGTGGACAGATTTTTCACACATAAAGTATGAATTTTCTATGATTCAGAACGTATAATCTGCCTGAATTGCCAAATATAGAATCTACTATTTTTCGTATATGAACATTTGGTCACAGATTTTTCTAAAGTTATTTGGAATTCTCTATGTGTCAATAATGAAAATCTGGTTGAAGACTTCCCTATATGAGATATGGAATAATCTATATTTCATATCTGAAACTCGGACTGTCAATATTTCTATATGATTTTTAATTCTCTCTTAATATTTGAATTTCGTGATTTTGATTTTTCCACAGAAAAAATGGAAATCTTTATATTTCACGTATGGGAATCTGGATTCCAGTTTTCATACATGTAATATGGAACTCTCCATATGAATATCTGGGTTCAGATTTTCCTACATAAAATGTGAAACTCTATAATTAATACAAGAAAATATGGGCATTGATTTTCCCCCATGAAAGATGAAATTCTCATCGTTTTCGATGTCTAAATCTGAGCATATATTTTATGACTTAAACATATCATTATTTATATTCCACATTTGACTGTCTGGGTGCAGATTTTCCTGCGTTAGTTATGCAGTTATCTCTCTTTCACCTTTGAATATCAGGGCATCAATTTTCTCCACATGTGGCATGCTGAAGAAGAAAATCTGCTTGCAGATTGAAATATGTGAAATATAGGGAATTCCGAATATTAGGTAGAGCCATCTACTCCTGGATGTCAATCACAACTATTTGTGACACCATGGATTGAGATCTCCAGGCTTCCCTGTCCTTCACTGTGACCCACAGTGTGCTCAAACTCATTCACAGAGTCAGTTATGCCATCCAACCATCTTATCCTCCATCACCCTCTTCTTCCGTCCTCAATCTTTCCAATTATCAGTGGCTTTTCCAATGAGTCAGCTCTTCA
Source organism: Moschus berezovskii (assembly GCF_049115385.1). Taxonomy (NCBI): domain Eukaryota; kingdom Metazoa; phylum Chordata; class Mammalia; order Artiodactyla; family Moschidae; genus Moschus; species Moschus berezovskii. Next base: position 52,117,570 of record NC_142489.1, on the reverse strand, counting down.
CATCAGGTGCCCAAAATATTGGAGCTTCAACATCATCCATTCGAATGAATATTCAGGTTAGTATCTTGGATTGATCTCCATTCTGTCCAGTGGACACTGAAGAGTCATCTTCAGCACCACAATTCCAAAGACTCATTTCTTTGGCATTCACCCTTCTTTATAGCTGAAATGTCACAGCCACACGCAACTCCTGTAACACCATAGCTTTCACTATGTGGACAAAGGTCAGCTAGTGATATATCTGCTTTTCAATCCATTGCCCCCAGGTCTGTCATAACTTTTCTTCCCAGGATCAAGGGTCTTTTATTTTCATGACTGTAGTCACTGTCCCCAGTGATTTTGGAGCCCAAGAAAATTGTCTGTCACTGTTTCCACTTTTACCATTTCTATTTGCCAAAACTGTTAGCCTTGTCCTGCTTCATTTTGTGCTCCAGTGCCAAACTTGCCTGTTACTCCAGGTGTCTCTTGACTTCCTGCTTTTTGATTCTGCTCCCCTGTGATGAAAAGGATATCTTTTCTTGGTGATAATGCCAGCAGGTCTCGTACGTCTTCACAGAACTGTTCAATTTTCCTAGTCGCTTAGATGGTAAAGAATTGAAATACAGAGACTTCCTTTTTTCATGTAGGAAAATCTACATTCAGATGTACATGTGAAAAATAGTGACTTCCACATTCCCTCTAGGAAAACTGTCCGTTCAGATTTTCAAATGTGAAATACAGAGAATTTCATCTTTCACATAAAATTGGCAACTAGATGTTCATATGTGAAATGTGGAGAATTCTTTATTTCATGTAGGATAAGCTACACCAAAATCTTCATATATGAAATCTAGAGAATATATATTTCATGTAGGAAAATCGACCATATTTTTCATATGTACAATATGGGTAATCTAATTTTCAAGGGGTTAATTCTACATCCAGATATTCGTTGTGAAATATTTTAAAAAATCATATTTCAGGGGAAAAAGCTCAGTGCCTAGATTTTCACATGTCAAAAATAGAGAATTCCATATTTCATGAAGGAGTATCATTGCCCAGATTTTCATTGTGAAATAGAGATTTCAATATCTGCATGGAAATCCTAACCCAGATTTACCTATATGAAATATAGGTAATTACATATTTCACTGAGTTAAATCAGTGCCAAGATTTTCATATATGATATAATGAGAATTCCATATAAATGTAGAAATGTGAGTGCTCTAGTTTGCATACATGAAATAAAATGTGGTATTTGGTGTAATGAAATCTATGGTCAGATGTTCATATGTCAAATATGCAAAATTACAAATTTCATGTAGAAAAGCCCACATTATGTTTTATGTGAAATACATACACTTCCATATTTCATATAGGAAAATAGGTACATAGATTTTCTTGTGAAATATACAGAAATTTCGTTTTGAAAAGTATGTGCCAAAATTTTCATCTGTGAAATACAGAGAATTCCACATTCCTTCAGGGAAACTACATACATATTTTCATATGTGAAATATACAGTCCCATTATTTCATATAGGGAAATTTTGGCCACATATCGAATTATGACATAGAGAGAATTACAATTTATGTAGAAAATTTGCACTTGGAATTTCTTCTATGAAATTCAGAAGATCCCATATATTAGGTAGGAGAAGTGGCACTCAGATTACCTTGTGTTAAGCCTTTGGCCTTGTGTGTCACTCAGTCGTGTCGGACTATTTGTGTCCCCATAGACTGCAGCACGCCAGGCCTCCCTGTCTGTCCCCAGCTCCTGGAATTTACTTTAACTAGTGTCCATTGGTGGGTGATGTCATACAATCATCTCATCCTCTGACATCCCATTCTCCTCCTGCTATCCATCTTTCCCAGCATCAGTGTCTTCTCAAATGAGTCGTTCTTCACATCAGGTGCCAAAGTATTGGAATTTCAGCTTCAACATCAGTCCTTTCAACGAACATTCAAGACTGATCTCCTTTAGGATGGACTGGTTGGATCTTCTTGCAGTCCAAGGGACTCTCAAGAGTCTCCTCCAACAAAAACAGTTCAAAAGCATTGACTCATTGGCACTCAGCATTCTTTACAGTCCAACTTAAAAAAACTAATTTTCAAGAACCTGTAGCAATCATGACAACATAATTCAACATTTTATATATATATATATATAACTGTTCAAACATTTTGGAAATATACTTTTCTTGTCAATGAAAAACTCATATTTTTTAAATGAATGGGGAAAAGACGTTTAATATTCATCCATAACAGGTTAGTAAAAGACTGTGTGTGACAAATGAAACATACATTTTAAGGAATCAATTGAATAACTAAACCCAGGTGACTGATAATAGTTCTGTTGCCACCTATTTAAAAGGTATTTTTTTCTTTTCGGAAAATCTTTCAACCTTTTGACATACACATATACACTAATTTCTGTACTTCACATTTATTTTTATTCATACTCTTTTCATGAGAAGTGCATTATCAAATAAAATTCAGTTTTCAGGGCTTTATAGTCAATTTGTCATTCAGGTATACATATTTCGAGTTCTTCTTTTGAATTCATAAGTAACATGAGAAGCAGTAAGAGGTATGCCTTTTTTTAGTTGAATATACTTTGAAATTTAAATTTTTATTGGAGCATAATTGCTTAAGACTCTTTTCGTAGTTTCCACTCTACAGCAAAATTATAGCATGCTGCAATCCAATGGTTCCAAAGACTCGGACACCATTAAGTGATTGAATAATCATACATCACTCCTCTCATTTTGAGACTTCTTTCTGATTCACACCACCACAGTGATGTTCCCTGTGCTGTATATATATATATGCATCAATAGTGTACAGCTGTCAGTTGCAAGCTCCCAATTCCTTCCACCAGCATTCAGTTTATCCTTGATATCCATAAGTTTCTTCTCTATAAATGTGTCCCTACTTTTGCTTTTCTTATAAGGTCATCTATACAGTCTGTTTACTTTATATGCAGAGTATATTATGAGAAACCGTGGGCTGGAGAAAGTACAAGCTGGAATCAAGATTGGAGGAGAAATATCAATAACCTCAGATATGCAGATGACACCAGTCTTATGGCAGAAAGTGAAGAAGTAAAGAGCCTCTTGCTGAAAGTGAAAGAGTCATAATAAATCTTTAAGCCAACTTAAAGCTTAAAGCTCAACATTCTGAAAACTAAGATCACGGAATCCAGTTCCATCACTTCAAGGCAAATAGATGGGAAAACAGTGGAAATAGTGGCTGATTTTAATTTTCTAGGCTCCAAAATCACTGCGGATAGTGATTGCAGCCGTGAAATTAAAAGACACTTACTCCTCGGAAGGATGTTATGACTAACCTAGACAGCATATTAAAAAGCAGAGACATTACCTTGCTAAAAAAAGTCCGTTAGTCAAGGCTATGGTTTTTCCAGTGATCATGTATGGATGTGAGAGTTGGACTATAAAGAAAGTTGAGTGCAGAAGAACTGATGATTTTGAACTGTGGTGTTGGAGAAAACACTTGAGAGTCCCTTGGACTGCAAGGAGATCCAACCAGCCCTTCCTAAAGGAGATCAGTCCTGGGTGTTCATTGGAAGGACTGATGTTGAAGTTGAAACTCCAATACTTTGGCCACTTGATATGAAGAGCTAGCTGATTTCAAAAGACTCTGATGCTGGGAAAGATTGAGGGCAGGAGGAGAAAGGGATGATAGAGTATAAGATGGTTGGATGGTATCACTAACTCAATGCACATAGGTTTGGTTGAACTCCGGGAGCTGGTGATGGACAAGGAGGCCTGGTGTGCTGTGGTTCACGGTGTCGCAAAGAGTCGGACATGACTGAGCACCTGAACTGAACTGATACAGTTTATACATATATATATATAACATATATATATAACATATATATATATATATATATATATATAACATAACTTTATATTATATAAAGTTATGTTACATATTATATATACGCTATGAAATATAAATATACATATTATACAATATACTAAAATTTTATGTTAGATAAACAGTCTATGTTATATATATATATGTAACATAACTTTATATTATATATATAAAGTTATATATATACGCTATGAAATATAAATATACATATTATACAATATACTAAAATTTTATGTTAGATAAACAGTCTATGTTATATATATATGTAACATAACTTTATATTATATAAAGTTATGTTACATATTATATATACGCTATGAAATATAAATATACATATTATACAATATACTAAAATTTTATGTTAGATAAACAGTCTATGTTATATAAAGTTATGTTATTTATAATATATGTGATAAAATATGTTATATATAATGTATTAACAGCTTATATATATGTTAATAAGTGATATTTGTTTTCCTTTTTCTATTTTATTTCATTATATAGGATTCTTTTTCAATCCATCCACCTCTCTACAAATGACCCGATTTCACTCCTTTTTTGATTGTGTAATGTTCTACTTTATATATATACCAAATTATCTTTATTCATTCCTTTGTAAATGGACATTTCTGTTGCTTCAGAGTTCTGCTGTTGTAAATCCTGGAGCCATCAATACTGTTGTTATGCATCTTTTGTAATTATGATGTTCCTTAGGTAAATCCAAACAATCCCAGCAGTGGAATTGCTAGATCATAGAGTTTCTTCATTCCTAGATTTTTAAAGACTCTTCATACTGATCTGCATACATAGTGGCTGTATCAATGTATATTCCTTCCAGCAGGACTGGAAAGAAAATGAAAGTGAAAGTCACGATGTCATGTCCAAATCTTTGTGACAGACTGGAATTCTCTAGCCCAGAATGCTTCTTCTGAGGAATCTGAGTTCCTGAATTCAGAATCTGAATTAAAATATTCAGGGCAATTCCCTTCTCCAGGGGAATTTTCCTAACCACGGGATTGAATCCAAGTCTCCTGCATTACTGCTGGATTCTTTCCGTTCAAGCCACTTGGGAGGGTTACATTTTCTCCACACCCTCTGCAGAATTTATTTATTTGTAGATTTTAGTTGCTGTTGTTGTTGTTGATAAGGGTCAATCAGGCCAGTGTTAGCTGCTACTTCATTGAAGGTTTTGTTTCCCTTTTTCTAATAGTGATGTTGAGCATCTTCTCTTATGATATTGAAAACCTGTTAGTCTTCTTGGGAGTAAAGTCTATTTCCTCTCGGTCCATTTTTTTTCCAATGGGTTGTTAGTTTCTCTGCTATTCAGCCATGTGTGCTATTTGCTTATTTTGGAGTTTAATCTGTTTTCATTTCCTTCATTTGCAAATGTTTTCTCCCACAATGAAAATTGTTTTCTGTCTTGCTTATGGTGTTGCTGTGTGAAAGTTATTAAGTTTAATTAAGTCCTACTTGGTTATTCTTAACTTTATCTTCATTGCTTTAGGAGCTAGATTTAAAAGGAAAAAAAATATCATTCTCCATTTTATGTCAAAATGTGTTCTACCTATGATTTCCCCTAATAATATAGATTTAGAGCGACTGAACTTATATTTAGGTATTTAATCCAGTTTGAGTTTATCTTCTTGCATGATCTTAAGGAGTGACTAAACCTGATCCACTGAAGAAGTGAATGGCAAAACACTCCAATACACCCATGAATTAACTCTATAAAGAGGCAAAAATATATTACCCTAAAAGGTGTCTCTCCCGGTGCAGAAGCTGTCCAAAATGTTACTGGGGAAGAGCAGAGGGCGATTTCTAATGGCTGTAGGAAACATAAAGTGGTGAGATGAAAGAGGAAATGAAGCTCAGTTATGGATATGTCTGATGATGAAAGTAAAATCTGATGCTGCAAAGAACAATAATGCATAAGAACGTGGAATGATAGGCCCATGAATCAAGGTAAATTGGATGGGGTCAAGTGGGAGAAAGCAAGAGTAAACATCAGCTAGGATTCATGAAACTAAAATGGAGAGGAATGGGTGAATTTAATTCAGATGACTATTTTGTCTATTACAGTGGGCAAGAGTCTCATAAGAGTAAAGGAGTAGTAATCATAATCAACCAAAGAGTCTTAAATGCAGTATTTGGGAGCAGCCTCAAAAGCGACAGAATGATCTCAGTTCGTTTTCAAGGCAAAACATTCAACATCACTGTAATCCAAGTGTAGGTCCCAAAAGCTGGCCCAAAGAAATTGAAATTGATCAGTTCTATGAAGACTGCAAGAACTCCTAGAACTAAGACCGAATGAAAGATGACCCCATCACCATAGGGGAGTGCAATGCAAACGAATGAAGTCAATAAATACCTGGGCGAAACTGGAGCAACTTTGACCTTGGAGTACAAAATGAAGTAGGGCAAAGACAAATAGAATTACACCCAGAGAATGTACTGGTCAGAGCAAACATTCTTTAACTACGTCACAAGAACCGACTTTACAAATGAATCTCACCAAAAGGTCTGTAAGGATTATCAGCTTGGTTATTCTCGGCAGCAATCAAGATGGAGAAGCTGTATAGAGTCAGCAAAAACAAGACCTGGAGTTGATTGTGGCTCAGATCATCAGCTTCTCATGACAAAGTTCAGGTTTAAAATAAAGAAAGAGTTGATTGGGTTGGAACCGCTAGGCTAGCCAGGTACAACAAAAATCAAACTGCCTCTGGAAAATGCAGCGGAAATCACAACCAGTTTTAAGGGCTTAAATCCAGTAAACAGTTCCCCAAGAACTACAGAAGGAGCTTCAAAATGTTGTACAGGGAGCAGTGAATAAAACCATCCTAAAAAATAGAAAAGCTCGAAGACAAAGTGATTTTCTGAGGAGGGTTTATATATAGCTGTGGAAAGATGAGAAGCAGAAAAAAACTGAAAAATATAAAGGTAGCCCAATTAAATGCAGAATTCCAGAGAAATTCAAGAGACAAGAGGGTATCTTCAATAAATAATGGAGAGAAATAGAAGAAAGCAAGCAGATAGGGAAATACAAGTGATCTATTCAAGATAATTGAGAAGATCAAAAGATCATTTCCTCCAAAGATGGACAAAATAAAGGACAGAAACAGTAAAGGACTAAAGAAGCAGAAGAGATCAAGGCAGGGTAGAAAGAATACAGAGAAAAACTTTAGAAAAAAAAAAGACCGTAACAACCCAGATAACCACAAGGTGTGAGCATTCACCCACAAACACTTATTCTGGAATGTAAAGTCAAGTCTTACACAGCATTTCTGACCATAGAACTAGTGGAGGTGATGGATTTCCAGCAGAACTGTTGAAATCTTAAATGCTTTCAAAGTAGTGCAATCAAAATGGTGCAAATGTGGAAAACATAGCAGTGATCAGGGGACTGGAAAAGGTTAATCCTTATCCAAATTTCCAAGAAGGACAGTATTAAATAAAGTTCAAACCACCACTCAATTTCACACATCTCCCATGCTAGTAAAGTTATGCACAAATTCCTTCAAGGTAGTCTTCAACATTACATGAACTGAGAACTTCCAGAAGTTTGAGCTGGGATTAGAAACATCAGAGGAACCACAGATGAAATGATCACTGATTACTGGATCATAGAAATCCCAAATGAATTCCAGAAAATCTCTGCCTGTTTTTCATTGACCACTGTAAATTCATAGTCTGGGCAACATATAAATTGCGGAAAACCCTTAAAGAGATGGGAATGGCAGAACATTTTACCTGTCTCCTTCATACTTGACCTATAGGCAGGTCCAGAAGCAATAGGGTCAAGTATGCAATGACTGACTAGCTCGAGGTTGAGAAAGGAGTATGATAAGGCTGTTGATTGTCACCTCATTCATTTAACTTATATGCATAGCAAAGCATAAGAAATGCCAGGCTGGCTGAATCAAGATTGCTGGGGATAATGTCACCAAACTCATATATGTGTGTGACTATCACTCTGCTGCTACTGCTACTACTGCTAAGTCACTTCAGTTGTGTCCGACTTTGTGTGACCCCATAGATGGAAGCCCACCGGGCTCCCTCATCCCTAGGATTCTCCAGGCAAGAACATTGGAGTGGGTTGCCATTTCCTTCTCTAATGTGTGAAAGTGAAAATTGAAAGTGAAGTCGCTCAGTCGTGTCCAACCCTTAGCGACCCCGTGGACTGCAGCCCCCCAGGCTCCTCCATCCATGGGATTCTCCAAGCAAGAGTACTGGAGTGGCTTGCCATTACCTTCTCTGAATGATAGAAAAAGAAGATGAACTAAAGAACCTCAATGAAGGTGAAGGAGTACAAAAGCTTTTTTTTTTTTTTGGCAGTGGTGACAGGGTGGTTTACTTTATTACTCGTTTCTTTATTTTCTTTGTTTAAATTTATTTATTTTAATTGGAGGCTAATTATTTATATCATTGTATTTGTTTTGCAAATTGGCATGAATCTGCCCCAGGTGTACATGTGTTCTCCGTCTTAAAACCCCCTATTTTACAGATTGAAGTAAGCAAAAGCTTTTGAAGAGTGCAAAGTGAAAGTGAAGTAATTTAGTCGTCTCCCACTCTTTGAGATTATAGAATAACAGGCCCATGGATTATAGCCTAACAGGCTCTTCTGTCCATGGAATTTGCAAGGCAAGAGTATTGGAGTGGGTTGTCATTTTCTTCTCCAGGGAATTGTCCTAACCCACGGTCTAACTCTGCTCCTCCGCCTTGCAAGCAGACGCTTTACCATTTGTCCCGCCAGAGCAGGCCTAAAACTCAATGGTATAAAAACTCAGATCACAACCTCTGGTCCCATCACTTCATCGCAAAGAGAAGGGGTAAAAGGAAAAAACAATGGCAGGTTTCCCCTTCGTGGGCTCTGACATCAAGGCAGATTGTGTCTGCAGCCATGAAATTAGAAAATAAATGCTTCTTTACAGAAAATATATGACAGAATTAGATACAGTGTTACAATGAAAGAAATCACCGTGCTGTCAAAGGTCCGTTACAGTCAAAGCTATGGTCTTTCCCGTAGTCATATACTGTTGTGTGAGGGACCATAAAGGAGGCAGAACAACTGAAGAACTGATGCTTTTCAACCAGGGTTCTGGAGAAGACTCTTGAGAGTCTCTTGGACAGCAAAGAGAGGAAATGAGTCAATCTTAAAAAATCACCCTGAAATACACATTGGAAGGATTGCTACTGAAGTTTATGCTCTAATAATCTGCCCACCTTATGTGAAGAGACAACTCATTGGAAAAGACCCTGATGCTGGGAAAGATTGAAGGCCAAAGGAGAAGACAGCACGAAGGATGAGATGATTGGGTTGCATCAGTGATGCAATGGACATGAACTTGGGTAACCTTCAGGAGATGGTGTGGGACAGGGAAGTCTGGCATGCCACACTCCATGGCGTCACAACAAGCCAGTGTCCTAATTTCATTCTTTTACTTTTAGCTGTCCAGATTTTCCAACATCACTTATAAAAGAGATTATGTAGTTTCCATTGTATATTGTTGTCTCATTTGTCAGAGATTAGATGACGACTTGTGCAAGTGATGATCAGGGATTCTATCCATCCCAATGGCTTATATTTCTGCTTTGGGCCCATTCCATGCTGTACTGATTACTGTAGCTTTGTAGTATTGACTTATGTCAGGAAACTTGATTCCTTCAGCTCTGTTTTCTTTCTCAAGCTTGCATGGCTATTCAAGGTCTTTTGCATTTCCATACTAGTTGCAAAAATATTTTGTTCTTGTTCTGTTAAAAATGCCATTGGTATCTTGATAGCAACTGCATTGAAACTGTAAACTGCTGTTTATAGTGTAGCCATTTTCACAATATTGTTTCTTCCAGTGCATGTGAATGGTATATCTCTCCATCTCTTTGTGTCAGCTTTGCTTTGTTTCTTCCATGCTTTATTATTTTCTGCGCACCAGTCTTTCCCCTGCCTCGGTAGGTTTATTACCAGGATTTTTACTCCTCTTGTTTCCATGGTGAATGGGATTGTTTCCTTCATTTCTATTTTTGATATTTTGTTGTGAGTGTGTAGGAATACAAGGGATTCCTGCGTATTAATTTTATATCTAGCAACTCCCCTAAACTTATTGATCAGCTCTAGTAATTTTCTGGTGGCATCTTTGGATCTCCAGGCATAATAGCATAGCAAGTGTAAACAGTGGCAGTTTTACTCCTTTTCCCGTTTGTTTGCAATTGTATTTCTTCTAATCTGATTGATATAATGAGGAGTCCAAAGTCTATGCTGAATTCCAGTAGTGATAGTGGGTATTTTTGTCTTATTCATGAATTAGGGGTCACATTTACAGGTTTTCACCATTGAGAATCATGTTTGCAGTGAGTTTATCCATATGTGGCCTTTATTAGCTTGCAGATGGTTCCGTCTGTTCCCACAAGTTATATACAGGGTTTATTATGAATGGGTCTTCCGTTTTGTCAAAAACTTTTACTACATCTCTATCCTAAACTGTTTCAAGATCTTTCCTCTAAAAAGTTAGTTGTCTTTTAGTGTTCTTTCTTCCTTTGTCCACCTAATGCAAAGAACTGACTCATTAGAAAAGGCTCAGATAGTGGAAAATATTGAAGGTCAAAGGAGAGTTGGGCAGCAGATGTTGAGACAGTTAGATAACTTCACCAACTCTATACACATGAATCTGAACAAATTCTGGGAGATAGTGAAAGGAAGCCTGGCGGGCTCTAGTCCATGGGGTCACAAAGTTGGACATGATTTCCTGGAAGAGCAACAAATTCTCTCCTCTGTGATTGAGACTATTACTTATTCTCAACTGCTTCATTTTCTATCCACCTCACCCTCTTCATATCTCAGGTATCTTAATTTTACTCGTTATCATGTTTAGAATCAGTTATGTTTGTTTGACTTTATTGTCACCCACCTGGCCCCAAATTTGTGTGATATCTCAATTGTACATGACTTATATGTGATGAGGGCATGGCGTTGACAAATAATGATATTGAGAGGTGTAGGCAGAGATGGGGTTTTTCCAAGTCAGCTGAGCACAACGCCCTATGCTATTTGTCTGTGGTTTCTGGAAAGAAAGCACAGAGGATAGAATCATGCCAACGTGAATAACACTGTGAATCTGTCCAAGGTGATGTGAGAATACAGAACACTGTTGTTCATTTCTCAGCTCTCCATAGGGAGCACTTCCAAACCTGCCCACCTCTTTGCAAGGCTATCCTCCTCAGGAGCAAAGCCCCAGGTTAGGAACCTTCCAGGATAATTAGCAGAAGTGGAAGAGGTGCTTGACTTGATTGAAGAGGGAGTGAAAAAAAGAAATAAAAAAGAATTGGGAGAAAATAAAAAAGGGGAATGTTGCTTGCATGAAATATTGAATTTTGTATGCTTCACATTTGAAAACTGGGGGAAGATATTCTTACAATTAATGTGAAATCTCTGTATTTCACATGTGAAAATGTAGGTGTAGTTTTCACACATGAGATATACGATTTTATATGTTACCAAGATAAAATCAAGTCCTAATATTTTTTTTTAAATATGGAATTTTCTACATGAAATATAAAATCTCTGAATTTCCCATATGAAACTATATTGGTCTTGATTTTTGTGAATACATTTTGGAAGTTTTTATGTTTCACATAAAATGGAAATCAACCCCAGGATATTTCTATATGAAACATAGATTTCTCTTTCTTGCTGACATCAAGACCTGCACACATGTTTTCCTAAATGAAAATAAAGAATTCCTTATAGTTCCTGTGACAAAACATTGATGGTGATTTGAAACATTAAAACTTGAAGTGAAACATGGAATTTTCCAATTTTATATTTTAAAATCTGGGTGCGTACATTTCACAAGATAATCGGAAATTTTGTAAATGTTTAATGAACTCTGCACTGATTTTCCTACATGAAGATGGAAAAATCATGTATGAAAACTTTAGATTTTCCCCCATGAAATAGGTTTTGTCATCTATTTTGCACATGAAAAGCTGAACACACCTTTTCCTAAGTGATAATTAGAACTCTATTAGTTCATGTATGATTCTGTGTGTGCATGTTTATACATGAGTCATTTATTTCTCCAAATTTTTGTATGGTAATCAATGTGCTGGTTCTCTTCTATGAAATACGGACTTCTTTATGAACACATATCTAATACTTGCGCTGATTATTCTACAGCATTATACGATTCTCCACATTTCACATACGAAAATTTGTGCATAGATGTGCCAACAGGGAACCTTGTGTTCTCTGTAATTAACATATGAGAACTGACTTGATTTTCTGACATGAAAAATGACATTACATGTAATTAATATATTCATCCTAGGTGTGGTAAAATATGGATTAATCTATATTATATATATGAAATTCTGAAGATAGAATTTACTACATAAAATATATAATTGTGTATATTTTACATATGAGCATATGAGTATAATTTTTCAATTTAATATATGGAATTATCTGTGTTTCATATATGGACATCTGATAAAGCTTTTTTGACATGACTTTTGAAAGTTGTATATTACACATAAGATTTTCTTACGTGAAATATGAGGTGTATATTTCACATATGAAAATTAGGATACAGTTTTGATAGATGAAATATGGATTGCATTATCATTCATAGGAAAATGTGGGTACATTTTCATAAATATATTTGGAAAGTAAAAAAATTTATATGCAGTCCTAAACCCAAATTGTCATGTGTAAGAGAGGAGTATTTGATATTTTAAATATAAAGAAATCACTTAGTCTTTCAAGCATGAAATATAGAATTTCCTATATTGTTAATATGGAAATCTGAGTGCATATTTTCTCATATGAAACAGAATAAACTCTATTTCACATTTGAAACTCTGGACACAAGTTTCTTACATGAAATTTCAGATTTTCTTTATATCATATATGAATATATGTGCTCCAGTTTTTACAGGAAAAATGGAATTCTCTCATTTTCTTTTATGAAAATCCAGATGGCAACCATCTACCTGAAATATAGGATGCTGTGTATTTCACATAAGAAGTTTGGGCTTATCTTATCTTACATGAAACATGAAAGCTTTTCTACTCTTCATTTGAAAGCCTGGACTCTGATTTCCCTGTAAGAAATATGGAATTCTCTGTGCTTAACACAGGAATCCTGTAAACAAATTATCTTACAGTAGGGTTCTCTATGTTTTACCTATGAAAATCTGCACACAGCTTCTCCTGTATGAAACATGAAATTCCCTACATTCAATATATGTAAACCTGGGCACAGGTTTTTTAGCATGATATATAGAGTAAAATATGTAAATTTCCCTGTTTTTTATATGCAAACTGGGATTCCATATAAAATATAAAATATTTCCATATAAAATATTTGTCATTTTACTGAATTTATATGAAATCTACTTACAGTTTTTAGTGTATGAAATATAAAAATTCTAACATTATATATGTTAAAATAGCTTCAGACTTCCAAACATGAACCATGGAGTTTGTACATTTTGTATATGAAAATCTGGGCAACGTTTTTCTTATGTGAAGACATGAAAGCCTCTTTATGTTACATTTGGAGTTTGACATGCAGATGTTCCAAAATGAAATTTGAGATTTGTATATTTCATTTCTGAACATCTGGGTGCTGTTTCCTACATGAAACGTGGAATCCTTTAAATTTCACATGTGAAAATATCAGTGTCTATCTAAAATATGGAACACTGTCTATTTGCCAAGAGCAGATTAGGGTGCAGATCATCCTAAATCACATTTGAAATTCTCTATATTGCACATAGGAAAAACCTAAGCACTGTTTTTCTTAGATGAAATGTGGTATTTTTATTATCTGTATTAAAACATTTTCACAGGACAATTTTACATATGAATTCTCTATATTTCACATAGGAATGCAGGTACAGACTTTCCTCCATGTAATTGGGAATTTTTTATACTTCATAAATTTAAAACATACCCAGGTTTTCTGTATAACATATGGAATGATCTGTTTTACATATGAAATCTTGACTTATTTTCATGTTAAATATTTCCTATCTATATTTCATGCATGAAAATATGGATCCAGGTTTTCCTCTTGAATTTACTATGCAATTAACTTTGCTGCACATATCAATTCTACACGCCAAAATTTCTCCATGAGTTATGTGATCCTCCTTATTTTACATAGGTTTAACAGATGGTAGATTTTTCTACATGAAGTATGGAATTGTCAATATGATATAAGTATGAAAACCAGAGATTTTCTTACATGAAAAATGTCACTTTCCAGATTTTGTATATGAAAACGTGTGTGGAGTTTTTTTAAATGAATTACTGAATTTAAAATATTTCATGTGTGAATGTATGGATAGAATTTAATGCATAAAATATGGAATTTACTGTATTTAGTGTATAAAACTCCAGACAAAACTCTAGGCAAAAGTTCTATGATTGCAAAGAAATTTTCTCTTCCACATGTGAAAATCTGTGCCCAGGTAATCATCCAAAAATATAGGATTGTGTATATTTCATATCTAAACATCTAAGGACATATTTCCACTATTAAGTATATATTTTATGCAATATATCACAATAAATAACTTTAGGAAACATGAAAATCTCATCATCAATATCCTTCATGAAATATGGAATTTTGTATGCTTCACATATTAAACTATGGGCACTGATTTTCCATGAGGAATTTTGGAATTTTCTATTCTTACATAGAAAAATCGAGGCACTGATTACTCCACATGAAGTATGGAATTTTCTTTCTTTCTCATATGGGTGTCTATTTTCCCACATATAAACAGAATACTCTATATTTCAAATGTAAGCTATGATCACTGATTTTCCTACATGAAATAGAGAATTCTCTGTATTGCCCATAGGAAAATCTGGGCCCAGATATTCTTCCATAACCCGTGAAATTCTGCATACTTCAGGGTCAATTTCAGCTGAATGAGTGTATTGCCTGCATATGTAAATCTTCTAAAAGATTCTAAATATAGTACTGAAGTCGCCATTTTACATATGAAAATCTGCATGTCAATTCTCTCCCATGAAATATGGAGTTCTGAAATTTATCATACAAAAATCTGGACTCTGGAATATACATTTAGAGAAAATTTCATATTCTATTTCACATGAGCAAATATGGATGTAAATTCTCCAACAAGAAATGTGCAAGTGGCTAAATCCAGGTGTGCAATTTCCCTGCATGACACTTGTAACCCTCTATCAGTCACTTATAAGCTATAAGATTTTCCTATATCATGAACTGAATTAAATATACTTCATGCATAAATATCTGGACACAGATTTTCCTAATTAAATATGGAATTCTCTGAATTTAATATACTAATCTAGTCTCTTTGCCTACATGAATTATTCATGCTCAGTTGCTGCATTCGTGTTAGACTCTTTGTGACCTTGGATTGTAGTTTTCAGGATTCTCCGTCCATAAGATTCCCATAAAACATGGAATTTTCTATTTTCAATTATGAAATGGTAGAGATGATCCTATATAAAAAAGTGATTTCTCTATACTTTCACATCTGAACATTTTCCCACCTTTTTTCGTATATGAAATTTGGAGTTTTCCTTATTACATACATGATTGTATGCGAGCCAGTTAACCTATATATGAAATATTTAATTCCCTACATTTCACTTGTGCGCATCTCGACAGAATTTTCTCAGAAGAAATGTTGAATAGGATATTTAGCTGCAATATAAAATACTGTATATTTTCCACATGGAAGTTTGTGCAGAATTTCCACATGCAGTACAGAATTATTTGTGTTTAACGTATGATAATCCAAGAGTGTATTATCGAACATGACATATGGAATCTGTATATCTCCTTTAAAATTCTCTGTGCAGAATTTTGTACATTCAAAATTGAATTCTCTATATTTCACATATGAAAATCTTATCAAAGATTTTCCTCCATGACTTACTGAATTCTTTAGTTTACCTATGAAAATCTGAATGTTGATTCTCCTACATGAAATTGGGAAATTTCATTATTTCACTTAGGAAAATCTGGGATAGATATTTTTTCTTAAGTGAATATGGGTTTCTCTATATTACGCAAATAAAATCCAAACATGGATTTTTAAGATTAACTTGAAATACACACTCATATTTGAAAATATTCTTATATCCAATGTGGAATCATATTTTTTCAATTCTTGACACAGATTATTTTTATACAGTATTCTCTAGGCTGTGATTTTTCTATATGATACCTATGGTACTCTTTATTTCACATATCAACACTTGGAGTAGATATCCCAACATAAAATATAGATTTGATATATTTCTCATATGAACATCTTTTCACAGATTTTCCTACATGAAATATGGAATTCTCTATTGTTTGCATATCAAATTGTGGGTGGTAATTTTTCCATATGGAATTCTCTAGATATCATTTATGCATGTAATCTGAGTGGCAATTACCCTTATGTATTTCTCTAGATGTCACTTATGAATATTAGGATCTACAAGTGTTTACATGAAAAATGGAATTCTCTACTGTGTTTCATCTATCAAAAATCTGGTTCAGAAACATAAAATTCCCTTCACATCACATAGGAAATTTGGGGCTCATTTTTCTGATATAGGGCATGGAATTATGATATGATACATGCATATATGATCGTATGGGTCCCTATTTATCTACATATCACATATGAAAACCTAATCACACATTTTCTCAAATGAAAGTGGGAATCCAATGTATTTAACATTGAAAATGTAGCCCCAGAATTTCCATATTGAAGTATGGAATTCTCTGTATTTCACATATGAATATCTAGCTGCAGATTTTCCAACAGAAAATGTGGAATTATCTATAGTTCATACATGAACGTCCAGGTGATATTTTCCATGTGAAATATGGATTTCTCAATATTACACATGTATAAGTGTGAGAATACGAAATTCTCTGCATTTCATATTTGAAAAGTTGAATGCAGATTTTCTCAGAGAAACTTGGGTTTCTCTATATTTCATAGAGGGATGTATGGGTGCAAATATTCCTACTTATAATACATTTCAAGTGATCATACATGTGAAAATCCGCGAGCACTTTACTGAGATGTATTACCAAAATTTCTATTTGTCTTATTGAGAATTTGTGTTCAGTTCTTTATAGACTAAATATGGATATTTCTGTTTTGTGTATTCAAATCTGGCTGGCTATTTACATATACAATATTTGTAATTTTCCTAAATGTATATGAAAATCTAAAGAAAGCTTTTCATATGTGAAATATGAAAATTCTAGAATTTTATATGTGATAATTTTTTGGATTTCCAAACATGAAATATGAAATCCTTTATATATTGTATAAGAAAATCTGGACAATGGTGTTTCTATATGAAGTACATGAAAGCCTTGTATGTTGTATTTGGAAATGGATACGGATATTCCAAAATGAAATGTAGAATTTGCTGTATTTTATATCTGAACATTTGAGTGCAGATTTTCTACATGAAATGTGGAATCCGCTATATTTCACATAGGAAAAATATTGCTGTCTATTTTTCTGTCTAAAATATGGAACAATCTATGTTTAACATTAGCAGGCTAGAGTGAAGATGATCCTAAATGAAATATGGAATTCTCTATATATGACATATTAAAATATAAATCCTGGTTTTCCTGGATGAAATATGGGATTCTCTACATCTCAATGAAAATTTGTACAGAGGAGAATTTTCTGTCTGAAATCTCTATATTTCACATAAGAATGGTACAGATTTTCCCACATAAACTTGAAATTTTATATATTTCACAATATGAAATATTGACTTTCCTATATTTCACATGTGAACATCTGGGCATAGATACTCTCAGATGAAATGTTGAATTTTTTATTTTAAATGGCAATGTCACAGTGTATATTTTTAATAAAATATGAAATACTATATTTTCCATAGGGAAAATATGTGCACAGATTTCTACAAACAAAATGCCATTCTCTGTATTTAGCATATAAATTTAGCATATGAAACTCCAAGAGCTTATTATTTTACACATAATATATGGAAATGTATATATACACACACATAATATATGGAAATCTGTATTTCTCCTCTAAAATTCTGTGTGCAGAATGTGTACACACAATATTAATTTCTCTTGGTTTCACACGTGTAAGTTTGTCAAAGATTTTCCTACCCATAATACTGAATTCTTTACTTTACATATCAAAATCTGGATTTGAATTTTCCTTTATGAAATTGGGAAATCTCTGAATTTCACATATGAAAATCTCGGGACAGATTTCCCTCCATGAAATTTGATTATTTTCGTTTGTTAAATGAATATATAATATTTATTTTTCTACATTACATGCATAAATTTTGAGCACAGGTTTTCAACATGATATATGGAATTAAAGATGAAATACACATTTCAGAATAGGTAGGGCCAGAATTCAATATATGGAACTTAGAGAATTCTATATATCATGTATTTAAATCAACATTCTAATATCCATATATGAAATATAGAAACTTCATATTTCATGTTTGAATTTCTTTTTTCAGGTTACCATATATAAAATGTATAAAATTTCATGTTATATTTCAGAAAATATTCATTCTGATTTTCAACGTGAGTATATAGAGAAACAAAGTTTTCAACAGAAAATTATGCAATCCGTTTTTCTTTGTGAAATATACAAAGGTCCCTATTTCTCATAGGAAAATCTATGCGTAGAGTTTCAAATGTCTAATATTGAGCATTCCATATTTCATTTGGGAATATCTGTGGCAAGTTCTCAAATGTAAATTAGAGAGAATACTATATTATTGCACAAAAGTTTGTGTCCAGATTTTCACAAGTATCCAGTAGAATATTTTGTGAGACATAGAATACACGTATGAAAGATTTTGAATAGAATTAAGTACATAAAAAATTAAAACATAACAAATAGACCCAAAGGTAACCTGTGTCGATTATATCCAGGTTACTGATAGTAGTTCTGTTGCCACCATTTTTAAAGTAGATTTTCTTTGGGGGAAAAAAGAAACAAAAAACTTTTATATGTACAACACATTCAGCTTGATTTTACTATTTTCTTAATAAGTGTGTTATATAGTTGGATGACAACTGAAATTTTCAGTAAGATACTGACATTTAGATTTCTTATTTTGACTTCCAAATTGACGTGAAATCCACCAAGACTTATACTATTTTGGTAAAATCGTTAATATACATTGAACAGCTAATTTTATTGGAGTATAACTGATTAAGAATACTTTGCTAATTTCTACTCTAAACCACAATGCTTGCATATTGCATTCTGTGGGGTAGAAAAGACTCAGAAATGCCTTAGTGATGGAACCATAACCATATATCTAAACCTTCAATTTTAGACTTCCTCTCAATTTAGGTCAACACAGTGCATTAGGTAGAGTTCCCTGTGTTGCATACAGGCATTATAAGCACATGTGTGTCAGTTACGATCTCCCAATAGCTTCCACCACAAACCGTTTCCTCCCTGCATCCTTATATTTCTTCTCTATATCTGTGTCCCTATCACTGCTTCTCAAATAAGATTATCTCTATCAGTTTCTTAGAGTCCATATATGTGTTAATCTGTAATATTTGTTTTCCTTTTTACAATTTAGTTCTTTATGACTATACAGTAGAAATGAGAAATAGATTTAAGGGGCTAGATCTAATAGATAAACTGCAGGATGAAATATGGACGGAGGTTCATGACGTTGTATAGGAGACAGGGATCAAGACCATCCCCATGGAAAAGAAATGAAAAAAAAGCAAAACGGCTGTCTGAGGAAGCTTTACAAATAGCTGTGAAAAGAAGAGAAATGAAAAGCAAAGGAGAAAAGGAAAGATATTCCCATTTGAATGCAAAGTTTCAAAGAATAGCAAGGAGAGATGAGAAAGCCTTCCTCAGCCATCAATGTGAGGAAAACAACAGAATGGGAAAGACAAGCGATCTCTTCAAGAAAATTAGAGATACCAAGGGAACATTTCATGCAAGATGGGCGCAATAAAGGAAAGAAATGGTATGGACCTAAGAGAAGCAGAAGATATTAAGAAGAGGTGGCAAGAATACACAGAAAAACTGCACAAAAAATATCTTCACAACCAAGATAATCACGATGGTGTGATCACTGACCTGCAGTCAGACATCCTGGAATGTGAAGTCAAGTGGGCCTTAGAAAGCATCACGACGAGCAAAGCTAGTGGAAGTGATGGAATTCCAATTGAGCTATTTCTAATCCTGAAAGATGATGCTGTGATAGTGCTACACTCAACCTGTCACAAAATATGGACAACGTTGCAATGGATACAGGACTGGAAAAAGTCAGTTTTCATTCCAATGCCAAAGAATGCTCAAACTAACACACAATTGCACTCATCTCACATGCTAGTAATGAAATTTTCCAAGCCAGGCTTCAGCCATATGTGAACTGTGACCATCCAGATGTCCAAGTTAGTTTTAGAAAAGGCAGAGGAAGCAGAGATCAAATTACCAATGTCTGATGGATCATTGAAAAAGCAAGAGAGTTCCAGAAAAACGTTTATTTCTGTTTTATTGACTCTGCATAAGCCTTTGGCTATGTGGATCACTATAAACTGTGAAAATTCTGAAAGAAATGGGAATACCAGGCCACCTGACCTACCTTTTAAGAAACCTATATTCAGGTCAGGAAGCAAAAGTTAGAACCCGACATGGAACAACAGACTAGTACCCATTAAGAAAAGGAGTGCATTAAGGCTGTACATTCTAACCCTGATTATTTAACTTATATGCAGAGTGCATCATGAGAAACGCTGGCCAGAAGAAGCCCAACCTGGTATCAAAATTGCTGGGAGAAATATCAATAACCTCAGGTATGCAGATGACAGCAGCCTTATGGCAGAAATTGAAGAGGAACTCAAAAGCCTCTTGGTGAAAATGAAAGAGAGTGAAAATGTTGGCTTAAAGCTCAACATTCAGAAAACGAAGATCATGACACCTGGTCCCATCACTTCATAGCAAATAGACGGGGGAAATGTGGAAACAGTGTCAGACTTTATTTTGGGGGGGAGCTCCAAAATCACTGCAGATGGTGATTGTAGCCATGAAATTAAAAGACACTTACTCCTTGGAAGGAAATCCATCACCAACCTAGATAACACATGAAAAAAACAGAGACATTACTTTGCCAACAAATGTCCATCTAGTCAAGACAATGGTTTTCCCAGTAGTCATGTACGCATGTGAGAGTTGGACTGTGAAGAAAGCTGAGTACAGAAGAACTGATACTTTTGAACTGTGGTGTTTGAGAAGAATCTTGAGATTCCCTTGGACTGCCAGAAGTTCCAGCCTGTCCATCGTAAATGAGATCAGTCTGGGTATTCATTGGAAGGACTGATGTTGAAGCTGAAACTCCAATACTTTGGCTACCTCATGCGAAGAGTTGAATCTCTGGAAAAGACCCTGATTCTAGGAAAGTTGGAGGCAGGAGGAGAAGGGGATGACAGATGATGAGATGGCTGGATGGCATCACCGACTCGATGGAGATGACTTTTCATAAATTCCGTGAGTTGATGATGGACAGGGAGGCCTGGTGTGCTGTGGTTCTTGGGGTCGCAAAGAGTCAGACACGACTGAGAGACTGTACTGAACTGAACTGATATGACCTTTTCTGAATCCAGACACATTTCTACAATTGACCTGATTTCTTTCCTCTTTAAGACTGGACTCTGTGGTAGAGGGTGAGGGTGGGATGTTTTGGGAGAATGGCATTGAAACATGTATATTATCATATGAGAAACGAATCACCAGTTCAGGTTCGACACATGATACAGGATGCTCAGGACTGTTGCATAGGGATGATCTGGTGGGAGGATAAGGAGAGGAGGGAGGGGGGGTTCAAAAAAGGGAACACGTGTACACCAGGGACGCATTCATGTCAATGTATGGCAAAACCAATATTGTAAAGTAATTAGCCTTCAATAAAAATAAATAAATGAATAAATAAAAAATAAAAGACTAAGATAGTCTAATATATCAGTTCAGTTCAGTTCAGTCGCTCAGTCGTGTCCGACTCTTTCCGACCCCATGAATCACAGAACGCCGGGCCTCCCTGTCCACCACCAACTCCCAGAGTTCACTCAAACTCATGTCCATCGAGTCGGTGATGCCATCCATCCATCTCATTCTCTGTCGTCCCCGTCTCCTCCCACCCCCCAATCACTCCTAGCATCAGACTCTTTTCCAGTGAGTCAACTCGTCACATGAGGTGGCCAAAGTATCAGAGTTTCAGCTTTAGCATCAGTCCTTTCAATGAACACCCAGGATTGATCTCATTTAGAATGGACTGGTTGCATCTCCTTGCAGTCCAAGGGACTCTGAAGAGTCTTCTCTACCACCACAGTTCAAACACATCAATTCTTTGGTGATTGTGTGCCAAATTGTCTTTATATATTTCTCCGTAAGTGGACACTTGTTTTTTCCAGGTGCTAGCTATTGTAATTATTGCCATACTCAATTTGGGGATACGTATCTTTTTGAGTTTAGATTTTCTTCAGGTATATGACCAATAGTGGGATTGTGGATCATAAGGTAGTTGCATTATTATTTTTTAAAGGACCCTCCATATTGTTCTCCATAGTGACTCCTTCAACGTATATACCAAGCAGGAGGAGAAAAGAATTCTCTTTTCTTCACACCCTGTCTAGTATTTATTTTTTTGGTAGATTTTTGGATACTTGCCATTAGGGCCAATGAGAGTTGATATCTTATTGAAGTATTTATTTTCTTGTCTCTAACAGTTAGTGATTTTGAGCATCTCCTCATACACATTGGCCATCTCTATATCTTCTTGAGAGAAATGTGTATTTCGTCTTCTATCCAATTTTTTTTTTCAATTTGGTTGTTTGTTTTTCTGTTATTGGGCAACATCAGCTGCTTCATATTTTGGAATTTAACCTCTTGTAATTTCCTTCATTGCAAAATATTTTCTCCCATAGTGTGAATCATTTTCTGTCTTATTTGTCGTTTTGCTGTGCAAGCCATTTAAGTTTAATTAGGTTGCATTTGTTTGGTTGATTTTTGTTTATTTTCATTAAAATAGGAGGTAGGTCAAAGATAAAAAATAAAGATATGTTGATATCATTTATGTCAAAGAAGGTACTTATACTTTCTTCTAATGTTATAGATTTAAACTGGCTGGGATTATATTTGGGTCTTTCATCCATCTTGAGGTTACCTTTTACTGCAATACTTTGGCCACTTCATCCGACGAGTTGACTCATTAGAAAAGACTCTGATGGTGGGAAAGGTTGGAGGCGGGAGGAGAAGGGGACAACTGAGAATGAGATGGGAGGATGGCATCACCCACTCTGTGGACATGAGTTTGAGTGAACTCCGGGAGTTGGTGATGGACAGGGAGGCCTGGCGTGCTGTGATTCATGGGGTCACGGAGAGTCGGACACGACTGAGCGACTGAACTGAACTGAACTGAACTGAAGGAGTGACTCCAGTTATCCGCTGATGAATGGCATGGCAAACCACTCCAGTGTACTTGCCCTGATTCCCTCATGAATGTGTAAAAAGGCAAACACACACACACACACACACACACACACACACACACACACACACCAATGACACTGAAAGTTGAGTCCTTCAGTTCAGAATGTGTTCAGTATGCTACTAAGGAAGAGCAGAGGAAACTTACTAATGGCTGTAGAAAACATGATGTGGTTTGACCAAAGCTGAAATCAAGCTCATTTATGGATTTGCCTGCTGAGGAGTGTAAACTTTTTTTTTCCTACTTTTGTGAAAGGTGCTATTAGTAATTGCATAGGAATTATATTGAATCTGTAAACTCCTTTTTGTAGTGTAGGCATTCCCCAATATTGATTATTCCACTGCAAGAGAACAGTATATATCTCCATTTCTTTGTGTTATTTTGATTCATTTCATTTCTGCCTTATTCTTTGCTGCACACCAGTATTATATCTACCTAAGTAGACATATTCCCAGGAATTTCATTCCACTTGTTGCTGTGGTGAGTGGGACTGCTTCATAAATTTAAATTTTTGTCCTTTTGCTGTTAGTGTATAAGAAGGCAAGAGATTTCTTTAGGTTAATTTTGTATCCAGTAACTTCCCTAAACTCAACCCTTAATTCTAGTCATTTTTAGGTGGCTTATTTTCACCATAATCTATCATCTCAAATAGGATCTTCAGGACAAGGTAATAACATTCCAGAGCTCTAGCCTCTCTGCTTTCACAATTTACATGTTTTCTGCTTTACTTTACTAACTCTTCAGTGTGACTGTGTGAATGAATGACAACTTGCAGAAATGAACCTTGAGCCCTGCTCTGTGGTTTCTCAGTGCCTCATAATGACTGAAAGTAGTCCCCAAAAGGGGTGCCTTCTCAGGGGTTTATACCAAACTGCCAATACCAAGAGGCACACAACATCCCTGTGAAGGGAGTGGCTAGAAATTGGTGAAGCGTGTCACCTTTTCATGATCTCTTTGACCATTTCATAATAGCATCAGGATGTTTAACTACTAACCTAATCTGTCAGCTTATCCACTTTCAAGGGACTTGAGAGCCATGCTGTTGCTGTGAACTTTTACTTAGCCCCCTTGTATGTAAACACCTAACCTTGTTAGGGGCCAAAAGTTACAGAAACACATTTGGAAATGATTTGGAACTCTAGCTTCAGCACCAACCCACTTCGCTGCCTGCCTCAGGGGCTAGCGACCTGAAAATGACGCTTTGTCATGCTGTGCCTCTGATTGATAGATCTATGTGAATTAGAAGAACAATGGACTTCTTCCTTTCATAGTGCTAGCTCTTAACAAACCAGACAAAGCTCCTTAGTGGCTTCAGTTTCTATTATATAGATAGTTGTTTTGTAGAATCTGTGGAAATGAACTGAAAGTGTTGGCCCTAGTAACTGAAGGAGAAAATTCACTTTTTCCTTGCTGGCCAACCCTCTACCACCTCTTTTGATTTCAA
Source organism: Moschus berezovskii (assembly GCF_049115385.1). NCBI lineage: Eukaryota > Metazoa > Chordata > Mammalia > Artiodactyla > Moschidae > Moschus > Moschus berezovskii. Next base: position 52,092,705 of record NC_142489.1, on the reverse strand, counting down.
ACATACTAGCGTGGTGAAACTTAGATGGGACATCTTGGTTCTTGATCATTCCTTTATGACTCACTGTTTCTATTGTGGTCACGACTACTCAGGAATGTGCACAGGTACACATTAGATGGATGCCTCCCCTAGTAGTCCTAGTTTGAGAAACATACTGAGAAAGCTACTCTGTTACACTCTGGGTGGTATCGGACTAAAGTGAAAATCAAACAAATGTCTTGGTGATAAGTAACTAGAAAACAGTCTGGGATGCCATCAGGTCTACCCCTGGTGTATCTCCACCCTGCCTCAGTGGTATAACCTGGAGGGACCAGTAACTCCCCTTTGTTGGTAAGGAACAGACTAAGTCCGAACAGGGAAGGAAAGCTTTGGTGGAAAATCTGTCTCTACTCACTTCTAGAGTAGGGAGGGACACCTCCTGGTGAAAGGAGCTATGACCGTGGATACTGCTATTTTCGCTTTTACAGATGGGAGATTGACGTTCCGGAACCACTCCTCTAAAATGTGTTAAAACAGCAGAAGGAGGAAGATGGCAGAGGAATAGGATGGGGAGACCACTCCCCCCCACCCCCGCAATTCATCAAAAGAACATTTGGGTGCTGAGTAAATTCCACAAAACAACTTCTGAATGCTGGCAGAGACATCAGGCACCCAGAAAAGCAGCTCATTGTCTTCAAAAGGAGTTAGGAAGTAAAATAAAATATAAAAAGAGAGACAAAAGAAGTAGGGATGGAGATCTGTCCGGGGAAGGTAGGCTTAAAAAAAAAAAGACAGAGAGAGAGAGAGAAGTTTCCATACACCAGGAAACACTCACTGACAAGTCTGTGGCAAGCCTTGGAACCTCAGAGGGAAACATAACTGGGAGGAAAAATAAATAAATAATTTAAACCCACAGATTATGTTTCCAATGGTAACTCCCAGTGGAGAAGCAGCGCAGACGCTCTCATCCCCACTAGAAAACAGGGGCTGGGCAGGGTGGCACAGGCTGCATCGCTTAGTGTGAAGATTGGGCCTGAATGCCCCAAAGGCAATCTCAGGGAACTAACTTTAAATACCAAAGCAGACTGTGGGATAGCTACCCCGTAAAAAGGCGAAAAGTCCTAACATAAGACACTGCTAGACATGCTCACTGAACAAAGGACTGAGCAGAGCTAGCCAGCTGTGGATGGTCTATCCCTGCCAAGACAAGCAGGGTAGGGCAGCCAGAGCCAGAAGGGGGCAATCGCGCCCTCAGAGAGGCATCTGATACCAAACTGCAGGCAGGCTTCATTGCTAACCAAGACTTCCTGGGATTCAAGCCAGTCGACATCCACCTGAGAAGGTACGCTGGTTTTACACTCAGAAAACACAGGGGCAGGACTGGGGAGGAGATAAGTCACAGTGACCACGCTCGCCAAATATCTGGTCACCTGAGCTGCTCAGAGAAGGGCACAAAACGCAGGCCCAACCAAGTCTGAGCCTTTGAGGAGTGCCCGAGTACCTGAACCTGAGGGGCTTAGACCTGGGAAGTGCATACAACCCTGGGAAGTCTTCAGACTCTTCCTGACAGAGCAACCTAGAGCCTAAGCAGTATAAACAGGGAAAGCACACACACTGTGAGCGGGGACAAACAATGTGGCTGAGATACTGCAAGCACTCCCCACAGACGTCAGTGATAATTGTTTGCAGCATTCCTCCCTCCCCACAGCATGACTGAACAAGTGAGCCAAAAAGGTGTCCACCACCGCCCACTTGTGTCATGTCGGAAATTAGACATTGAAGAGACCAGCAGACTGAAGAAGCTAAAACAGAGGGAACTGCCTTGGAAGTGACAGATGGAGACGTCTTGAGGCTACTGCAAGAATAAGACTGGAAACTAGAGGCAGGAGGCTTAAGTCCAAATCCTGAAAACAGCAGAGAACTCCTGACTTCAGGGAATATTAATCCATAGGAGCTCATCGAACGCCTCCATACCTACACTGAAACCAAGCACTACCCAAGGGTCAACAGGTTCCAGAGCAAGAGATACCACAAACATTCTCCAGCAACACAGGAAAATAGCCCTGAGTTCAATATACAGGTTGCTCAAAGTGACTCCAAACCCATCGACATCTAATAAATCATTACTGAACACTTCATTGCACTCCAGAGAGAAGAAATACAGCTTCACCCACCAGAACACCAACGTAAGCGTTGTTAACCAGGGAACCTTGACAAGCCACCTGTCCAATGCCACCCACAGCGAGGAAACTCTACAATAAAGAGAAATCCACAAACTACCAGAAGACGGAAAAGCTACCCCAAACACAGCAATATAAGCACCATGAAGAGGCAGAGAAATGCCCAGCAAGTAAACGAACAGGATAAATGCTCACCAACCCAAATAAAAGAGGAAGAGATAAGGAATCTACCTGATAAAGAATTACCAATAATGACAATGAAAATGATCCAAAATCTTGAAAACAAATTGGAGTTACAGATAAAAAACCTGGAGACAAGAATCGAGAAGATGGAAGAAAGGTTTAACAAGGATCTAGAACAAATAAAGAGTCAATATACAATGAATAATGCGACAGATGAGAATTAAAAAAAAAAAAAAAAAAAACTCTGGAGGGAACCATAATAGATTAACGAAGGCAGAAGATAGGAAAAGTGAGATAGAAGATAGAGTGGTAGAAATAAATTAAACAGAGGAATAAAGAAAAGCGAATTAAAAGAAATGAGGACAATCTCAGAAACCTCTGGGACAATGTTAAACGCCCAAACATTCAAAGCATATGACTCTCAGAAGAAGAAGACAAAAAGAAAGACCATGAGGAGATACTTGAGGAGACAATAGTTGAAAACTTCCCTAAAATGGGGAAGGAAATAATCACCCAAGTTCAAGAAACCCAGAGAGTACCAAACAGGATAAACCCAAGGCGAAAAATGCCAAGGCATATATTAATCTAATTAACAAAGATCATCGCAAAGAACAAATATTAAAAGCAGCAAGGGAAAAAACAACAAATAACACTCAAGGGAATTTCCATGAGGATAACAGCTGATCTTTCCATAGAAACTCTTCAGGCCAGGAGGGAATGGCAGGGCATACTTGAAGTGTTGAAAGAAAATAACCTACAGCCCAGATGACTGAACCCAGCAAGGATCTCATTCAAATATGAAATAGAAATCAAAAGCTTTACAGACAAGCAAACCTGGGAGAATTCAGCATCACCACATCAACTCTCAAGCTAAAGGACCTTCTCTAGATACGAAACACAGAAAGGGTGTATAAACTCGAACCCAAAACAATAAAGTAAATGGCAATGGGATCATACTTATCAATAATTACCTTAAATGTAAATGGGATGAATACCACAACCAAAAGACAAATCCTGGCTGAATGGATACAAAAACAAGACCCCTATATATGTTGTCTACAAGGGACCCACCTCGAAACGAGGGACACACACCGACTGAAAATGAAGTGCTGGAAAAAGATACTTTACGCAAATAGAGACAAAAAGAAAGGAGGAGTAGCAATACTCATTTCAGATAAAACAGACTTTAAAACACAGGCTGTGAAAAGAGACAAAGAAGGACACTACATGATGAGCAAAGGATCAATCCAAGAAGATATAATAATTATAAATAAATATGCACCCAACATAGGAGCACCACAATACATAAGGCAAATATTAACAAGTATGAAAGGGGAAGTTAACAAAAACAGAATGATAGTGGGAGACTTGAATACCCCACTCGCACCTATGGATAGATCAACTAAACAGAAAATTAACAAGGAAACACAAACGTTAAATGATACAATAGTCCAGTTAGACCTAGTTGATATCTATAGGATATTTCACACCAAAATAATGAATTTCACCCATTTCTCAAGTGTACATGGAACCTTATCAGGGTAAATTAAAAAAAAAGTAAAATGAAATAATTCCCAGCATCTTTTCTGACCACAATGCAGAAAGATTAGATCTGAATTACAGGAGAAAAACTATTAAAAATCCCAACATATGGAGGCTGAACAACACGGTGCTGAATAGCCAACAAAACATAGAAGAAATCAAAAAATGCATAGAAAGGAATAAAAATGAAAACACAAAAACCCCAAACTTGTGGGACACTGTAAAGGCAGTGCTAAGGGGAAGCTTCATAGCAATACAGGCATACCGCAAGAAACAAGAGAAAAGTGAGCTTTATAAGCTAACTCGACACCTAAAGCAACTATTAAAAGAAGAAATAAAGAATCCCAGGGTTCACAGAAGGAAATAAATCTTTAAAATTAGACCAGAAGTAAATGCAAAAGAAACAAGAGACCATAGCAAAAATCAACAAAGCCAAAAGCTGATTCTTTGAGTGGGTAAATAAAATTGATAAACCACTAGCCAGACTCATCATGAAGTAAAGGGAGAGACACCAAATCAATAAAATTAGAAATGAAAATGGAGAGATCATAACAGACAACACAGAAAGACAAAGGATCACAGGAGACTGCTACCAGCAATTATATGCCAATAATATGGACAACCTGGAAGAAATGGATAAATTTTTAGAAAAGTACAACTTTCCAAAACTAAACCAGGAAGAAATAAAAAATCTTAACAGACCCATCACAGGCACGGAAATTGAAACAGGAATCAGAAATCTTCCAGCAAACAAAAGCCCAGATCCAGAAGGCTTCACAGCTGAATTCTCCAAATTTTAGAGAAGAGCTAACAACTATCCTACTCAAACTCTTCCAGAAAATTGCAGAAGGTAAATTTTCAACTCATTCTATGAGGCCAACCTCACCCCATTAAGAAAAGCTGACAAAGATGCCACAAAAACAGAAAAATACAGGCCAATATCACTGATGAACATAGATGCGAAAATCCTAAATATATTTCTAGCAATCAGAATCCAAAAACACATTAAAGAGAGCATACATCATGACCAATTGGGCTTAATCCCAGGGATGCAAGGATTCTTCAATATCCAACAATCAATCAATGTAATACACCACATTAACAAAATGAAAAATAAAAACTATATGATTATCTTAAGAGATGCAGAGAAAGCCTTTGAGAAAATTCAATCAATTTATGATAAAAACCCTCCAGAAGGCGGGAATAGAAGGAACATACTTCAACATAATAAAAGCTATATATGACAAACACATAGCAAACATTATCCTCAATAATGAATAATTGAAAGCATTTCCCCTAAAGTGAGGAATAAGACATGGGTGCCCACTATCACCACTAATATTCACCATCGTTTTGTAAGTTTTGACCACAGCAATCAGAGCAGAATAAGGTATAAAGCTAATCCAAACTGGAAAAAGAGAAGTAAAACTCTCATTGTTCGCAGATGACGTGATCCTCTATACAGAAAACTCTAAAGATTCTACCAGATAATTATTAAAGCTAATCAATGAATAGAGTAAAGTTGCAGGATATAAAATCAACACACAGAAATCCCTTGCATTCCCATACATCAATAAAGGGAAAATAGAGAAATTAAGGGAACAATTCCATTCACTGTTGCAAATAAAAGAATAAAATACTTAGGAATATATCTACCTAAAGAAACAAAAGCCCTATATATAGAAGACTTTAAAACACTGGTGAAAGAAATCAAATAGAACACTGATAGATGGAGAAATATATCGTGTTCATGGACTGGAAGAATAAATATTGTGAAGATGAGTATACTACCCAAAATTATTTATAGATTCAATGCAATCCCTATCAAGCTACCGATGGTATTTTCACAGAGCTAGTGCAAATAATTTCACAATTTGAATGCAAATACAAAAAACCTCAAATAGTTAAAGCAATCTTGAGAAAGAAGAATGGAACTTGGGGAATCAACCTGCCGCACTTCAGGGTCTATTACAAAGCCACAGTCATCAAGACAGTATGATACTGACATATCTCATGAATAGCAAACTACGAAGTAAGAAGTCCTCAATTTCACTGTGTCATTTTGCTCAAAGCCAAAGAAATATCTCAAACCACTATTTTTGTCCATAAATTCCAGATGACAAATAATTGAAGAGAATACTGTAAATCAACTATATATCAATAAAAAATAAAATTGGTGAAGTATACCAAGCATGTTTGATTTGTTGATATCCTGTTTTATAGTGACTAGTGATAATTTAGCTACTGACATATTAGTACGAATAAAATATTTTTCTCTCTCTTAAAAAAAAGAAATATAGATCAATAGAACAAAATAGAAAGCTCAGAGATAAAGCCCTGCATCAATGGACATCTTATCTTTAACAAAGAAGGCAAGAATATTCAATGGAGAAGACAATTCCTTTAACAAGTAGTGCCGGGAAAACTGGTCAACCCCTTGTCAAAGAATGAAACTAGCACACTCCCTCCTACCATACAAAAAAATAAACTCAAAATGGATTAAAGATCTAAATGTAAGACCAGAAACTATAAAACTCCTAGAGGAGAACATAGGCAAATCACTCTCCGATATAAATCACAACAGGATCCTCAATGACGACCTCCCACAATAATGGAAATAAAAGCAAAAATAAACAAATATGACCTAATTAAAAATCAAAAGCTTCTGCATAGCAGAGGTTCACAGACAGCCTTCAGAATAGGAGGAAATTATAGCAAAGGACGCAAGTGACAATTAATCTCAAAAATATACAAGCAGCTCCTGCAGCTCAATTCCAGAAAAATAAATAACCTAATCAAAAAATGGGCCAAAGAACTAAACAGACATTTCTCCAAAAAAAAAAAAAAAATACAGATGGCTAACAAACACATGAAAATATACTCAATATCACTCTTAATCAAAGAAATGTAAATCAAATCAACAATGAGGTACCATTTCACACCAGTTAGAATGGTTGCTATCCAAAAGTCTACAAGCATTAAATGCTGGAGAAGGTTTGGACAAAGGGGAACTCTCTTACACTGTTGGTGGGAATGCAAACTAGCACAGCCACTGTGGAGATTCTTTAAAAACCTGGAAATAGAACTGCCATATCTCCCAGCAATCCCAGGGCTCTGCATACAGACCAAGGAAACCAGAATTGAAAGAGACACATGTACCACAATGTTCATTGCAGAACTGTTTATAATAGCCAGGACATGGAAGCAACCTAGATTTCCAACAGCAGATGGATGGATAAGGAAGCTATGGTACACAATGGAGTATTACTCAACCATTATAAAGAATACATGTGAATCAGTTGTAATGATGTGGAAGAAACTGGAGCCTATTATACAGAGTAAAGTAAGCCAGAAAGAAAAACACAAATACAGTGTACTAACACATATATATGGAATTTAGAAAGATAGTAACAATAACCTGGTACGCAAGACAGCAAAAGAGACACGGTAGTATAGCACAGTCTTTTGGACTCTGTGGGAGAGGGAGAGGGTGGCATGATTTGGGAGAATGGCACTGAAACTTGCACATTGTTATATGTGAAATGAATCGCCAGTCCAGGTTTGATGTATGATGCAGGCTGCTTGGGCCTGGTGCACTGGGATGACCCAGAGGAATGATATGGGGAGGGAGGTGGAAGCGGGGTTCAAGATAGGGAACACATGAACACCCGGGGTGGATTCATGTCAAACTATGGAAAAACCAAAGCAATACTGTAATGAGCCTCCTTTAAAATAAATAAAGTAAATAAATAAAATGTTAAAAATAAAAAGCCTACGGCCGGTTTGAACCTCATGCCTGATCTTCTTTGGTGAAACTGAATTGACAAAGTACTGTTTGGAAGACGGGTAACTAAAAAACCCTTTTTCAGTGTTTTGTAGTTTTCTATATATAGTTGTTTTGTTGCTTTCAGTTCATTTCAGTCACTCAGTTGTGTCAACTCTTTGCGACCCCATCAATCACAGCAGACCAGGCTTCCCTGTCCATCACCAACTCCCGGAGTTCACTCAAACTCATGTCCGTCGAGTCAGAGATGCCATCCAGCCATCTCATGCTCTGTCGTCCCCTTCTCCACCCTCCCCCAAACCTTCCCAGCATTAGAGTCTTTTCCAGTAAGTCAACTCGTCGCATGAGGTGGCCAAAGTATTGGAGTTTCAGCTTTAACATCAGTCCTTCCAATGAACACCCAGGATCGATCTCCTTTAGAATAGACTGCTTGGATTTCCTTGCATTCCAAGGTACTCTCAAGAATCTTCTCCAGCACCACAGTTCTAAAGCATCAATCCTTCAGCGATCAGCTTTCTTCACAGTCCAACTCTCACATCCATACATGATAACTGGGAAAACCATAGCCTTGACTAGACGGACCTTCGTTGGCAAAGTAATGTCACTGCTTTTTAATATACTACCTTGGTTGGTCATAACTTACCTTCCAAGGAGTAAGTGTCTTTTAATTTCATGGCTACAGTCAGCATCCGCAGTGACTTTGCAGCCCCCCAAAAATAAAGTCTGACACTGTTTCCACTGTGTTCCCATCTATTTCCCATGAAGTAATGGGACTTTGTTTCTTTAGGTAGGTATATTCCTAAGTTGATATTTTTCTTTTTGTTGCAATGGTGAATGGAATTGTTTCCTTGATTTTTCTTTGTGTTTTCTAATTATAAGTGTATAGGAATGAAAGGGATTCAGTTCAGTTCAATTCAGTCGCTCAGTCGTGTCCGACTCTCTGCAAACCCGTGAATCATAGCTCGCCAGGCCTCCCTGTCCTTCACCAACTCCTGGAGTTCACTCAAACTCATGTCCACAGAGTCGGTGATGCCATCCAGCCATCTCATTCTCTGTCGTCCCCTTCTCCTCCCAACCCCAACCTTTCCCATCATCAGAGTCTTTTCCAGTGAGTCAACTCATCGCATGAGGTGTCCAAAGTATTGCAGTTTCAGCTTTAGCATCTGTATGTTAATTTGATATCCTACAATTTTACTATATTCATTGATTAACAGTTGTAATTTTCTGGGAAAGTCTTTAGGGTTTTCTATATAAAGGTTCATGTCATCTGCCAAGAGTGAGTGTTTTACTTCTTGTTTCCCAATCTGCATTCCTTGTATTTCTTTTTCTACTCTGATTGTGGTGGCCAAAACTTTAAAAACAAACTATGGTGAATAATAGTGGTGAGGCACCCTTGCCTTGTTCTTGACTGCAGGAAAAAGCTTTCAATTTTTCACCATTGATATTTACTGTGGGTTTGCCATATATAGCTTCTATTATGTTGAGGTATGTTCCTTCTATCCCTGCTTTCTGGAGGGTTTTTGTCATAAATGTATGTTGAATTTTGCCAAAGGCTTTTTCTGCATCTATGGAGATAATCATATGGTTTTTATCTTTCAATGTGTTCATGTGCTGTGTTACATTGACTGATTTGCAAATATTAAAAAATCTTTGCATTCCTGGAATAAATCCCACTTGGTCATGATGTATGAACGTTTTAATATGTTGTTTGATTTTGCATGTGAGAATTTTGTTAAGTATAGATGCATCAATGTTCATCAGTTATATTGGCCTGTAGCTTTCTTTTTTTCTTTTTTTGTGTGGCATCTTTGTCTGGTTTTGGAGAAGGAAATGGTTAAGCCACGCCGGTACTCTTGCTTGGACATTCCAACGGATGGAGGAGTCTGGTGGTCTACAGTCAATGGGATTGTAAAGAGTCAGATATGACTATGTGACTTCACTATTCATTTTGTCTGGTTTTGTTATTAGGATGATTGTGGCCTTATAGAATGAGTTTGGAAATTTACCTTCCTCTTCAATTTTCTGGAAGAGTGTGAGTAAGATAGGTGTGAGAATTCATTTGTGAATCCACCTGTCCTTGGCTTTTGTTTGCTGGAAGATTTTTGATTACAGTTTCAATTTCCTTGCTTGTGGTGGATCTGGCAAAATTTTCGATTTATTCCTGGTTCATGTTTGGAAAGTTAGACGTTTCTAAGAATGTATCCATTTATTACAAGTTGTCCATTTTATTGGTATATAGTTGCTCATAGTCTCTTTGTATTTCTGTTTTGTCTTTTGTGATTTTTCCATTTTCGTTTCTAATTTTGTTGATTTCATTCTTCCCCTTTGTTTCTTGATGAGCTTGGCTAATGACTTTTCAGTTTTATTTATCTTCTCAAAGAAACAACTTTTCCTTCTTCTTCATTTCTATGTTCTCTTTTCTTTCTTTTGTATTTATTTTGTGCCCTAACTTTTAAGGTTTCTTTCCGTCTATTAACCCTGGGGTTGTTCATTTATTCCTTTTCTAGTTGTTTTAGGTGTAGAGTTAGGATATTCAGTTGACTTTTCTCTTGTTTCTTGAGGTAAGCCTGTAGTGTTACGAACCATCCCTTAGCACGGCTTTTACAGTGTCCTATAGGTTTTGGGTTGTTGTGCTTTCATTTTTCACTCCTTTCTATGCATATTTTTCTTTTTTTTTTATTTACTCTGTGATTTTTGGTTATTCAAAAGCCTCCATATGTTGGCATTTTTAATAGCTTTTTATCCCCTGTAATTGAGATCTAATCTTACTGCATTGAGGTCAGAAATGATGACTGGAATGGTTTTAAATGTTTTTGAATTTATCAAGGCTAGATTTATGGCCCAGGATATGATATATCCTGGAGAAGATTCCATGTGAACTTGAGAGAAAGGGGAAACTGATTGTTTTGGAGTGAAATGTCCTATAGATATCAACTAGGTCTAACTGGTCTATTGTGTCATTTAAAGTTTGTGTTTCCTTGTTAATTTCTGTTTACTTGATCTATTGTGTTATTGTTAATTTCCCCTTTCATACTTGTTAGCATTTGCCTTACATTATTAGAGTGCCCTATGTTGGGTCCATATATATTTATCATTGTTATATCTTCTTCTTGGGGTGATCCTTTGAGCATCATGTAGTGTCCTTCTTTGTCTCTGTTCACAGCCTTTACTTTAAAGTCTATTTCATCTGATATGAGTATTGCTACTCCTGCTTTTTTTATATTTTTGGTCTCTATTTTCGTGTAATATGTTTTTCCAGCCCTTCACCTTTGATCACTTTTTTGTGTCCCTTGTTTTGAAGTGGGTCTTTTGTAGAGAGCATATAACATGGTATTGCTTTTGTATCCATTCTTCCAGCCATTGTCTTTTGTTTGTGAAATTCAACCCATTTACATTTAAGGTAATTATTGATATTAGTATCCCATTGTCATTTGCTTTGTAGATTGGGGTTCGAATGTATATACTCTTTCTGTGTTTCCTGTCTAAGGAAGATCCTCTAGCATTTGTTGAAGAGTTTGTTTGGTGGTGCTGAATTCTCTTAGCTTTTACTTGTCCATAATGCTTTTGATTTCTCCTTCATATTTCAATGTGATCCTACCTGAGTACAGTAGTCTGAATTGTAGGTTTTCTCTTTCATCACTTTAAATATGTCCTGTCATTCCCTTCTCACCTGAAGAGTTTCTACTAAAAGATCAGCTGTTATTCTTATGGGAGTCCCCTCGTGTGCTATTTGTTGTTTTTCCCATGGAGGTTTTAATATCTGTTCTTTGCGTTTGATCGTTGTTAACTTACTGATTCGTGGAGCTTGTCTCTGGGTTCTTATGGGTAGAACTGTGTTTCTTCTCTCTGGATTGCAATGAAGTGTCCAGTAGTGAGATTTGAGATATCTATGGCATTGGTGTGACTTTGGGAAGCCTGTATATTGAAGCTCAGCACTATGGTCCTGTGTTGCTGGATAATTTGTGTGGTATGCCTTTGTCTGGAACTTGTTGACTCTTGGGTGATACTTGCTTTCAGTGTAGGTATGGAGGCTTTCGGATGACGTCTTACCAGTTAATATTCCCTGAAGTCAAGAGTTCTCTGGTGTTCTCAGGTTTTGGGCTTAAGCCTCCTGCTTCTGGTTTAGAGTCTTATTCTCACAGTAGCTTCAGGACTTCTACATCCATACAGCACCAATGATAAAACTTCTGGGTTAATGATGAAAAGACTCTCCACAGTGAGTGACACCCAGAGAGGTTTGCAGAATTACATGGAGAAGAGAAGAGGGAGGATGGAGATAGAAGTGACCAGAAGGCGGAGAGGGGGAATCACAAGGGGAGAGAGCAATCGAGCCAGTAAACCATTCCCTATGTGCTCTCCATAGTCTGGAACTCTCAGAGAGGCTCACAGAGTTATACGGAGAAGAGAAGAAGGAAGGAGATAGAGGTGAAATGGTGGAGAAAAAGTGGAATCAAAAGGAGAAGGATAGATCAAGGTAGTACTATCTTCCCCACAGCCCAGAACACACAGAGAAATTTACAGAGTTGGGAACAGGAGATAAGGTGGAGGGAGGAAATAGAGGCGACCTAGTGGAGAAAGAGGAGAATTAAAAGGGGGAGAGAGTAATCAAGCCTGTAATCTCACTCCTAGATAAAAATGAGTACTTAAGATTAGATTTGTAAAGGTAAAATATTGATAACATCTACCAAAAAGCAAAGATTAAAAATCTAAAGTGGAAGTTGGACTTGCAAAGCTACAATATTTAAAAACAAAACTAAAGAAAAAAGGTATAATTTGGGGGATTTTGTTTTTGTTTAATATTGTCGTTTTGATGGTCTAACCTCTACTTTTTTGGCAGGGGTAAGGTAATAATATTTTATAAAAATGAAAAAGGCAGAATAGAAGACATAAAAAATAAAAATTAAAAAATGATAGTAAAAATGCATCTAGGAATTTCTCTGGAGCTGTTGCAGACAGTGTGGGCTCAGTTCAGTTTCAGATAGTACTTTGTTCCAGCTTAGATCTTGTTCTCAAGATCTAAAGGCCCCTCCAGTGTAGTTGGTGTTATCTACACCGTTTATTCTGTTTCACCTGTCACTTCCAAAGTGGTTCCTTCTGTTTGTTTAGTTTCTTCTGTTCGCTGCTCTATTCAGTGTCTAATTTCCACCCTAACATAAGAGCGAGAAGTGGTCTCTTATTCAGGCTCACTTTTTCAATTGTGCTGTGAGGAGGGAGGAACACTGCAAACAAATATCACTGGCGTGTGTGGGGAGTGCTCGCAGTGTCTTGGACACCCTGGGTTTGCCCCTGCTTTTGGTTGTGTGCTTTCCCAGTCTACACTGCTCAGGCTCCAGATTATTCTGCAGGGAGCAGACCCTGAATTGGATGCTCTTTCTTGATCTAGGCCACTAAGGTCCAGGTTCTCAGGTACTCCCCAAAGATGCAGACTCAGTTTGGCTTTTCTTCTACCCTTCCCAGTTCTGAACAGCTCAGAAAACCAGGCTAGTGTCCTCTCCCTGGCAGTGAGTTCGCCTTATCTCCTCTAGTATTGGCTCAGTCCTTTTTTCTGTGAGCGGCCCAGCAGTACCTCAGGTTAGGGCTTTTCTAGGATAGTTCTCGCTCCCTCTCTCTCTCTCCCCTCCCCCTCAGATTGCTCTCAGGACATTCAGGCCTGATCCTTACCTAAGCAATTCAGCCCACTCCTCCCTGTTCAGCCTTCTCTTCCTGGTGGTGGATGCAAGTGTCTGGGGGTACTTCTCTGCTGAGAGTTTTCATTAGGAACATAATCTTTGGGTTTTATGTATGTGTGTATGTATTTTTTTCCTAGGCACATTGCCCTCTGAAATACCAAAACAACCCACAGACTCGCAGGAGAGAGGGTTTCCTGGTGTTTGGAAACTTCTTCCTCTTTAAGACTCCCTTCCCAGGACGGTTAACTCTCACTAACTCTCCTTTTATTTTATATTCTATTCTACCTCCTTTTGAAGAAAATTGGCTGCATTTCTGGATGTCTGATATCCTCTGCCAGCGTTCAGAAATTATTTTGTGGAATTTGTTCAGCGTTCGAATGTACTTTCGCTGGATTTTTTGGGGAGAAATTGGTCTCCCAGTCCTATTCTTCTGCCATATTAGGATGACACCCCCGCCCTGCCCACTGACTTTAAATTATGCCAAGTTGATTGACAGAGAATAGGGAGAGAAGGAAATTCTGGTACATTCCTAGATAGACTACGGGAAGATCCCATAATTTTTCTGACATTCACCTTAATATTACAGAGGGAGAAATAATTCTAAAAATAGATTTCTCACTCATTTGACTCCAGATATCTGCCATTAGTTCTGCAAACAGGTATTTGGGCCAAATTAAACCTTGGAAAACTTGTTGCAGATATTTCAGATGGTATATTATAGTAGAGAATATGAGGAGGAAAATAGGAGGGGGGGGGGAATCTAGCAAAGGCCTGAAGCCAAAACAATATTTGTTAGAACTGCTCTGAAGCAGCCTGAGAAAAGTAACGAGAGGGACACAGGTGAAGAAGGATGGACTTGCTATTACTGAGGAAAGGAGGGACATTTCAAGAGGTTTTCCTCTCAGGCATCTAATGCACCTCTGGCTCCCTGTCTTGTCTGCAAAGAACCATACTGGAGAACAGACTTATCTCTGAGGTATAGGCCTGAGTCATCAGACTCTCAAGAGAATTGCCACTACACACAAGCCCCCATCTTAATAACATCTGAGGAACAGCAGGTATTAAGCACTCTGTGGGGGCTAATCAGTTGACACCCTCCTGAAACCAAGGCAAGCTTCTCTGTGCTCACTGAAGCCTCTGGTCCACTTTCCTCCTATCCGCTATTTTACTAGAGCTGACAGGATGAGCCAAACTCTATTATGTTCAGTTCAGTTCAATTCAGTACAGTCGCTCAGTCGTGTCCGACTCTTCGCAACCCCATGAATCACAGCATGCCAGGCCTCCCTGTCCATCACCAACTCCTGGACTTCCCTCTAACTGATGTCCATTGAGTCCGTGATGCCATCCAGCCATCTCGTTCTCTGTCGTCCCCTTCTCCTCCTGCCCACAATCCCTCCCAGCATCAGAGTCTTTTCCAGTGAGCCACCTCTTCACATCAGGTGGCCAAAGGATTGGAGTTTCAGCTTTAGCATAAGTCCTTCCAAAGAACACCCGGGACTGGCCTCCTTTAGAAAGGACTGGTTGGATCTCCTTGCAGTCCATGGGACTCTCAAGAGTCTTCTCCAACACCACAGTCCAAAAGCACCAATTCTTTGGCAATCAGCTTTCCACAGTCCAAATCTCACATCCAGACATGACCACTGGAAAAACCATAGCCTTGACTAGATGGACATTGGTTGGCAAAGTAATGTCTCTGCTTCTTTACTATGCTATCTAGGTTGGTCATAACTTTCTTCCCAAGGAGTAAGCGTCTTTTAATTTCATGGCTGCAATCAGCATCCACAGTGATTTTGGAGACCAAAAAATGAAAGTCTGCCCCTGTTTCCACTGTTTCCCCATGTATTTCCCATGAAGTGATGGGACCAGATGCCATGATCTTAGTTTTCTGAATGTTGAGCTTCAAGCCAACATTTTCACTCTCCTCTTTCACTTTCGTCAAGAGGCACTTTAGTTCTTCTTCACTTTCTGCCGTAAGGGTGGTGTCATCTGCACATCAGGGGTTACTGATATTTCTCCTGGAAATCTTGATTCCAGCTTGTGCTTCTTCCAACCCAGCGTTCCTCATGATGTATTCTGCATAGAAGTTCAATAAGCAGGGTGACAACATACAACCTTGATGTACTCCTTTTCCTATTTGGAACCAGTCAGTTGTTCCATGTCCAGTTCTAACTGTTGCTTCCTGACAATAATATGTAACTAGGAGTCTCTGTTATTTTCTCATGGATTCCTAATGAGGCCACAGTCTCCCTTAATCCTTTGCAGGATAGATAGGCTGAGGAAGTTCCAAGCCACTGTTTTCATGAATATGGAACCTTTTCTTTTAAAATGAACAATAATGTGAATATTAGGGAGTGGGCTGATGGGAAAAGTATGGGTCGAGCACAAATGCTGTTCCTGTTATTACCAACCTCATCGACCTTGTGCATACCAGGCTCAAAGACCTACTTTCACGTCAAATAGCAAAGCCCTATTTTGAAAGCTGTTGTAACTCAAGGAGTGTCAAAAGTTCTAAGAATAAAATATCACTTACCCAACTCCAATCTTCAGGAAAAGTAGATAAAGGGTAATGGCATCATTAAGAGGAATCCACATAATATAACTCAGGAAACATAAAACTGTTGGTTTAAATGTAACCACACCTTTAAAGAAGGCTCAGTCTGCCCCCCACCCCCCAAAAAAGGGATTATCTCAATGACAGAATTTTTATGCACAGATATTGCTATAGTTCCTAAAGCTTTAGAATTAACTCCATGACTCAGCTTTCAGCTCTTCAAACTCCTCATCAATTGAAGGGGGCTCCCTATGGTGGGATTCTTCACTTCAAGGAAAGGGATTTCATCAACTCTGTGAATACCTTCAACAACAACAATCATATCTGACAGTTTTTCTTGATCTGAGGACATCTAAAAATCCTAAAATGGAGTCATGTAACTATGGACATAATGTAACTCTTAATTTTCATTGTGTTTCAGTTTGGTTTAATGACTTTTATCTTTCATCTCTAACTTTAAAGCAGGGTTTTTTTTTTCTAACTGTGTGAAAGTTTTTAAGTTACAAATAAACATGCTCCTACAGTTGTCACAGCCTCTCCAAACTATTATTTGGGGCCCTTGGTCCAGAGACTCTCAATATGAGGGTTAAAAGAGATGCTGATTAATTTAGGGATGAAGACCCATCACATTAGGAAGTAGGTATGGAATGAAAATGACACCCCTTTCCCTTGGCAACATAATTCTCCTAAAAAGAAAAGGGGATAATGAGAGAGTTAATTCCTAGGTGGAATGATAATTCCAGAGGACCTGAGGAGGAGAAAGAATTGGAGGTTCTCAAAGAGGAGATAGAGGCATGAAATTCTCAACGGGTAGGGAAGGGCAAGCTTTTATATTTTAATTTTTCTCCTATATTCCTTAGTAAGGATTATATAACATTTTATCTTGCTTGAGAAAAGTTTCTCCTTCTTGAAAACATTCTGACTAAACTTGATATTAGAATGTATATGACGGGAGTGGGTCTAGTAAGTTCTAATCCTCTTACCTTAAAATGTAAATTGTGGAAGTGGTCTGGTAAACTTTTTTACAACCTTGAGATATTCTTTGGATTTATTGTTATAACGAAATGAAATAGTATAGAGCTCTCTTGCTTAGACTAGTCAGGGGCACTCTCTGTCCTCCTTCTGATGTCTATGTCAGAAGGTCTCTCTGTCCCGATTCATTCTTGGAGAAAATTCTGCAAAACAAAAGCTCATGAGTGATCAAGTGTGGTCTCTGTTACTGAGGCAAAACCTATTTCTTCAGAGATCAGGAATCTCACACTGTTCACAATAGCGGATAATTCTCAATCTTCCCATTGTTCCATTAATTCTGTTTTATTCAGTCACACTGAACTTCCAGTCTGTGTTCTGTTCTTCTGGGTCTCACTGCCTGTGCATCTGCCATTCTTCTGCTTCCCTTGATTTTTATCTTTTTGTTAATGGCCTTTGAGACATGGTTTTAAATTACTCATGAAGTTTTCTTCTGACTTTACAGATTGTTATAAGATTACTAATTTAGTTGAGCTCTTCAGTTTTCTTTGATAGACTGTGTTCTCCGATTGGAATAAATGATCATATCCCATATCTATTTTCCCTTCTGACTTTACTCACCTTGCTTCAGGAGTAGAGGTCTCTATTTGGGGGGGGGGGATGTCTGAATAAGGACTTATGGAATCAACAAGAAACACGTTTATTAAACATGTTTATCTTAAGAAATTCTGTACGGAAGCAAGATGGTTAAGATCTAACCCTCTGAAAAAGTAGTAAATAGTTTACAAATTAAAATCACCAACATTGTGTTTCCTTCCCAAGAAGAGCTAGAAAATTGTCATCATCTTCTAAAGAAAGCATATTTTACAGTGACTTCTGTAGACAAGGAACCTAAAGAAGGAAAGCAGAGAGATTTCAGAGGTGTGTATCAGGGATAGTAAATGTCAGAAAGAACAATATTTCTCGTTAACAGAAATTGACTCTTGTGTGTGAATGTTTTTTTGATTTCCTATTTTGGTGAATGATATGTATTTTCTATTCTGTGGTGGCGAAGTTTTCCATAACAATCCCTTAAATCAGTGTCCATGATTGCTGTTCATGGGACTCAATGGTGAGGATTTTCAGGAAACATGGAATGAGAGAAGCAAGATAATGCAGTGGTAAAGCAAATATAATCTCAACTGGAAACTAAATTGTACTATACTTTATCTCATTTTTTATTCAGTCATTTGTTTCCATGTTATTCCTGTCATAATTTTACCAATAGAAATGGATTTTCACCTCTCAGATGAGGAGGTTTTCATGTGACCAAAGGCAGTTTTCCAGAATAAGGAGTCTTTTACTGTCTTTTAGTGGCCAGGATTTATAAATTTGAAGGATGCCTAATTTTTAAAGGAACCTTGGTGGTACAATATTAAAGAGGAATAATCTGGTAGTTTTCCCAAAAAGCCACCTTGGCTGAGTTCTCTTTTTTTTTCTTCTTTCTTTCTTTCTTTTTTCCTCATTAGTTTTCCTGTTTATTGCATGCTTGAGTCAGAATCTAACTTTGAGCTCTGGACCATAGAATTTTCCAGGAAGCCACCCATAACAAAGTATTACCAGAATGGAAAAGTGTTAGTGGCCCAAACGTGTCCGATTCCTTGTGACCCCATGAATCACAGCACGCCAGGCCTCCCTGTCTATCACCAACTCACTTAGTTCACTCAAACTCATGTCCATCGAGTCTGTGATGTCATCCAGGCATCTCATTCTCTATTGTCCCTTTCTCTTTCTGACCCCAATCTCTCCCAGCATCAGAGTCTTTTCCAGTGAGACACCTCTTCACATCAGGTGGCCAAAGGATTGGAGTTTCAGCTTTAGCTTCAGTCCTTCCAATGAACACCCAGGACTGATCTCCTTTAGAATGGAATGATTGGATCTCCTTGCAGTCCAAGGGACTCACAAGAGTCTTCTCCAACAGGAAAGTTTGAAAGCATCAGTTCTTCTGCGCTCAGCTTTTGTTATAGTCAACCCTCACATTCATACATGACTACTGGGAAAACCATAGCTCTATCCAGATGAACTGTTGTCGGAAATTAATGTCTCTGCTTTTTTGTATGCTATTTAGGTTGATCATAGCTTTTATTCCAAGGAGCAAGTGTTTTAATTTCACTGATGCAGTCAACATCTGCAGCGATTTGGAGACTAAGGAAATAAAGACTTTCATTGTTTCCATTGAATCCCATCTATTTGCCATGAAGTAATGGAACCAAATAATATCTTCATTTCTTGAAAGATGAGTTTTAACATAGCTTTTTCATACTCCTCTTCATCTTTTTATCCTCTTTACCTCTTTTGAACTCTCCACTTAAAAAAAAAAAATCAACGTTTGGTAGGAAAAATCATAAAAGAAGGGAAGGACAATTCAGGCAAAATGAAGGACATTGACAAGGCACAGAATATGAGAAGAACAAAATATGGAGTTTAAAGGTATCTGAATCACTGGTCATGTGTGGACCTGAGCAGTGAGCAGGAATGACAGAAATGATTAGAAATGTCTTATCATACAGGTAGTGAAATTCATCAGAAATCCTTAAGTGGAGTAGTATTAGGTTCTGATGTCTTTTCTGTGCAGTTAAGATGTTAATAAACACAGATTTGAGGACCCTATCTGCTTTAGTCTTGGAACGCTCTATTTTCCACTTACCTGGAATTTGTAGCACCATTGGAAAAGACTGTTTCTGGCTGAGTCCATACTCCAGCACATACATTAGCTCTAGCTTCATGGCAGCAAATTAGTGGTATTTTCTCTTCCCTGAATATTTCTTGTAGGGATAGCAGAAAATATGGAATGGGTGATAGGATCTAGTGGGGGATATGTTGAAGCCATCCTTGAACTATAGCACCAGCAGCCATACTTCTGCATAGTTCTAGCAGCATGCTACAATATGGATGTATTTTCCTCAGCTACACATCAGTTGAATTTGACACCAACCAGCCCCTGCATGACTACCTCATGGTCACTGATGCTTCTGTGTACACCCAGTCCCTCTATAAACCAACACCAACATGTATTTCATACTTTAGTGATAGATATGAAGACTAATACTGTGGCTAATACTTACTGATCTTGTTGTAAACCATCTCTAGGAGGAATAAGTGATTAAACTTATTAATCTGCAACTGGTTCTGCATGTCTATTGTTTCTGTGCCCATGTGGGACTTGCCAAGGCCTGATCCCTAGAATCTACTACAACAAAGATCAACACTGGATGTATTGTCTTATTCCTGGAGCCCTGAGGGATAATCAGTGTCACTATCTCATTGGCACCTTTACTGCCATCACGAAGGCGACACAAGGTCTGCAGCATTATTAGAGTTAGAAGGAAGTTCTTGGAGATGATAATGTAGTAAAGTTACTGAGTCAGATAAACAGATTTATGACCCACTTCCTGGCACTGTATTCCATCTTTTTACCTTTTTCTCCTGCTTGACGTGTTGAAACAGTAAACTAAGGAATGTATTTTGTTTTGGGGCTTAGAGAAAAAAAATGGGACTCAAGACATTTTGAAGTAATCCAGATTGCTAAACATTTCCCTTTTATGTTTAGTTGGCCTCTTCTATGTCTTGATTCATCCCAGTCCACAAGCGTGTAAACCTGCTTCTTTCACAAGTGCAACGTGGTAATTTCAGAGAGACTCTCTGGAGCAAAGAGCTTATACAGTTTGCTTTGTCTTGAGAGATGCAATAAAATGCTTGGGTAATGTTTTTCTTCAGCTTTACACGTCTAACTTAATGGAGTAGAGAATGGCAACCCATTTCAGGTTTCGTGCCTGGAAAATCCCATTGACAGAAGAGCCAGGTAGGTTACACTCATTGCTTTTTAGAGTCACACAGGACAGAAAACACACACTTGCACATTTACTTATGTTCAGATACAAATTGTCTTTCTTTTTAATAGGTCTCCATGTGATGCACACTGGAGTTACTAAGCATTTTTCTCTAAATTATCTTTGTGAATTTTCATAAACTACTGTCTGTTTCTTTTCCCAAAACAAAACAAAAACAAACAAATTACATCCCTTTTGGCAAGAGGCTTGTGTCCTTTTCTCCACTGATGTTTTGCAATTTCTTTCCTATTACCAGAAATATGGATTTCTATCTTGCTTTGGCTATATGGGATCTGGTAAACTGGGATATTGGTTCGTTCATTTGGGAATAGCAACCTCGAACATATTTTCTTTCTAGAGTGATGGAAAACTCTGGAATTGAGAGAAAATGACAACATTGAGACCCACATATATATCTTCCTTATCTCGGACTATACTCCTTAATGACAGACATGAACAGATCTGTCATATCACTAGAGAACCACTAGAACTAATTTTCCATGCGTGTGTGGCTCTGATTTTTGTCTTTGGAATGCTGTCCTGCCTACTTTTATGTCACAAGTTAAAGCGGTTTTAGATTTAACTGTATTCCACAATCCATCCATACAAGAAGGTGAATCTCAATAATATCCTTTTCCTCTGAGCCTCTAGACCTTGCCAGAGAATGTACCAGGAAGGCTGAGAGTCCCGTTTCTGAGGGAGTTCTCAAGCATTAGTGAAGTTTCCCCAGGATTTTAGCATATTTCCCATTATCATACTATAATAAATTTTATAAGATACATCAAGTGTGGTCACAATTGTCTCAATGAGTAACATATAAGAAGTACTGATGGAGGTATCTGGAGGCTCAGGAGAAGATGGATATGACATGAAGAAGATGAAAGAATGGTCCTCACTTTCCTATATTTCCTTGTGTCAGAAGCAATGTGATAAACTGATTGCTAGACTAAAACAAATGAAGATGGTTAGTAAGGTCATAAGTAATCCTGTCATGAGACTAAGGAAGAAGTTGAAATGTATCATTTAGATTTGGAACCCAGCAGGATCTTAATATTTAGGCAGGATAATTATGAAGGGAGGTACTTAATGAGAATCAGATTGGAGAAAGAATAACTTACTGATACCTATGATAGTGACAGTAGTCTGGTATGGGTGTGAGAGTTGGACTATAAGAAAAGTTGAGTGCTGAAGAATTGAATTGTCGGTTTCAGAAGGCTCTAACTGTGCATCCTAAAAGAAATCAGTCCTGATTATTCTTTGGAAGGCCTGATTCTGAAGCTGAAATTCCAATCCTTCGGCCACCTAGTGTGAAGAACTGACTCACTGGAGAAGACCCTGATACTGGGAAAGATTAAAGGAAGAAGAGGAAGAGGACAACACAGGATGAGATGGTTGGATGGCACCATGGACTCAATGGATAGGAGTTTCAGAAATCTCTGGGAGTTGCTGATAGGCAGGGAAACCTGGCATATTGCAATCTATGGGGTCACAAAGAGTCACACGTGACTGAGAGCCTGAACTGAACTCGACTGATGACAAATGACCTGTTTACGAGTTTTGCTGATTTCTCTCTAGAGTTTTCCCCACACTATTGTGTCAGTCTGCCAACTTATGGCTCACTTTCCCATGGCTTTTCTTTTTCTGCAACGCTCCTGAGAAGTTGGCTTGTCTGTTCTTTTGCATTTCATCTTTCTTTCATTTATCTGAGTGTGTCTGCTATGGCAGGAGAAGTTACTATAAAATTGGCTATATTAAGTAGCAGGAAGTCATTCAGCAACATTAGTACAGCTGGGAAAATCAGAAAAAAAAATCTAATACAAAAAATGGGACTTACAAGTGTGCACTTTCTTCGTTTTGTATCAGTAGATAAGTATTCAAATAGAAAAAAAATTCCAGGTCTGTTGTTTTTGATTTTATAAATGAAATATTATGAGGAAACTCCCATAAGCCTCTCATCCTTACGAATCAGGGGAGAGACAAAATGGAAGCCACAATTGCAGAAAACTTACCAAAGTGATCACTTGGACAGAGTCTTGTCTAACTCAATGAAGCTATGAATCATACTGTGTAAGGTCACCCAAGATATTCAGGTCATGATGGGAATTCTCATGAAACTTGGTCTACTGGAGAAATTAACCTCAAACCACTTCAGTATTCTTGTCTTGAGGACCCCATGAACCGAATGAAAAGGTAAAAGAAAGCTCCTTGAACGATGAATTCCCAAGGCTGCTAGGTGCCCAATATGATGGATTGATGGATGAAGGTTCATGACACTGCACAGGAAGTGGTGATCAGAATCATCGCCAAGAAGATACGCAAAAAGGCAAAGTGGTTGTCTGAGGAAGACTTTCAAATTTCATTCTTTCTACCAAAGAAGAGAAGGGAAAGGCGATAGGCAAAATGAAATGATATGTCCATCTGAATGCAGAGTTACAAAGAATAGCAAGGAGAACTGAGAAACCTTCCTAAGTGATAAATGTAGAGACACAGAAAAACAACAGACTGAGAAGGGCTAGAGATCTCTTCCAAAAAATTAGACATACCAAGGGAATATCCTATGTAAAGATGGGCAGAATAAGACAAAATTGTATGGACCTAAAGGAATCAGAAAATATTAAGAAGAGGTGGCAAGGATTCACAGAAAAACTTTAAAGAAAAAGATCTTATGATAACCACAGTGGTGTGATCACTCACCTTGAGCTAGCTATCATGGAATGTGAAGTCAAGAGGCCCTTACAAAGCATCACTACAAACAAATCTATTGGAAATGATGGAATTCCAGCTAAACTATTTCAAACCCCAAATAATGAGAATGTGAAAGTGCTGTATATGATATGCTAGCCAATTTGGAAAAAATAGCAGTGACAACAGGACAAGCAAACATCAGTTTCATTCCTATTTCAAAGAAACGTCATACAAAAACTATTGAAATTTTCACACAGTTGCACTCACCTCACACGCTATCAAAGTAATGCTCAAATTCACCAAGCTAGTCTAGTGCGTAAGTGCACTGATAACTTCCAGATGTTCAAGCTAAATTTAGACGAGGCAGAAGAACAAGAAAACAAATTTGCAACACCCATTGGATCATAGAAAAGACAAGAAAATTCCAGAAAAACCAATCTACTTCTACTTCATTGATTATGCCAGGGCCTTTGATAGGGTACATCAGAACAAACTGGAAAATTCTTAAGAAAACAGAAATACCAGACTACTTTACCTGCCTTGTGAGAAATCTGTATACAGGTAAAACAGCAACAGTTAGAACAAGACAAGGAGCAATACAACGTTTCCAACTTGCAAGAAAGCAGTTGACCGAGGCTGTATATTGTCACCCTGATTATTTAAATTAACTGCAGAGTACATCATGCGTAATGTCGAACTGGATCAAGCACAGTATGAAATCAAGACTGCTGGAAATAGCAATAACCTCAAATATACAGATAACACCACTCTTCAGGCAGAAAATGAAATGTAACTAAAGAACCTCCTGGAGAGATTGAAAAATCTGTCTTAAAATCCAATCTTCAATAAATGAAGATTGTGGCACACACTCCCATTACAACATTGCAAATATATGAGGAAACAATAAAAATAGTGAGACTTAATTTTCTTGGTCTCCAAAATCACTGCAGATAGTGACTATAGTCATGATTTAAAAGAGCCTCTTTCTTTGAAGAAAAACTGTGAAAAGGCTAGAAAGTGCATTAGAAAAGAGATACAGTACTTTACCAACAAATGTCTATGGAATCTAAGCTATGATTTTTCCTGTAGTCATATATGCATGTATGTGAGTGTTGGACCACAAAGAAAACTGACTGCAGAACTGATGCTTTTGAACAGTGGTTTTGGAGAAGTCTTTTGAGAGTCACTTGGATTGCAGGAAGATCAAGCCAGTCAATCCTAACGGAGATCAGCCATGATTATTCGTTGGATGTACTGATACTGAAGCTCCAAAAATTAGTCAGCTGATGCAAAGTTCAAATACATTGGAAAAGACTGTTGCCAGGAATATATTGCAGGCTAGATGAGAAGGTTGGATGGCATCACCGACTCAATAAACATGAGTTTGAGAAACTCCAGGAGTTGGTGATGAAAGGGAAGCCAGGCATGTTGCAGTCCATGGGGGTCACAAATATTTGATATGAGAGATCCACTGAAGGTAACTCAATTGAAATATTTGTGAAAGAACGTGTTATCTATAGGTGAATCAGGGCTCCAACTCGATTAAGTATGCTTTGTGTTGGAACAAATCTGATAGAGAAGTCTCCAACTCCCCCACCCAAAAATACTATCTCCTGAATTTCTAAGTGGTGGCACTACACTTGGTCTAATATAGTATTCTGAGGTCTGAAGATTGTTAAACTTGGCTGAGGCCAAAGATCACGTTAGTTTGTTAAATATTTGAAAAGCATCCTCTAGGTCTGCAGGCAGGTTTGGCATTTTCCCCACAAAATCAAACAGCCAGATCCAGCTCTGAAATCTCCGTTTGATTCTGCTCTCCATCTTCCTCCATCTAATCAACAACTTGTCAATTGCCCTGGAAAAGCTCTTTGTTCTTGCAGTCTTAATCATCTTCCAAGAGTGCATGTATACTGTCCATATTTTGAGCTGTCAGAAGATTGAATGAAAACCTTTGAGAAATGGAAATTTGGGCCTGCAAACAGGCCTGAACTGAAACTTCTTGATTAAGATCCATAGAGAGAACCTGCACGGTCTTATCCCTAAGTTGAAAGTTATTAGTGATTTGAGTCCTATCGACTGTATCATCTGGGTGATGACCATTTTCTCTCTGAAACGGGCACTAAAGTTTCCTATATTACTTCACTTTGTTTGAATGTCAGATCCAAGGTGCCCTCTACCTGGTACTGTTACTTGCAAATATTAACAGTTATGTATGTCTTGGGCATGACGTGCTGGAGTACAGCCTCTGTCTTTTACATTTGACTAAGACAGAAGGTCAAGAGGGTTTTCTTGTTTTTTGTTTTGCTTTTTTCCCTCTAGTTTGTGAACGTGAAAGTGAAGTTGCTCAGTCGTGTATGACACTTTGCGAACCCATGGACTCTAGCCTACCAGGCTCCTCGAACCATGGGAATTGCCAGGCGAGAGTACTGGAGTGGGTTGCCATTTCCCTCTCCAGGAGATCTTCCCTACCCAGCGATTGAACCAGGGTTGATAGTGGACTTCAAATGTACCCCCTCTATCGATACTGGGGATATGTGTTTGGCATGGGCTGCAGGTGTTAACGGTGAGCTTGCTTCAAGCTGTGATATTGTTGCTCATAACAGCCTTTCGTGTGGTTGAGGACCATCTATGCATCTCCATTGGTTGGAGCCCTTCAGTTTGGATTGGATTTTTTTCCTATATATTTAAGATATTTAGTCTAAAACCTAGAACTGTGGTCTCTTGGGCTTCTCAGGCATCGAGAGGGTTGGAGATAAGAGTGGCAGTCATAAACCACAAATCCTGCCATAGAGATGCTGACACAAACATCCCTGGCCAATTGTCTGTTGTAAAGGGCCAGGTGGCTCCAATGGTTTGGGAGGATTTGTTATCCTCTAGGCTGCCCCATGGCTACTGCAACGTAGTGTTTTGGTTTGGGAATGTTTAGGTTGGCATGGTCACCACAACTTCACAACTTTATGATTTCCCCAAAGCAACAGGAAGCAAAAACTTGGCCACTACCACTTTTCTCCTAAGGAATTAAACATGATGTATGGAAAAGATAAGTGGAGAGGGTTGTGCATTTTCAATGTCAGCCTGTTTTCCCTTGTGCTTATTTTCTTCTACCAGTTCCTGTAAATTATGGTCATTGTAATATTTCCTAGGTCATCTTTAACCATGAAGTAGGAATAAGTTTTAACACAGCTGAATTCTAAAGAAAGAATGCAACTCTTAGGGAGCACTAGGACTTTTTGGGAGTAACCAATCGATGGATAAGTGAGTTCTTTGCCAGTTTCCATTCCCTGAAAACTTATGTAAGAAAAGGAGACTTCTTTTGGTATTGACAGATGCTTTTCAAGAGAAGCACATATATTGGTTTGCTAAAGCTGCCATAACAGTGTCCTATACCAGGGAGAATCGGGAAATGTATTCCAAACTTCTGAGGTTCAAGGTAGTAATTAAAGTCAGGTGATTTGTTTTCATCTGAGACCTCTTTTGGTTTTTTTACAGGCCATTTTCTGGCTTTGTCGTCACATAGTAATGTTTCTGTTTTGTCTCTGACTGATCTGCTTTTCTTATAAAATGCCAATCGTATTAACTCAATTACCAATCTAGAGGTCCTATTTCCAAATAGGGTCAGAAAGAACTATAATTTCCTCACAGTTTCACTAAATATAAAGTACAGAGAGATAGAGCTTTAACATACAGATTTCGAGAGAAAACAACTCATTGTATCATACTGAGTCTCTTCTTTCCATTTGGTACTACTGTATATGCATCTGTTTACCATGTTCACCCCAGTAGACAGAACTCCTGAACGTAGAAAGCAGCTGGTTAAGAAAAATGGTTTGTGCAGGGGTAGTATAGATGAAACCAAATTTCAGTTTTTGTTTGTTTGCTTGTTTGTTAACCAATCTAGAAATCCCCACCACAAAGACATATAGGAAGGAAAACTGTTCTGTTTGTGAATGAATGCTAAGCCATAAGATGATGCTCATGATAAGGAAACTTCTAAAAAATTGTAAAGACAAAAACATATACTCTATATGTTTATGCTAGCAAATCAGTTCATTACAGAATTTTGAAACTAACAGGTAGACTTAATGACAACATTTTTTCAGTTTGTCTAGATTCACCTGGTAATTGGGGTAACCATCAGCCTTTCGTAGTTTGTTTTGCATAGAAGAATACATCTTCTCATACTTTCATGAAAGAGTGTGGGTTTGAATGTGGTTTCAGATAGTCAATTACCTTCTAAAATCTTGAGAGATAAGGTGTTACTGTTACCAAATAGCCATGTGCCCAGCATAGTTAGGCTAAGCAATATCAGAATATAAGTGTTTAAAACCAAGTTGTTTTTATTGCAGGGCTATTTTTGTTGTAAGAAATTGGGTGTGTTAAGGGCTTCCCTGGTGGCTCAGAGGTTAAAGCGTCTGCCTCCAATGCGGGAGACCCGGGTTCGATCCCTGGGTCGGGAAGATCCCCTGGAGAAGGAAACGGTAACCCACTCCAGTATTCTTGCCTGGAGAATCCCATGGACGGAGAAGCCTGGTAGGCTACAGTCCACGGGGTCGCATAGAGTTGGACATGACTGACCGACGAAACGGACGGAGCGGATACTTTTGAAAAACGCTAACAGGCCTGGCATGCTGTGATTCATGGGGTCGCAAAGAGTCTTGCAATACTGAGCGTCTGAACTGAATTGAACAGAACCTGTCCCAACCGCATACAGCAAAGCCCATGTACAGGAAAGTTGAGGGAAGGGTGTGATTAGCTGTTGCAACCATCTTCCTGTAGACCCTCTGTCCTTGAGGTAAAGTCAGGGTCAGGTAACTGTGTTCCTGTAAACCTCCACAGAAATAAATATAATTCCCTACGCTGAAAGGAAAGGGGCCCACGTTTGACTTTCACCTTTCACGGTCCTGGTTAGGAGGAATGTGTCCTTGTGCATGCTGGCTCTCTGTCTGGAAAATGTATCCAGCACCCATTCTTGGTCCTGCCACAAGTGCCCACTCCCAGCTGAGGAGGTATCTCTCAGTTCTCTCTTCCTTCCTCTTACCAAGATCCTCATACAATACCCACACATCTTCAATTAGGAAAACATGTGCCCAGTATGCAGTTGGCCTTCAGTCTTCTCAGTTTATCCAAATAGGACACCAGATCCCACAGACAGTGACCCACGCAAATTGCCACGACCATAGGTCATGAATGTGGGGATGGGGAACATTGGCTATTACTTTGAAACCTGGACCAAGTCCGTGAGTGTCTTTAGCAAGGACTCTGAACCTCTGCAAGACACAGTCTGTTTTGAAACTCTGCTGCTCGCTACTCAGCCCAAAGCCAGAGAACATGGAGGGTTGCAATACATCTTTCACTACACTCTGCTGAGAAGTTTGCTGTTGGTGAAGTTGGACTTCAAACTTCGCTTATGTTCCTGTCCTAAGGGCTGCCATTCCATGTCCATCCTGCCTCTGTTACAGTCTTCTGTGTTGAGAATATTCAAGCTGTGACTAAAAGTTGGTAATCTGGATCATCGTGGTCCATTTCCACTAGCTCAGAAACCACATTCCATTCTCTGTTTCTATAATACAGGTATTTTAACAGCATTATGGGATTATCAAAATTTTGCTTCTTCTAACTTAAGCACTTTACCTAGCATAATGTCCTCAATAACATATATAGTGCAAACAGGGCAATCGTTAATTTATTCTTTGATGGAGGTATAGTTGATGAACTATTTTTAACCAATTTTTACTAAACTATAGTGAAAGTGAAAGTGAAGTCACTCAATCGTATGCAACTCTTCCCGACCCCATGGACTGCAGTCTACCAGTCTCCTCCGTCCATGGGATTTTCCAGGCAAGAGTACTGGAGTGGAGTGCCATTCCCTTCTCTTATAGTTATTGAACTATAGTCTCTTTAAAATTTTGTTTGTTTTAAGTAAGTCAAAGTGAATCAATTTCATCTGTACATATTCATTTTTTTATCCATTTTCCATTTACGTCATGATAAAGCAATAAATAGAGTCCTTTCTTTTGCATTTTTTTCAAACTGTAATTTTTATTTTATCGGGAGTATAAATGCTATATAATACTGTGATGATTTCTGCCATTTATCAACATTAATATGTCACAGGTATTAATGTGTCCTTTCCATCGTCAAGCCCCTCCCACGTCCATCTCTACCCTATTCTTGGTTGTTCCAGAGCACTAGCTTTGGATGATCTACTTCAAGCTTCAGGAAACCTAAATGATGATTTTCCTGCATTATATTTGTAATAATCTATATTTCACATGAGAAAATATGGGTGTAGATTTCTCTTTGTGAAATGAGAAATCTGTGTTTCATGTTTGAAAATCTTCTTATATATGTCTTTTATCATATTTTGAATCTTGTATGTTTCACATATGGATAAAGGTACACACATTTTTCCTTCCTCAATATGGAACTCTAGATACTTCATATGTGAAAATTGTGTCTACATTTTCCTGGTTGAATCGTAAAATTGTATATATCCTATATAAACATCACAATCAAGTTTTACTGATATGAAAGATGTAATTAAGATATGGGAAAGCAATATGGGTTCAGAATTAGCTCTATTTCAAAATTGAAATTCTGGCCACCACTATTTCTTCATGAAATATGAAAGTCTTTGTATTGCTCATTTATATCAAAACAACAATTTTTTTCCCCATGAAGTACGAACATATTTGTATTTCTCATGTATGTCTAGATAACGATTTCCCCCATGAAATTCTCTATAGGTCCCATATAAAAATCTAGGAAGTAATCCTTCTTCATGGAAGTTGGAATTCTCTAATTTACATCTTAAGATCAGAATGGAAAATTTCCGAGGAAATAAGGAAATCTCTCTATTTATATGACCCACTGGTATTTCAGTTAATGAAACACCTGTGTTCCCTTTTTGCATTGGTGTCCCTTTGCCTGGAGCTAACAGATTTTGGGCCAGGTTTTCCAGGATGGTTTGGTTAGGGGGTACGTGTGGGGACCAGACAGAGAGCCAAGGGAAGTGATATACTCCTTCCTCAGAGATTGACTGCATTCCTGACACCGCTGTAACCCATGGCACAAGTTTTTGGACGGACTCTGCAGCAGCTGACCGAAGGTCAGGTCAGTGTGTGCGCCACCCAACCCCACTCCCTGCCCAGGACTTGCAGTTTGAGTCCAAGTTGAGCACCTCTGACCCTCAGGGATACCTTCTCTCACCAGAGTGGACTCCTCAGTACAGGCAGTCACACACTGCCCCAGAGGCAATTTAAGGCTTGAGGAGGGTTGCAGAATCAGGTTCTTAATCCTTGATTTGGTTTGTTACTGGCCCTGCTGTCCCACTCACTGCTCAGGCTCTTCTCCATTGTTGCTCACTGAAACAGTTTCTGAGGGCTCACCACAACTTTGTCTTGAGCCAGTTTTGGCAACGGGGTCACTGCTGCCAGATTGCCCATTATTACAAGGGGGTTGTTCCTGTGAGAAAAGGCCTGTCGATTCCATTTGATTTTTTCATGATAGGGTGTGGAGGTCAGGGTGTAGAATTGAGTCCCCTGTCACCAACATATTATACAGGTGTGATGTCACAAGGCTCTGGGACAAGCATGTTTCACATTCCCTGCTCATAGGTTGTAGGCAAGAAACCAATTAGTGGGGAATGGCTGAGCTTAGGGGAACCTGCTGTGCTTTGGTGTCTAGTTCCTTTGCAGTTCTGTGCCAAAACCAGTGCCACATGGAGAGTGAGACCAGAGGAAGGTGGGAGCACCCCTGGACCAACCTGAATCTGCTTAGTTGTGAGTGTGGGTTTGCAAGGTCCATGGGGCTCTGGACCCGCTGGTATGGTGGATCCATCTGGGAATGTTTCACGGACAAGTTGGCACATCGGGTGAGGAGGCTACTCTTAGGAAAGTAGGGCCCTGAAAGAGCAAGTGGTTCGGGAATTAGGTAAGAGTTCCAACTGCTGGGTGAAGACCTTGCACTGAGGAAGTTCGAGTAATGGCAGAGGGGGAGCAGGAGCAGGAGTACTCCCAGGCGTATTAGCAGGACCTGGGGGAGTAAGGCCAGGAACATCCAAGGACAAGAGTCTAGAGTGACCAGCCCCCACTGGAATTACAGAAGGTGTTGGTGGCCCTACAGGTGGAGCTGAGCTCTGAGAATGAGAAAAACCCCAAAGCCTATCTTTGGCTCCAGAGGAAGGGCAATCAGAGGAGAAGGCATCCTTTTAATCAGAGAATTGCCATCATCCAGGGCATCGCTGACTTCTGGCCAATGTCGTGTATTCACTGCCACTTCTTGGGGGTCAGTTGCTCAGGAGGAGTAGAAAGAACAGGAGCAGGAGAGGGCCGGGGGTGACAGCACCGGTCAGGAGACGGGAGCCAAGTGAATTGGGGGCTCTGGGAATTGCAATCTTCAAAGGCACAGTGCCAGCACAGCCTGGGAATCACTATACCTGTATGTCTGAGCAAATGACTATAGGAGAGTCCTTTTGGCTTGCATTTGAATAGAAGTCATACAGTTTGGCAGGGAAAGCATGTCATAAGTGACCAGAGGCAGTGTACCAGAGTAGAGTTTCCAGGGAGTTATTCTTGAAATTCTGGGTTATACAGGAAAGTAGTAGGGTGTTGCAAGGTCAGATTGCTCTGTTAAAACAACTGGAAACTCCAGAATGAGGTGACTGTTAAGGGGTATCTCATTAGCATCAGTTGTAAGAGAAAGCTCTATGGATGTCAAGGGTAGGGACAGAAAGGCGTGGGTTTAATTTGCCAGATGATTTTGGTCCATCTTTCATACTCCTTTTCTTACATGATACCGAGCATCTCATTCCACTACAACTCAGCTGTACTCAGGATTTGAAAAGTTGCTTATGAGATACAGTGAAAAATACTGGGATTTGTGGCCTGGGGAGTACAGGAATTCAATCTGTGGCCACTTAGGATGCTTCATCATGCAGTGCATCTGTGTAATAAGGTTTTATTTTATGTAATAAGAGTAAAAAAGAGATAATGAAAGGTTCTGACATAGACATTAGAAGGGGGCAGAAAGAGTGTCCCCTTGTCTCTCTAGTCAAAGTTTATATAAGTACTAACAGGATGCTAATTAGAGAAAGAAAATGTCTCAAAACTCATAGATCCTCACCCACAGCATACAATTTGAGATAACTTTGACACAATGTGTTTTGTTCTAAGGCATAAAATGGCTTAGATTTCCCAGCAAACACATCATCATTATCATATCTTAAGAGAAAATTTATGTTAGACAAAGTCAAGTAGGTTATGAATCTTAGGCAGAACTGTCTTGAAAAAGACAGAGCACAGGGAAAGTGCATAGTTCATTAACATAGCTTAAGAAAAACTTTTCCTTATGAAAAAGGCAATGGTTGGATTAAGACCTGAGAAAAGTTAAGTTCAGTTCTAAGCAGGTGTCCGCATGGCAGCACAGAATTTTAAAAAGAAACCTCCTTTTAAATCTGTATACAGAAGGGTAAACAATCTGAAATTTATAGTTTGTTTCCTTCTGCCACTTAAGAGAGAGATAAAAATTGTCTGATACTTGTGGCCTATTTCTCCCATTTGAAGACCACTGGTCTTCTTGCCTGTTACCCTCTAAGGTTTGATGATAATGCAAACAGTCACTGTCATTGCTAGAGCAGCCGAAAATTTTTCGAATGGTTCTCAGGCAAAAATTGAAGGATCTAGCTGGAGTGCAGATGTGGGATCAAACTGAGCCTCCACAGAATTGGCAATTGGTGTGGAGAAATTGCCAGCGAACAGAGCGCCTCAGCGTCCCACGAGCCCTGTGCGGACTTTGCTCGTTTCCTGGAAGATCATGATTAAGAATCTATGTCCGAAACCATTTCAGTACTAACTGAGGGAGAAGGTTCCCCCATGAGAGGTAACTTGGAGGAGGCCAAGTGGGGAGACTGGAGGCTGGGCAATGACATTTCTGTTTACAGGAATGTGGGTCATTTATTAACCCTATGGAGATACTGATCCTTCATGGACCACAGAGTGACAACAGGGCATAAGGGAATCTGGATGAGCCAGAAGTGTGAAGAACTATGCACTAGGGAAGACTGAGATAGATGAAGCACCTTAACCAAATTCAGTACTCAGATGGCAAAATGACTCGGTTTCACTGAGCCTCTCTGCTGTCATTCAATGGCCAACAACCCCACCCAGAGTCTTGAATTAAATTTGGGCTCAGCTACTATTCCTCTTGAAAGCCCCTTTTCACAAAAGTTAGTGTTTCAAATTGTACAAACAGAAACAGTGTCAGACTTTATTTTTTTGGGGGCTCCAAAATCACTGCAGATGCTGATTGCAGCCATGAAATTAAAAGACGCTTACTTCTTGGAAGGAAAGTTATGACCAACCTTGACAGTATATTAAAAAGCAGAGACATTACTTTGCCAACCAATGTCCGTCTAGTCAAGGCAATGGTTTTTCCCGTGGTCATGTATGGATGTGAGAGTTGGACTGTGAAGAAAGCTGATCACCAAAGAACCGATGCTTTTGAACTGTGGTGTTGGAGAAGACTCTTGAGAGTCCCTTATACTGCAAGGAGATCCAACCAGTCCATTCTAGAGGAGATCAATCCTGGATGTTCATTGGAGGGACTGATGCTAAAGCTGAAGCTGCAATACTTTGGCCACCTCATGCGAAGAGTTGACTCACTGGAAAAGACTCTGATGTTGGGAAAGGTTGGGGGCGGGAGGAGAAGGGGACGACAGAGAATGAGATGGCTGGATGGCATCACCGACTCTGTGGACATGAGTTTGAGTGAACACCGGGAGTTGGTGATGGACAGGGAGGTCTGGCGTGCTGTGATTCATGGGGTTGCGGAGAGTCGGACACGACTGATCGACTGAACTGAACTGAACTGATGACCCACATTCCACAGTAGGTTTCTCTTTTTTGATTGCATTTAATCTGTAATTTCCTTTGCATCTCTCTCACATCCCCAATCCTTCTGAGATTACTGGCCTTTGTGCAATACAGCGGTGAATAACCTTTTTATTAATTTATTTCGTGAAATTGGAGGGTAATTACTTTACAATATTTTAATGGTTTTTTGCCATGTATCAAGATTAATCAGCCCTAGGCATACTGGTGTTGCACACACACACACACACACACAATTCCCGAATCCCCTCCCAACTTCTTGCCCACTCTCTCTCTCTGGGTTATCCCAGAGCACGAAGTTAGGTCTCCAGCTTTCTGTGTCAAACTCACACTGGCCATTTATTTCACATTCATATGGTAATGTCTATATTTCTGTGCTAGTCTCTCAAATCTTATCCCACCCTCGCTTTATCCCTCTCAGTCCAGAAGTCTATTCGTTAGGTCCGACTCTTATAGTATGCCTTGCATATAGGATTGTCAGTACCATCTTTTAAAATTCCAAATACATACATTGATATTCAGTAATCGTCTTTCTGTTTCTGACTTTACTCTGTAAATGAGGCTCCGTATTCATCCACATCATTAGAAGTGAGTAAAACGCTTTCACTATTATAGCTGAGTGAAATATACGAGCTGAGTATGTAGATCACATCTTCCTTATCCATTCATCTACTATTATGTCTACATTTTGCTGCATGAAGTTTTGAAATTCTGTAGATAATCAATGTGTCCTTTCTCCTACATTAAATATGATATTCTCAGTATTTCCTAGATCTAACTGAGTTCGGATTTTATCACATATTCACATATAATATAAAATCATTTCTAATTCAACTCTGACAAACTCGATGCAGGTTTTTCCCTCATGAAATATGGAACCTCTGAGGTTCATTCGTGAAAATGGGTGCAGATAATCTTACCAGAATTTTGGAATCATCTAAATTTCACATATAAATTTAAAGCACACCTTTTCTTTCTTTCTTTTTTTCTTAATTAGATATTTTATTTATTTTTCTAAATTTATTTATTTTAATTGGAGACTAATTCCTTTACATCATTTTACTGATTTTGCCATACATTGACTTGTATCTGCCCCGGGTGTACATGTGTTACCCATCGTGAACCCACCTCTCTCCCCATCCCATCCTTCTGGTTCATCCCAGTACACCAGCCCCGAGCATCCTGTTTCATGCATCGATACTGGACTGGCGATTTATTTCCATATGATACTATACGTGTTTCAATGTCATTCTCCCAAATTAACCCCCCCCCCGCGCCCTCTCCCACAGAGCCCACAGACTGTTCCATACATCTGTGTCTCTTTTGCTGTCTCGTATACAGGGTTATCATTATCATCTTTCTAAATTCCATATATATGTTTCAGTATACTGTATTGGTTATTTTCTTTGTGGCTTATTTCACTCTGTATACTAGGCTCTAGTTTCATCCACCTGTTTCATGAAATAAGGTATGCTTTATATGTCATATATTTCCATCTAGGTGTTAATGTATCTAACTTAAATATGAGGTTCTCTGTGTCTCACATACTTAATTTTGCAAGCAGAGTTTCCTACATGCAATATGGAATTCTTTATATTTCACACATATTCACTTTAATTCACATGCCAAGGAGATTTTGACATGGAAATTTTGGAATTTTGTTCCTTTCTCATATGAAAACCAAACTACAGAGTGTGCAATAAGACATAAAGTTTGAGTGCAGATTTGTCCATGAAATATGGAACATTCTATGTTTCAATATGGAAATCTTGCATCAGATACACGTATATGAAGTAGAGAATCCTTGTATTTGAGAAAAGAAATCTGGACACCAACTTTTCACCTCTTGCCATGCCAGATGCTCTATTTCCCATATAAATAGCTGGGTGTTGATATTCCTTTCTGAAACGTGGAATTATCTGTACTTCCCTTATTAAAATATGAACTCAGGTTTAATTTTTGAATTGGGAATGGTTTATAGTCTACATTTGAAATTATGGGTGCTGTTATTCATAAATTAAATATGTAATGAGAAGGAATACTCTATGTATAACAGTTGAAATTTTAGGCATGGATTTTCCTTCATGAAATAGGGAACTCAACACAGTGGAAGCCTTTCCCAGTATCAGAGTCTTTTCCAGTGAGTCAACTCGTCGCATGAGGTGGCCAAAGTATTGCAGTTTCAGCTTCAGCATCAGTCCCTCCAATGAACACCCAGGATAGATCTCCCTTAGAATGGACTGGTTGGATCTCCTTGCGGTACAAGGGACTCTCAAGAGTCTTCCCAACACCACAGTTCAAAAGCATCAATTCTTCGGCGATCAGCTTTCTTCACAGTCCAACTCTCACATCCATACATGATCACGGGAAAAACCATAGCCTTGACTAGACGGACCTTTGTTGGCAAAGTAATGTCTCTGCTTTTTAATATACTATCAAGGTTGGTCATAACTTTTCTTCCAAGGAGTAAGCGTCTTTTAATTTCATGGCTGCAATCAACATCTGCAGTGATTTTGGAGCCAAAAAAAAAAAAAAAAGTCTGACACTGTTTCCAGTGGGGCCACAAATCGGGGATTACATCAAGAAAAATAAAGAAGCTCACAATTTCTGCTGTGTTGTTTTGTATGTTTATACTGGGAAGCAGGTGTGGAGGGTTTGAGGAGTCATTAACAGTAAATCAAGTGATATGAGGCTCTCAAAGCCCTCCCTATGGATACCAAGTGGCCTAATCTTTGATGAAACACATGATTGGTCAGAAACGGAAGACCTGTCTAGAACACAAAAATTCCATGCCCGAGGAATCTGCCACTTCTGGGTCAAAGTTGTGGGCCCATTGGCTGCTTGTGGCATCCATTTTATCTGGGCTATGTGAAAAAGATTTGCAGATCTGGAGGCATGGATGCAAACTATATTTACTGAATAAGAGGTGTGGCTTCAATCCTGCCAATCAGTTCCTCATTTATGGGTGATGTCCCTGTTGTTCTGATGAGCACAAATTGATACTTGGTCTTTCCTTGCAGCTCTCTTAATCAGAATTGCTAATTGTCATTAGCACCAGGGACAGACTCTTCAGAAAAATGGGTTGTGTGCTACACAGATCCTGTCCAAAACACTAAGTGAATTTGGGCGTGAGGTTGTTGGGATTTCGAAGTGCTCATGCTAGTCCTAGCGAGCAGTCTGTGTTTTCCAGGAGTAAGCTAATTTTCAGGAGTCCAAGATGAATGTCCATTCTAAAGGAGATCAGTCCTGGGTGCTCATTGGAAGGACTGGTGCTAAATCTGAAACTCCTATACTTTGGCCACTTCATGTGAAGAGTTGACTCAATGGAAAAGACTGATGCTGGGAGGGATTGGGGGCAGGAGGAGAAGGGGACGCCAGAGAATAAGATGGCTATTCAAAAGCATTAATTCTTTGGCGATCAGCTTTTTCACAGTCCAAATCTCACATCCATACATGACAACAGGAAAAACCATAGCCTTGACAGGACGGACGTTGGTTGGCAAAGTAATGTCTCTGCTTTTTAATATGCTATCTAGGCTGGTCATAACTTTCCTTCCAAGGAGTAAGCGTCTTTTAATTTCCTGGCTGCATTTAGCATCTGCAGTGATTTTGGAGCCCAAAAAAATAAAGTCTGACACTGTTTCCACTGTTTCCCCATCTATTTCCCATGAAGTGATGGGACCACATGCCATGATGTTCGTTTTCTGAATGTTGAGATTGAAGCCAACCTTTTCACTCTCCTCTTTCACTTTCATCAAGAAGCCTTTGAGTTCCTCTTCACTTTCTGCCATAAGAGTGGTGTCATCTGCATATCTGAGGTTATTGATATTTCTCCCGGCAATTTTGATTCCAGCTTGTGCTTCTTCCAGCCTAGCGTTCCTCATGATGTACTCTGCGTATAAGTTAAATAAGCAGGGTGACAATATACAGCATTGACTTACTCATTTTCCTATTTGGAACCAGTCTGTTGTTCCATGTACAGGTCTAACTGTTGCTTCCTGACCTGCATATCCACCTAAAGAAATAGAAGACTTATATAGAAAACTGTAAAACACTGGTGAAAGAAACAAAATAGGACAGTAATAGATGGAGAAATATACTGCGTTCGTGAATTAGAAGTTAAATATTGTGAAAATGTGCATACTGTTTAAAGTAATTTATACATTCAATGCAATCCCTATCAAGCTACTAACTGTATTTTTCACAGAGCTAGAACATATAATCTCACAATTTGTATGGAAATACCAAAAAACCTCCAAAAGCCAAAGCAATCGTGAAATAGAACGGAACTGAGGGAATCAACCTGCTGGACTTCAGGCTCTACTACAAAGCCACAGTCATCAAGACAGTATGGTACTGGCATAAAGACAGAAATGTAGATCAATGGAACAAAATAGAAAGCCCAGAGATAAACCCATGCACCTATGGACACCTTATCTTTGATAAAGGAGGCAAGAATATAAAATGGAGAAAAGGCAGTCTCTTTAACAAGTAGTGCTGGGAAAACTGGTCAGGCACTTGTAAAAGAATGAATCTGGAACACTTCCTAACACCATACACAAAATTAAACACAAAATGGTTTAGAGAACTAAATGTAAGACCAGAAACTATAACACCCTAGAGGAGAACATAGGCAAAACACTCTCCGACATAACTCACAGCAGGATCCTCATGACTCACCTCCCAGAATGTTGGAACTAAAAGCAAAATAAACAAATGGGACCTAATTAAAATTAAAAGCTTCTGCACAACAAAGGAAACCATTAACAAGATGTAAAGAAAGCCTTCAGAATGGGAGAAAATAATAGCCACTGAAGCAAGTGAAAAAGAATTAATCTCCAAAATATACAAGCAGCTCCTGTAGCTCAATTCCAGAAAAAAATAAAATAAAGACGCAATTAAAAAAAAAGGGCCAAGGAACTAAACAGACATTTATCTAAAGAAGACATACAGATGGCTAAGAAGCAAGTGAAAAAATGCTCAACATCCCTCATAATCAGAGAAATACAAATCAAAATCACAGCGAAGTACCATTGCACACCAGTCAGAATGGCTGCTATCCAAAAGTCTACAAGCAATAAATGCTGGAGAGGGTTTGGAGAAAAGGGAACCCTGTTACACTGTTGGTGGGAATGAAAACTAGTATAGCCACTATAGAAAACATTGTGGAGATTCCTTTAAAAACTGGAATTAGAATTGCCATACGATCCAGCAGTCGCACTCCTGGGAACACCCACTGAGAAACCAGAACGGAAAGAGACACATGTATTCCAATGTTTATTGCAGCACAGTTTATAATAGCCAGGTCATGGAATTAACCTAGATGTCCATCTGCAGACCAATGGATAAGACAGCTTTGGTATATAAACACAACGGAGTATTACTCAGCCATTAAAAAGAATACAATTGAATCAATTCTAATGAGGTGGATGAAAATGGAGCCTATTATACAGAGTGAAGTAAGCCAGAAAGAAAAACACCAATACAGTTTATTCATGCATATATATGGAATTTTGAAATATGGTAACAATAACCCTGTATCAGTTCACTTCAGTTCAGTTCAGTCGCTCAGTCATGTCCAACTCTTTGTGACCCCATGAATCACAACACGTCAGACCTCCCTGTCCATCACCAACTCCCGGAATTCACTCAAACTCATGTCCATCCAGTCGGTGAATCCATCCAGCCATCTCATTCTCTGTCGTCCCATTCACGAGACAGTAAAAAAGACACAGGTATAAAACAGTCCTTTGGACTCTGTGGGAGAGGGATGATTTGGGAGAATGACATTGAATCATGTATATTTTCATGCTTCAGGTTCGAAGCATGATGTAGGACGGTTTTGGCTGGTGCACGGTGTTGAGCCGGAGGGAGTATAATGGGAGGAGAGATGTGGGGGGGAGGGTGGGTTCAAGAAGGGGAACTCATGAACAGCGGGGCGGATTCATGTCAATGTACTGCAAAACCAATACAATATTGTAATTAGTGACCAATAACAAATAATAATAATAAATAAAAATAAGTAAAAGAATTAATGTGCAAGTAAAATTACATCCAAGCAATAAACAATAAAGGAACCCTCGTGGCTTTACTAATAGTAGACAAATAAGTCTTTTAAGCAAAAATGTTTTGAGACAAATGGCATTCAATATTATTATACAACATTTTTTAAATTTGTTTTAGTTGGAGTATAATTAAAGTATTGTAGTGGATTTTGCCCTTCATTGATATGAATATGCCATGGGATTAAATATGTTCCCAATCCTGAGCCCCCCTCAGGATTAAGTCTGGAGGAGGAAAACACAATTCTCAAGTTTTTGGCTGTGCATTTTTCTCAATCAGTAGAACAAATTCCAGGATTTTAAAATAAGTGATCCTTGTACATCACCTCAACTTTCAAACTACATGTCTAATTTCCTACTTAGGATAGTCCTGAATATCAGAGGCTTACTGTTAGGTACTAAAATTTGAAGGAATTCATGTTTCTATAAATTGGTGACATCAACTGATAATCCTTCTTTACTTTTAGAATAAACAAATGGAGGGAGGGAAGAAGATGGTGGAGGAATAGGATAGGGAGACCACTTTCTCCTGAATACATTCATCAAAAGAACATTTGAACACTGAGCAAATTCCACAAAACAACTGAATGCTGACAGAGGACATCAGGCACCCAGAAAAGCAGCCCATTGTCTTCTAAAGAGTTGGGAAAAAACAAAAGATAAAAAGAGAGACAAAAGAGGTAGTTTTGGGAGCTCCATCCTGGGAAGAGAGGCATAAAAAAGAGAGAAGTTTCGAACACCAGGAAGCACTCTCACTTGTAAGTCTGTGGTGAGCCTTGGAACCTCAGAGGGCAACATAACTGGGAGGAAAAAGAAAGAAATAATCAAAACCCACAGATTACTCTCCCAATGGTAACTCCTAGCAGAGAAGCAACGCAGAAGCCTGCATCCACCAATAGCAAGTCGGGGCTGGGCAAGGATGTGCAGGCTGCATTGAGGACCCGGCCTGAATGCCTCAGGGCAATCTGAGAGCT
Organism: Moschus berezovskii; assembly: GCF_049115385.1. Lineage (NCBI taxonomy): Eukaryota > Metazoa > Chordata > Mammalia > Artiodactyla > Moschidae > Moschus > Moschus berezovskii. The sequence goes on along the minus strand of NC_142489.1, from coordinate 52,051,369 downwards.
AACTGGAGATAGAAAAGCAGACTGTGGTATAGCTACCCCAGAAAAAGGCAAAAAGCCCAAACCTAAGACTCCGCCAGACCTGCTCACAGAACAAAGGACCGAGCAGAACTAGCTAGCTGTGAAAACCTATCTCCCACTGAGACAGGCAGGGGAGGGCAATCAGAGCCAGAAGTGGGCAATCGTGTCCCCAGAAAAGCGTCTGATTCCAAACTGCAGGCAGGTTTCATTGCTGGCCAGGACTCCTTGGGTTTCTGGCTGGTTGACATATGCCTGAGAAGGTGCACTGGTTGTACACCCAGAACACCCAGCAGCAGGGACCACAGAGGTCATAAGTCGCAGCGACTGTGCTAGCCAAACACCTGGTCACCTGAAATGCTCAGATCGGGGAAGGGCACACAAAGCAGGCCCAATCAAGTGTGCACGTTTGTGCAATACCCAAGTACCTGAACCTGAGTGCCTCAGGCCAGAGATGTGCATCCAACCCAGAACCTCTGTGGGAGAGGGTGAGGGTGGGATGATTTCGGAGAATGGCATTGAAACATGTATATTATCATATGTGAAACAAATCGCCAGTCCACGTTCGATGCATGATACAGGATACTCGGGAATGGGGTACTGGGTTGAACCAGAGGGATGTCATGGGAAGAGAGGTGATGGGGGGGTTTAAGATGGGGAACACATGTGCACCCGGGGCAGATTCATGTCAATATATGGCGAAACCAATACAATAATGTAAAGTAATTAGCCTCCAATTAAATAAATTTTTAAAATATTAAAAAACATAAAAGAAAAAAATGGCAATCAAATGAAGTGAGGAATATTTATGTCTAGAGTCTGAATTTATTCTATTTTAGCTCGGAATTTTTAGTTTTTGCTTTATGGTTTGTCTACACATACTAAAGCAGTCCTTAGTGCAGATTTTACTTGACAAATGCGCTGGTACATATTTTACTTGACATGTGCACTGTGATGCATTTCTTGCCACTTGCTCAAGTTGGCCAAGGACTGACTCATTTTTCAATTTAATAAACAATTTGAAATTGGAGAATAATAGCTTTACAATGTTTGTTACTGTCTGCTGTACAACAATGTAAATCGGTTATCAATATATATATGAGCCTCCCTTTTGAGCAGCCCTCCCATCTGTTCTTGAGCCTGCTCTGCACCCCAGAGCCCTGAGGAGGAGCTTCTCACCAGCTAACTACTTCCTACTTGGTATTGTACATATGTCAGGGCATCCTGCTCAAATTGTGCCACTCTCTACTTACACTTCTGTGTCCAAGTCTGTTCTTAAACTATGCATTTCTTTTCCCACTCTTCAGATAGATTCTTCAGAACCAGATTTCTAGATTCCACATATATGCGTTGATCTACAATATTGGACTTTCTGATTCTAAATTATTTCACTCTATATGATAGGCTCTAGATATATCCATATCTCTAGAACTAATCCACGATTTTCCTCTATCTGGGTGAGAAATGTTCCACCTTAAGGATGTGCCATAACTTCTTAATCCATTCATCAGTAGATGGACACCTAGATTGGTACATAACTTGTTTAATGTAAATGGTATTACAGTGGATACTGGGATACACATGTTTTTTTTTTTTTTTTTCTTTTTCCAATGGTGGCTTCTTCTGTGTATATGTCAAACAGTGGGATTTTGGACATATGGTAGTTTTATTAATAATTTTCTAAAGAATATTCATACTCTGCTCTATCTTGGTGGGAGTTGGTGATGGACAGGGAAGAGTGGTGTGCTGTGATTCATGGGGTCACAAAGAGTCGGACACAACTGAGCTACTGAACTGAAATGAACTGACCTGAAAAACAATGAAGAGTGTTCCCTTTCCTTCACATCATCTCCTATATTCACTGTTTTAAGGTTTATGTGTGTGCGTGTGTGTATATATATATATATTTAAAATGTTTGTTAATTTATAATATAAATATTTGCATATTATATTTATAAATTTGTATATTATTCTAATTTTACTTTATTCTTGGGGTTCTCAAGGCAAGTATACTGAAGTGGTTTGCCATTCCCTTCTCCAGTGTATACACATAAAATGATTGTTAATTTATAATATAAATATTTGCATATTATATTTATATTATACATTTATATATTATTTTAATTTTATTTATATATTTTAATTATATTTGTATTATAATTTAAATTGTATTTTATATGTATATATAAATATACACATCACACACACACACACACACACACACATTTGCTTCATTATTTGGTTACACCAGGCCTTAAATCCTGCATATGGAGTCTAGTTCCATGACCAGGGATCAAACATGGAACCCCTGATTTGGAATCATGGTGTCTTAGCCACTGGACCATCAAGGAAGGACCCTACTGTCGATTTATGATGATCACCATGCAGAATAGTGTATGATACCTCACAGTTGTTTGGATTTGTATGCCTTTACTATGTTGAGGTAATGTTTGCTACGCTCAGTTTCTGAAAGATTATTTATCACACTTGTTGGATTTTATTAAAGTTTTATTTTTTTTTTTCTATTGAGGTGATCATTAAAAAAAGGTGGCAAAAATACGCAGAAGATCTGTACAAAACAGATCAAGTTAATCACGGTGGTGTGATCAATCACTTAGAGCCAGATTTCTTGGAAGGTGAAGTGAAGTGGGACTTGGAAAGCATCACTATGAACAAAGCTCGTGGAGGTGTTGTAATTCCAGTTAAGCTAATTCAAATCCTGAAAGATGATGCTGTGAAAGTGCTGCACTCAATAGGCCAGCAAATTTGGAAAACTCAGAAGTGGACATAGGACTGGAAAAGATCAGTTTTCATTCCAAACCCAAACAAAGCCAATACCAAGGAATGCTCAAACTACCACACAATTGCACTCATCTCACTCGCTAACAATATCATGCTCAAAATTCACAAGCCAGGCTTCAGCATGCATGAATGGTGAACTTCCAGATGTTCAAGCTGGTTTTAGAAAATGCAGGGGAACCAGAGATCAAATTGCCAACATCCGCTGGATCATGGAAAAAAAAAGAGAGTTCTAGAAAAACATCGATTTCTGCTTTACTGACTATGTCAAAGTCTTTGACTATGTGGATCACAATAAACGCTAGAAAATTCTGTAAGGGATGGTAATAACAGACCACCTCACCTGCCTCTTGAGAAACCTATATGCAGGTAAGGAAGCAACAGGACTGTAGATGGGACAGACTCGTTCCAAATAGGAAAAGGAGTACGTCAAGGCTGTATATTGTCACTCTGATTATTTAAGGTATATATACAGAGTACATCATGAGGAACGCTGGGATGAAGAACCAGAACCGGGAATCAAGATTGCTGGGAGAAATACCAATAACCGCAGATATGCAGATGACACCACCCTTATGGCAGAAAGTGAAGAGGAACTAAAACACCACTTGAGGAAAGTGTAAGAGGAGAGGGAAAAAGTTGACTTAAAGCTCAACTTTCAGAAAACTAAAATCATGGCATCTGGTCCCATCACTTCATAGCAAATTGATGGGGAAACCGTGGAAACAGTGTGAGAGCTTTTTGGGGCTGCAGAATCACTGAAGATGCTGATCGCAGCCATGAAATTTAAAGACGTTTACTCCTTGAAAGGAAAGTTACCACCAGCGTAGATAGCATTTTAAAAGAGTAGAGACTACTTTACCAACAAAGGTCCTTCTAGTCAAGAGTATGGTTTTTCCAGTGGTCATGTACAGATGTGAGAGGTGGACTGTGAAGAAAGCTGACCGCCAAAGAATCGATGCTTTTGAATTGTAGTGTTGGAGAAGACTCTTGAGAGTCCCTTGGACTGCAAGGTGATGCAACCAGTAAGGAGATCAGTCCTGGGTGTTCATTGGAAGGACTGATGGTAAAGTTGAAACTCCGATATTTTGACGACCTCATGCAAAGCATTGACTCACTGGAAAATACTTTGATGCTGGGAGGGATTGGGGGCAGTAGGAGAAGGGGACGACAGAGAATAAGATGACTGGATGGCATCACTGACTCAATGGACATGATTGGAGTGTACTCCGGGAGTTGGTGATGGACAGGGAGGCCTGGCGTGCTGTGATTCATGGGATCACAAAGAGTCAGACAGACTGAGAAACTGAATTGAACTGAGGTGATCATATGGTTTTAATCTTGAAATTTGTTATAATGCATCTCATGGATTAATACACAGGTACCGGAGAATGTCTGCATATCTGGGGAAAAACGTCAATGTTAAAGCTGTTCGATACTTTTAAAGTGTTGATGGAATCTTCTTGGGATGATTTTGTTGAGGATGTTTGCCTCTATGTTTGTCTATGTGATACTGGTCTATAATTTTCCTTTTCTGTGTTAACTTTGTCTTTGCTATCAGGTGATGCTGTACTCGTAGGATGAGTTTGTGGGGTTTCCTACCGTTGTAGTATTTTGGAAATGTTTAAGAATCCCGTATGTTAACATTTAACTTAAAGGTTAATAAAACACCATCTGATATCATCTGGACCTTGAATGTTGTTAGCTGACAAATTTTTCATAACAGTGTCAATATTAGTGGTTGTAATGTTGTGTTCAAATTTGCTGGTTCCTCTTAGCTGAGTTCATAAGAAGTAGTCTGTTTTTTCCAGATTCTACATTTTATTGGCTTAAAGTTCTTTGTAGTAATCTATCATGATCTTTTGGTATTTCTGTGCTGTTGGTTATAATGTGTCCTTTCCGATGTATGACTTTATTGATTTGAGTGTTCTCCCTTTTTTGTTGATGGCTCTGGCTCATGTTTTATGTATTTTCTTTATTCTCTCCAAGAGCCCCCTTTTAGTATTATTGATCTTTGCTACTATTTTCATCTTTTTCCCCCCCGCTCTTCTGTGTTTTTTTTTTTTTTTCCCAAAAGCAATTTTTGGTTCTGTGTTTATTCTTCTGTCTAATTGCTTTAGTTGTAAGTTTAATTAGTGTTTTATCCTGTTTCATATGTTTTATGCAATCACAATTTCATTGTCATTAGTTTGTATGAATATGTACTTCATGGGGAAAAGATGGGGAAACAGTGGAAACCGTGTCAGACTTTATTTTTGGGGGCTCCAAAATCACTGTGGATGCTGATTGCAGCTATGAAATTAAAAGATGCTTACTCCTTGGAAGGAAAGTTATGACCAACCTAGATAGCATAATAGAAGGAGAGACATTACTTTGCCAACAAAGGTCCATCTAGTCAAGGCTATGGTTTTTCCAGTGGTCATGTATTGATGTGAGAGTTGGACTGTGAAGAAAGTTGATCGCCAAAGAATTGATGCTTTTGAATTGTGGTGTTGGAGAAGACTCTTGAGAATCCCTTGGACTGCATGTAGTTCCAACCAGTCCATTCTAAAGGAGATCAGTCCTGGTTGTTCATTGGAAAGACTGATGTTGAAGCTGAAACTCCAATACTTGGCCACCTCATGCAAAGAGTTGACTCACTGAAAAAGACTCTGATGCTGGGAATTGGGGACAGGAGGAGAAGGGGAAGGAAGAGAATGAGATATCTTCATAACATCACTGACTCAATGGACGTGAGTTTGAGTGAACTCAGTGAGTTGGTGTTGGACAGGGAGGCCTGGCATGCTCTGATTCATAAGGTCTCAATGAGTTGTATACGACTCAGTGACTGAGCTGAACTGACACACACACACACACACACACACACACACACACACACATATTTTCTCTCTGATTCTTCAATGATTTCTTGGCCATGAAGAGGTGCATACATGCTTTTCAGTTTTTTCTTTTCTTTGTTATTTATGCTTTGTTTGTTTTTTCTCCCCCACCCATGAATGACATATAAATCATAACACTGTGGTTTAAAAAAAAAAAGTCTGATACAATTTTGATTATTTTAAATTTACCAAGTCCTGATTAGTGATCCAGCTTTTTATTTATTCAGAAATATTTCTTTTGACCTTGCAAAGAAACTGCACTCTGCGGGTTTTGGGTGAAATCTACTTCAGTATCAACTGAATTGTCTGGTCTGCTTGTTATTTAAATTTGTTTTCTTTTACTACTTCACTTAAAAATTGAAAGATAATTGTTTCCCAATGTTGTCCTGGCTTCTGCTGTACAAAGGCATGGAATAGCCTACAATACACATATGGCAGTTATTATGCTATCATCCATTTCTTGTTGTTTAGTTGTTCCATGACCTTCGTAAGTGTTTCTTGCATGATCTCCATTTATTTTCTGAGAGGTTTGATCATCTTTCCTATCGTTACTCTCAATTTTTTTTCAGTGACAATTTATATTTCCTCTTTAATTATGACATATGTATTTTTACCTTGTTTCTTTGCCTGCAAAATACTTTACTGTCTTCATATTTGCTTAGCTTACTATGTAACTAGTCTTTCCTACCCGGGGTATAGGATGGTAGTACTTGCTTCCAGTCTGTATCGTGAATGTTTAAGTTTGGTCCAGTGGTTTGTGTGTCCATGGAGGGGGAGGGGCTGGCAACTACATTGTTGTAGCCACAGCTGATGCTTCTCTCTCTCATGGTGGGACCGTGTCAGAGGCGTCTTTTTCAGGTGTGTATAGGTTTAGTGTACTTTAGACAGTCCATCTGGGAATGATTTGGCTTGTGTTTCTGTCTTACATTTTGTGTGGTGTGAGGCAGCATCTCTGGGGAGTATAGGCTTTTGGGTGGAATGGTTCTTCGTTTCAGATGGAGGCCTTCATAGAGATTCTCACCAATTAATATTCATTAGAGCTGGGAATTATCTGGTGGTCTATGATACATTGTTGAAGCCCTAGGTGATCAGGCCCAACTTCCAGTCAGAGAACCAAGATCACATAGTAAAAGATTAGACAGGGGAACAAAGGAAGACAGACACATGGTAAGAAATCAAAATCAAACCACAAGTAAAATAATAGAAGCAGTAATGACAATAGGGAAGAACACAGAATCAAGAGAACTAAGCAAATATCTTGTAAGACATAAAACAACACCAGAGCAGAGTGCCATATGAAGAATATAGGAAAAAACTCTGACAAAATGATAAGAGCTTTCCCACAGAATAAGAGAAAATCACAGTTAATAAGGAAATATATGTTTATTAAAACAAAACTGACAAGAAACAACAAACAACATCAACAAAAGGCACAGAAATCAGGAAAAGAAAATGTACAATAGACACATACCAATATAAACAATCTTAAAACACCAAATAAGCAAGGATAATAAGAAAGCTATTAAGTGAGACAGAGAGTGAACCACCACACATCATAGCAAAACATCGGAAGTACAATGAATGTTACCTAGGGTCCCTGGGTTTTGGTCCTGAACATGTGCCACAGCACAAATTCACCTCTCTGGAAAACTCGCCAAATGTGGGCAGAACTTAACTCTGGATCTTCAGTAAGGACAGGTCAGACTCTAAACTGGGATTACTCCTTTGTTCTGAGGGCTGCAACAGCCTGGGTATTTTCATTCGTTGGAAATCTATTGTCCTTTTTTATCCCATAGAGAAAGCATCTGCATAGTTGATTGCATGTATTTAATCTGCGGCCTGCTCAGCTAGTGGGAAAGTTTTCAATCTTTTTCCTTCACTTCCCTGATCCTGAGTCTCAGATGTAGTTTGATAACAACCTCTCCTTGTGGTCACCAGAGAATGCTGTCCCCAAGACGCTTGTGGAACACTTGGGCCTGCCTTGGTGAGCACAGGAGCAAGAGGTAAAGCTGCTGGGACTGTAGGAACCTGGGTGGTGTCAGTTTTGCAGAGGAGCCAGCGACCATGGGCAGAAAAATTATGGCCCTCATGGGATAGTTTTCTAGCCTGTGGTGGCAGAAGCATGTGTGATAGTTCTAGTTGGTCTTTTTCTATTGCCTGATAGTAGGTCTCAGCATGTGGCACGAGGGGGAAATTCTATGCTGTCACCACATCCTCTGTGTGACTGAGTACTAAGGTCCCACTTTATCAGTTTGGGTTTTTCAAAGGCATTCCTTTCTACACAATTTGTCATCCCAGTTGCATAATTCCACATAGTCAAGCAGTTCCCTCACAAGTTGCCTTTCTAACCCCATGCTTGATCTTCCATGCCCTTGTACACTAGTTGACCTGGCCTGCCATTTAGGGCATGCAGGACCACACCACACATTCTCTGTTTGATTTTCACTATAGGCAAACTATATTTCATTAGCTTCTTCACCTTGATTCCTTTCAGTCAAAATTAATTTAAGTTTAGTGAGGTTGCTTGTTTGAATCCTCAATCTATTCCCTGATTCTCCATCTTCCACCGCAAGACACAGGCTTGGTTCTATTCCTCTCGTCCTCCTCCCATCTTCCCTCCATTCTTCCCAGTTATGTCTAGTTTCCATATAGACCTCACTGTTGAGCAAGATCTGCTAATATCCATTTGATGCTCAGGAGGAAGTGTTGTCTTGATAGAAGTATTATTTGTCATGCCTCCGTAGAGAGAGTTGCACTCAATGTTCTCTTATTTTCTGTGAAATCAGAAATTCTGATCTTATTTGTAGGCAAGCTCTGTAATTCCTTTATGCATGCGGGTGAAACAACAAACTTTAGCTGACATGAATTAATCAGTTTTATGGGCGGTTACATACATATTTACGTACTTGTTACATCATTGATATTGAACACGCAAATAAACACATTTATTTTTCTTGAAATTTCTGCTAATGAGGAATTGTCATCTGATTAATGGCTCAGAGGTGAAAGCATCTGCCTGCAATGCGGGAGACCTGGATTCGATCCCTGGGTTGGGAAGATCCCCTGGAGAAGGAAATGGCAATCCACTCCAGTATTCTTGCCTGGAAAATCACACGGACAGAGGAGCCTGGTGGGCTATACTCCACGGGGTAGCAAAGAGTCAGACATGACTGAGTGACTTCACTTCACTAAGGAACTATAGCTCTTTTCAGGATGAGAAGTGGTACAGGAATTGGGCTGAAAAAGTCAGTCCCTGAAAATATCTAGCTATTTGTCAAGTTGTCCTGACATTTTCCCAGAGCACAGATTCCTTATTTCAGCTCTGGAAACTTAACTGTTTTAAGTGGGTGTCAAAGGTCAGAGAGTGGCATGGGCATAATTTAATTCTTGTATAGGAAGATGGCAAGGGCCCAGGAATGTGACAATTGGTAGATGATAGCTTAAAAGAGAGAGACAGAGAAAAAAAGTGCAGAACAAAACAAAGCAAAACAGGGAGGGGTATTTAGTCATTTAATCTTAAGGTAAACCTTAATTGGAGTTTGGATCATAGAAAAACCAAGGGGATTTCATAAAGTTATCTACATTTTCTTTATTGTCTCTGTTACTGGCATAAACTGCGTGTGAAAATGAGGTAATTTAGGTGTGTTTGACTCTATGTGACCCACTGGACAGTAGCCTACCATCTCCTTTTGCTGGGCATCTTCTAGATGCAGTGATCAAACTGTGTCTGCCCCATTGCAGGCAGATGCTTTAGCATCTGAGCCACCAGGGAAGCCCTTTGACTGCGTGGGTCACAACAAACTGTGGAACATTCTTAAAGGGATAAGAATACGGGACCACCTTACCTGTTTCTTAGGAAACGTGCATGCAGGTGAAGACACAACAGTTGGAAATGGACAAGGAACAATGAACTGGTACATAATAGGGAAGGAAATACATCAAGGCTTTATATTGTCACCCAGCTCATTTGACTTCTGTGCAGAGTGCATCATGGAAAGTAACTTGCTGAAAGAATCTGAAGTTGGAAACAAAATTACTGTGAGAAGAATGAATAACCTGAGTTATAAGATGACAACACACAAATGGCTGAAAAATACCAGGAAGTAAAGAGCCTTCTGATGAAGGTGAAATGGGAGAGTAGAAAACCTGGATTAAAACTCAATATAAAAACAAACATTCACAAAAAATAAGCTCATGGAACTTGGTCTCATCATTTTGAGATATATTGATGGGATACAATTGAATTAGTGACAGGTTTCCCTTTCTTGACCCCCGATATCACTGCCGAATTGACTGCAGCCAAGAAATTTAAAGGAAATTGCACACTGATGAAAAGCTGTGACCAATCTAGACACCATGTTAAAAAGCTGAGAGATTACAGAAAAAGACCTGACTAGTCAAAGTTGATTTTCGGGAGGAACGCGTGGAGGAATGAGCAGAAGCACAATAACTGAGTGCCATAATATTCAATTTGTTTTTGAAACAAAGCCTGGAGAAGATGATTTCACTCTAGTGACATTTTAAATCAGAATGTTTCAAAAGATAGAACATTGATCTACATCACATGGGATCTTAGAATATTTGCATGAAAAACTATTCTCTGATTTGATGAAAATAAAGCTGTAGTGTAACAATATTGAAGTCATATTGACCTCTTTAGGCCCTTCAGTGACACATTTGCTTGTTATATTTTAAGTATCCAATTTCATCCCCTGACCTTGTCCCATCAATTTTTTCTACTTTTTGCCCGAATCTTCTGTATTTACCTCACTTAATTTTGTTTTCAGTTTTACAATTTTAGGCACCAATTATAAAGTAAATACATAAAGGAAAGAATATTGAATTCATGTACAATGCTTCCCTAAGGTATTGAGCTATTTTCTCTATAAGCTTTGGAGAATGACAAGTACTGATATTTTAAAGCCATATGGGAATTGATAACAAAGGGAATGGACCATATAACCAGGTTTCCCTTGGTAGGACAATTGAAGTACAGGTTAATGCTGTTAGTACAGGTTAGTACTGTAGTTTTTCAACATGATATATTGAATGTCCTTGTCCATGTCTTTTCCAAGTTATCACAGAGGACTAAGTGGATTATTCCTGTTCTTTATGAGAAGGACCTGCCACCCAAAGCAGAACATGAAAGGAAGGTAGAAGGGACTGAGAACGAATAATCAGTACATGGCAATGAAATAGCAAATGGAATCACCTTTAAGGTGATATTGCTCAAAGGATGCAAATTGGACTACATCGTCAGTCAGTATGTCAGTTCAGTTGCTCACTCTTGTCTGACCCTTTGCGACCTCATGAATCACAGCATACCGGGCCTCCATGTCCATCACCAACACCTGAAATTCACTCAAACTCATCTCCATCAAGTCGGTGATGCCATCCAGCCATCTCATTCTCTGTCTTCCCCTTCTCCTCCTGTCCCACATCCCTCCCAGCATCAGAGTCTTTTCCAGTGAGTCAACTCTTCACATGAGGTGGCCAAAGTATTGGAGTTTCAGCTTCAGCACCAGTCGTTCCAATGAACACTCAGAACTGATCTCCCTTATAATGAACTGGTTGGATCTCCTTGCAGTCCACGGGACTCACAAGAGTCTTCTCCAACACCACAGTTCAAAAGCTTCAAGTCTTCGGCTAGCAGCTTTCTTCAGAGTCCAACTCTCACATTCATACATGACCACTGGAAAAACCATAGCCTTGACTATCCAGACCTTGGTTGGCAAAGAAATGTCTCTGCTTTGTATATGCTATCTAGGTTCATCATAACTTTCCTTCCAAGGAGTAAGTGTCTTTTAGTTTCATAAAAAAACTGAAATCTAAAACAAGAGCATTGAACTTTGGGTTTGAAATCATAACTAAGGACACCAATTTAAATAACACTTACCATTGCTTCAAAATGCTCACCTCTTGAATGTAATTTTTCAGTGAAAGAAAAAGTCTGTTTGTTGACCATTCCTTTATCTACACAGATATTCCACAGATTTCACTGTTCATTAGCTGCAAGAATGAAAGTGGTCAACTTAACTTGATGTTGTCCTATGTGGGTAACCATCCCCAAACAGGGATCTGACTTGATGTTGCCACCAACATCTAAAGGAATGACCCCAAATTTGAGATTGCAAAGATTTCTAGGTAGTGTTCATGATATCTGGATAGTCCAACAAGCAGACACTTTGTTCAGAGTATTTCGTTGTGAAATATATTAGGGATCAACCATTGATATTGATCCCTGCTTACTCCATTACTTTTCTAGATTATTAAAATTAATGATTCTTTTTTTTTATTCATTTCTCCACAACTACTGTTGAATTTTAGGGTACTGGGTACTGAAACTACATGCTTAGAATAGGTTCTTATAGAATGTAAACTTCATGATAGCAGCAGTCATTTTATAGTTTGAATTCCCACATTTAACATTCGTGTAAATATAATAAATATTTATCAACTTGGAAAAAGTTATCAGTAAAGAGGAAAGGCCAATTATGATAAAACTGACGGTTATAGGAATATGTTGAGTAATGTATATAGCATTTGATTGGTTATAACATTTCTTTTTTGATAACTTAGTAAGTACTTAAAATGTATCATTTGCAGGCTCTAATTTTAGCTGATGTTAAAGATACATAAAGAGAGTAGACCCAAAACACATGGAAGACCTGAATGACAGTTCCTTCCAACCCCAAGAAAGAATTGAAGCAAAATTGTGAGAAGGGGCTTAGCATGACTGAAATTAGGTTGAGAGATTGTAGCTCCGGAAGCACATTATAAGAGAAAGATAATGAAATTATTAAGGAAAAACGATACCACGTCTTCACAGAACTTGTTCGTCACACTGATGTGCTGCAATCACCACCAGGAATTTATTATGTCTCTGTGTGAACCGATAAACAACATCTAAACTGCATTGGGAAATATAGGGTGGAATCTTGGTTTCAGGAAATAAAGGTGTGCCTCAAGGACAGCATCTTCCCTGGTGGTTCACACAGTAAAGCGTCTGCCTGCAATGTGGGAGACCCGGGTTTAATCCCTGGGTCGGGAAGATCCCTGAAGAAGGAAACCCACTCCATTATCTTTGCCTGGAGAATCCCACTGATGGATGAGCATGGTAGGCTACAGTCCACAGGGGTTGCAAAACATCAGACACGAGTGAGCTACTTCACTTTGGCTTTCACTTAAGGACAGCAGAACAAAAATGTCCCTATACATTATCATTTGTAAAATACATATCTTGTGCTGACCATGGGCCAGTCACTGGTTGTGTCATGTTTTCTTTGGTATCACAGTGACAGTACAGTGGTGATCATGATTTTGATGATCATGATTTTATATTTTCAAGTACAAAATGAATTTCTATACTGAAGATAACCTTCTGTCTACCCTTTTAATACTCTACCAGTATCTAATAAAATATAATGTTACTGTGAATGCACTAAGATGCATACTGTGCATTTCCATTTCTTTGATTTTATTTGTATCTCTTCCTTCACCCATACACTCCTCATGTAGACACCCGTTCATTTCAGCAGGGATGATTTCAAAAATCACGTTACATCCATTACCTCTTTTCCCTTTGTTCTCATTTTCTTGCTTACAAATATTAGTTCAGGTGTCATTGACCTAGGATGCATAATGAATGTTTTCTTGTCCTGAAGAGTTTATAAAACATTGCAGTAAAATAGCCAGACATTAAATTAAGCCTCATTTTCCTCTTCATTGTTTGAAAAAAGAAAATGAAACTATGAAGATGAACATGTAAGTTTATTGTTCAAATACAAGAATTGTGGGTATTTGTTGACATCTCCCAACAAAGATTTCAATCTTCATTAGGCTCTATAATCTGACATTTATTTGATAGGTCCGTTTTAATTAGCATGGTTTTCACATAACGATGATTCTTGATGAGTTGACTTGAAAGAGAGGAGGCAGATGCATAAGTGATCTTTGGCACTGAGGGCCATGAGTTGCCTCTCTTTTGAAGGTCACGGAAAGGACTGTCATGGGCTGACATATCACTATGTCTATCTGGAAAATTAGAAGGCTCCACCAGCAGTCTAGAATAACTGCTCTGTAATGGAGATAGGATGTGGTTCTGAGAATTCGATGTAGTTGTAGTAGGCAAGTCCTCAACGTGGCCATTTACCTGAGTGTAGCTGCTATGTGAGTGCCACTTAAAAATGCTCAACTGATTCAAAAGAGCAGGTTGATCTCCCACAATCTGTTCTGTTTGGCTAACTGATATTGATGATGGGGAAGGTAAGCCACACAGAGCTAGAGCTCTTGTATTTGCGACTATCTGGCTGGTGTGAGGCTATTGTATGAAAGGCACACTTAAACTGGTGGAGGCTGAAAATGTACTCTCTCCACTAGTTTCATGAAGAAAATCAGAGTTACGATCATCTATCTCCAAGCCAGGCTTCAGCAGTATGTAAACCGTGAACTCCCAGATGTTTAAGCAGGTTTTAGAAAAGGCAGAGGCACCAGAGATCAAATTGCCAACATCCACTGGATTATGGAGAAAGCAAGAGAGTTTCAGAAAAGCATCTATTTCTGCTTCATTGACTATGCCAAAGCCTTTGACTGTATAGATCACAATAAACTGTGGAACATTCTGAAAGAGATGGGAATCCCAGACCACCTGACCTGCCTCTTGAGAAACCTGTATGCAGGTCAGGAAGCAACAGTTAGAACTGGACATGGACTGGTTCCAAATAGGAAAAGGTGTACGTCAAGGTTGTATATTGTCATCTTGCTTATTTAACTTATATGCAGAGTACATCATGAGGAACGCTGGGCTGGAAGAAGCACAAGCTGGAATCAAGATTGCTGGGAGAAATATCAATAACCTCAGATATGCAGATGACACCACCCTTATGGCAGAAAGTGAAGAGGAACTCAAAAGCCTCTTGATGAAAGTAAAAGAGGAGAGTGAAAAGGTTGGTTTGAAGCTAAACATTCAGAAAACAAAGATCATGGCATCTGGCCCCATCACTTCATGGAAAATAGATGGAAAAACAGTGGAAATAGTGTTAGACTTCGTTTTTTTGGCTCCAAATTCACTGCAGATGCTGATTGCAGCCATGAAATTAAAAGACGCTTGCTCCTTGGAAGGAAAGTTATGACCAAACTTGATAGTATATTAAAAAGCAGAGACATTATTTTGCCAACCAATGTCCGTCTAGTCAAGGCAATGGTTTTCCCCGTGGTCATGTATGGATGTGAGAGTTGGACTGTGAAGAAAGCTGATCGCTGAAGAATCGATGCTTTTGAAGTGTGGTGTTGGAGAAGACTCTTGAGAGTCCCTTATACTGCAAGGAGATCCAACCAGTCCATTCTAAAGGAGATCAATTCTGGATGTTCATTGGAGGGACTAATGCTAAAGCTGAAACTGCAATACTTTGGCCACCTCATGCGACGAGTTGACTCACTGGAAAAGACTCTGATGCTGGGAAAGGTTGGGGGCGGGAGGAGAACTGGACGACGGAGAATGAGATGGCTGGATGGCATCACCGACTCTGTGGACATGAGTTTGAGTGTACTCCGGAAGTTGGTGATGGACAGGGAGGCCTGGCATGTTGTGATTCATGGGATCGTGGAGAGTCGGACACGACTGAGCGACTGAACTGAACTGAACTGAACTGATGTTGACACTTGCTTTAACATGCTTCTTCTTGCAGTCTCAAACTAATGAAGATATTGCAGACACATGGTTAATCCCAACTCTTCTTTTTATTCTTACTAAAAGTTGAGGATACCCTCTTTTGAAATTTGGATTATAGTAGATCTGTAACTAAAGTCAAACGATACAATTATTTAGTTTCTTTATAAACCAAGGTAAAACTGCCATAAAAGCTAAACTATAAAAGTTTATTTCTTCATACAGATGGCTAACAAACACAGGAAAAGATGCTCAACATCACTCATAGATGAAACTGGATCCTATTATACTGAGTGAATAAAGACAGAAAGAAAAACACCAATACAGTATACTAATGCATATATATGGAATTTAGAAAGGTGATAACAATAACCCTGTAAATGAGACATCAAGAGAGACACAGATGTATAGAACAGTCTTTTGGACTCTGTAGGAGAGGACGAGGGTTGGATGATTTGGGAGAATGGCATTGAAACATGTACATTATCATATGTGCAACGAATCATAATTCTAGGTTCGATGCATGATACAGGATGCACGGGGCTGCTGTACTGGGTTGAACCAGAGGGATGAGATGGGGAGGGAGGAGGGAGGGAGGTGGGAGTGGGTTCAAGATGGGGAACACATGTACACCTGGGGCAGATTCATGTCAATGTATGGCAAAACTAATACAATAATGTAAAGTAATTAGCCTCCAATTAAAATAAATAAAATTAGAAAAGAAAAAATAATTCCTTCAATGATACCAATTAAATTCCATCAAATTAAACGCCTCCAGAGTAGTTTTAACAGCTAACATGTTAGAAACAAATGTGCTCCTCAACTAAAAATATGTTGTATGTATATAGTAAATACGATAAGTAGCTTCAAGACTAGTATCTTGTTTCAAGTTGATTGGAAAGTTTGTTAAACATCAAATATTGTATCCTCCAGCTGTCTCAACTTCAAACAATAAAGCTTTTTCAACAAATTGCTATGTCAATTTTGAATTCTGTTTTAGCTACATATGGTAACATGCTTTCTAGGTCACATGATTTAATCTTACATATTGCTAATAAGTGAAAATTTTGGGATACCTTGCTCAAAAGAGAGATGTTGTTTTCTTCCTCCAGAAAGTTAGATAGTGAAGCAGATCTTTGAAGAGGTTATTGGTTTTTACTAAATCCATAAAGGTCCAGCTGTCGAACTAAACTTTTCATATTAATGGTTTCAAATATTCTGAAAGGCACCTTTCTTTCCAAGACTTCTTTCTTGAAGATTTCTTCATTGATCACTATACAAGTGCCACACTCATCCCATCAAATAGATTGAAATTGATCACTTTCCACTATATTCCACATTTTTTTGGAAAAGTGAGTGGAAGAAAATCATTCAGCTTATCTGTTTCAGAGACAGAAAATGTGTAACATAGCCTTTTCATCAGAACTTCCTCAGACAAAGCCTGAAAAGCATATTCTTCAATAAGAGATCGCAAAACTGAGTCCCCAGCAAGTGTATAATCATACAAAGGTCTAATGAAGTTTCTGAACCAGTGGATTCATCGTTAGGAGGCACATCAAGAATTTCTGAAGAAATATGTGCCATCTCAGAAAAATCTTTCTTCAGATACTTTTCTCATTTTTCTGATATTACACACAGCAAATTCAAATGCTGCTTGGCTGGCCTAAGGGGGAAACTCCCTAGACAATCACAGTGGTTCCAAAATGCACTGGTCTCCTAGCAATGGAAGAGTAGCTGTGACATCACAAAGTCACTGGTCTACTAGCAAGTGAAGGGCAGCTGTGACATAACAACGTCACTGGTCTCCTAGAAATTGATGGGCAATGTTCAAGCAGTGTTTATACTTCAGCATCAACTTAACATACAGACTCCTTACACAAATAGCAACAAAAACCATGAGCCTGCAAAATCTCATTCCTAAAGAATTTTTATGTGTATAAATCAAATCAGTAAATCCATTTTGTTTCTGAAATAAAAGTGATTCTTGGCAGCGGCCAAGAGGAGCTACCCTATGCCCAAGGCCAGGGACAGCAGCCGAAAGGAGCTATCCCACATCCAAGTGGCGCTGGCTGTGCGGGCACAGGAGGGCCGTGAGGATCAACTCCACATTCAAGATCAGGTGGGGCAGCCGTGAGGAGATACCCTTCGTCCAAGGTAAGGTGCAGTGGCTGTGCTTTGCTGGAGCAGCCGTGAAGAGATACCCCACAACCAAGGTAAGAGTAACCCAAATATGATGGTAGGAATTGCGAGAGGGCATCGGAAGGCAGACACACAGAAATCGTGATCATAGAAAGCTAGTCGATCTGATCACATGGACCACAGCTTTCTCTAACTGATCTCTAACTGAATGAATCTAAGCCATGCTGTGTAGGGCCACCCACGATGGGCGGGTCATGGTGGAGAGGCCTGACAGAATGTGGTCTACTGGAGAAGAGAATGGCAAGTCACTTCAGTATACTTGCATCGAGAACCCCAAGAACAGTATGAAAATGCATAATAATAGGATACTGAATGAGGAGCTCCCCAGATCGGTAGGTTCCCAGTATGCTACTGGTGATCTGTGGAGAAATAACTTCAGCAAAAATGAAGGAATGGAGCAAAAGCAATGCCCAGTTGTGGATGTGACTGGTGATATAAGCAAGATCTGATGATGCAAAGAACAATATTGCATAGGAACCTGGAACGATAGGTCCATGAATCAAGATAAATTGGAAGTGGTCAAACAAGAGATGGCAAGATTGAATGTAGCCATTCTAGGAATCAGTGAACTAAAATGGACTGGAATGGGTAAATTTAACTCAGATGAAAATTATATCTACTACTGTGGA
Source organism: Moschus berezovskii (assembly GCF_049115385.1). NCBI lineage: Eukaryota > Metazoa > Chordata > Mammalia > Artiodactyla > Moschidae > Moschus > Moschus berezovskii. The sequence goes on along the minus strand of NC_142489.1, from coordinate 52,033,181 downwards.
CAGGAATCCCTTAGAAGAAATGGAGTAGTCACCATGGTCAACAGAAGATTCTGAAATGTTGAACTTGGATGCAATCTCCAAACGAACAGAATGATCTCTGTTCATTTCCAACGCAAACCAATCAATATTACAGTAATTCAAGCCTATGCCCCAACCAGTAACACTTAAAAAGCCCAAGTTGAATGATTCTGTGAAGACCTACAAGACCTTTTAGAACTAACACTTTAAAAAGATGTCTTTTTCATTTTAGGGGACTGGAATGCAAAAATAGAAATTAAGAAACACCTGGCGTAACTGGGAAATCTGGCCTGGGAGCACAGAATGAAACAGGACAAAGGCTAATAGAGTTTTGCATGAGAATACACTGGTCATAGCAAGCAAGTTCTTTCAGCAACAGAAAAGAATACTCGACACATGGACATCACCAGATGGTCAACACCAAAATCAGATTGACTGTATTCTTTGCAGCCAAAGTGGAGAAATACTATAAAGTTAGCAAATACAAGACCAGAGCTGACTGTGGCTCAGATCATAAATTCCTTATTCTCAAATTCAGACTTAAATTGAAAAAAGTAGGGAAAACCACTAAACCATTCAGATATGACTTAAATCAAATCCCTTATGATTATACTGTGGAAAGGAGAAATAGATTTAAAGGACTAGATCTGATAGAGTGCCTGATGAACTATGGACGGAGGTTCATGACATTGTATAGGAAACAGGTACCAAGACCATCCCCATTGAAAAGAAATGTTAAAAAGCAAAAAGCAAAATGGCTGTCTGGGGAGGCCTTACAAATAGCTGTGAAAAGAAAAGAAGCGAAAAGCAAAGGGGAAATAAAAAGGTATAAGCATCTGAATACAGAGTTCCAAAGAATAACAAGGAGAAATAAGAAAGACTTCCTCAGCAATCAATGCAAAGAAATCGATGAAAACAACAGAATGGGAAAGACAAGAGATATCTTCAAGAATATTAGAGATACCAAGGGAACATTTCATGCAAAGATGGGCTCAATAAATGACAGAAATTTTAGGGACCTAAGAGAAGCAGCAGATATTAAGAAGAGGTGGCAAGAATACACTGAAGAACTGTACAAAACAGATCTTCACAACCAAGATAATCATGATGGTGTAATCAATGACTTCAAGCCAGACATCTTGGAATGTGAAGTCAAATGAATATGAAGTCAAGTGGGCCTTAGAAAGCATCCATATGAATAAAGCTGGTGGAGGTGACAGAATTCCAGATGAGCTATTTCAAACCCTGAAAGATGATGTTGTGAAAATGCTGCACTCAGTACGCCAGCAATTTTCAAAACTCAGCAGTGGCCACATGGCTGGAAAAGGTCAGTCTTCATTCCAATCCCAAGAAAGGCAATGCCAAAGAATGCTTAAATGACCACACAAATGCACTCATCTCATAGGCTAGTAAAGTCATGCTCAAAATTCTCCAAGCCAAGCTTCAGCAATATGTGAACCGTGAACTTCCAGATGTTCAAGCTGGTTTTAGAAAAGGCAGAGGAACCAGAGGTCAAATTGCCAACATCCTCTGGATCATGGAAAAAGCAAAAGAGTTGCAGAGAAACATCTATTTCTGCTTCATTGACTATGCCAAAGCCTTTGACTGTGTGGATCACAATAAAATCTGGAAAATATTTAAAGAGATGGAAACACCAGAAATACCAAATGCCCTGCCTCTTGAGAAACCTGTACTCAGGTCAGAAAAAAACAGTTAAAACTGGACATGGAACAGCAGGCAGCTTCCAAATAGGAAATGGAGTACTTCAAAGTTGTATATTGTCACCCTGCTTATTTAACTTCTATGCAGAGTACATCATGAGGAATGCTGGGCTGGAAGAAGCACTGGTTGGAATCACAATTACCACGAGAAACATCAATAACCTCAGATATGCAGATGACATCACTCCTACAGCAGAAAGTGAAGAGTAACTAAAAAGCCTCTTGATGAAAGTGAAAGAGGACAGTGAATAAGTTGGCTTGAAGCCAACATTCAGAAAACTAAGATCATGGCTTCTGGTCCCATCACTTCATGGGAAATAGATGGGGAAACACTGTCAGATTTTATCACTGCGGATGCTGATTGTAGCTTTGAAATTAAAAGATGCTTACTTCTTGGGAGAAAATTTATGACCAACCTAGATAGCATATTAAAGAACAGAGACATTACTTTGCCAAAAAAAAGTCCATCTAGTTAAGGATATGGCTTTTCCAGTGGCTATATATGGATTTGAGAGTTGGGCTGTGAAGAAAACTGATCGCCGAAGAACTGATGCTTTTGAACTGTGGTGCTGGAGAAGACTCTTGAGAGTTTCTTGGACTGCAAGGAGATCCAACCAGTCCATTCTAAAGGAGATCAGTCCTGGATGTTCATTGGAAGGACTGATGCTCAATCTGAAGCTCCAGTTTTTTGGCCACTTCATGCGACGAGTTGACTCACTGAAAAGACTCTGATGCTGGGAGGGATTGAGGGCAGGAGGAGAAGGGGACGACAGAGAATGAGATGGTTGGATGGCATCACAGACTCGATGGAGGCGGGTCTGAGTGAACTCCGGGAATTACTGATGGACAGGGAGGATTGGCATGCTGTGACACATGGGGTCGCAAAAAGTCGGACTCCACTGAGCGACTGAACTGAACTGAACTGAACTGAATCTAACTAAACTTTGATTACTCATTTCTGTGCAATAGTTTATTGTAGAACCTAGCAGCTGGTCCTTCAAAGACCCACACACCCCGAATATTTTCAGGGGAACGATTTTAATGACACAGTGAGGTTGGGAATGGGGTGTGTGATATACTTTGGGGACATTCTACTAGTGGCCTGTTACTGAGGATATTGGGAGTCAACATCATTGTCCATCTCGTTCCAACTGCTCTGTGGTCTAGGTACATACATTTCAGCCTGGTTGGGGCTTTCAGTTCAGTTCAGTTCAGTTCAGTTCAGTCACTCAGTCGATTCCGACTCTTCACGACCCCATGAATCACAGCACTCCAGGCCTCCCTGTCCATCACCAACTCCCAGAGTTCACTCAAACTCATGTCCACAGAGTCGGTGATGCCATCCAGCCATCTCATTCTCGGTCGTCCCCTCCTCCCGCCCCCAACCTTTCCCAGCATCAGAGTCTTTTCCAGTGAGTCAACTCGTCGCATGAGGTGGCGAAAGTATTGCAGTTTCAGCTTTAGCACCAGTCCTTCAAATGAACAACCAGGATTGATCTCCTTTAGAATGGACTGGTTGGATCTCCTTGCAGTACAAGGGACTCTCAAGAGTCTTCTCCAACACTACAGTTCAAAAGCATCAATTCTTTGATGATCAGCTTTCTTCACAGTCCAACTCTCACATCTGTACATTACCACGGGAAAAACCATAGCCTTGACTAAACAGATCTTGGTTGGCAAAGTAATGTCTCTGCTTTTTAATATACTATCTAGGTTGGTCATAACTTTCCTTCCAAAGAGTAAGCGTCTTTTAATTTCATGGCTGCAATCAACATCTGAAGTGATTTTTAGTATCTCTAAAACTGTTCACAGGATATTGCTCAGAATGTTTTCTATGGCCCTTGAGGATGAACTAAAGATCTTTGACTTTGCTTAATGGCTAAAATAATATTATTCTATATCGCTTGATTATTTTCCTTTGTTTCTGTCTTTTCTATTTTCTCTGATTAATATGACTCTTGGAACCCGAGGAAGTCTAGAATCTCCTATTTCTCTCTCTCGGTTTTCATACTTTTCAATTTTAAGAAGGGACTGATTAGAACAAGAAAGGAAATAAAGTGTTGGATTTAGAGCGTGATCATATGTGACTGAGAATCCCAGTTCCAGGTTCGATTTTTAATCAGGATCCCCAGTTCTTGGAGTGCTTGAGTCAACAACAACTTTGGCTCTTTCATGATGAGATGGAGCATGGAGTTGGAAATAATTCTGACATCTAAACTTGGTATCAATATTTTCTGTTAAGCAAACATATCTGTCTATTTTATATAGATATTTGTATATCTATGATGTATATATATATATATATATATTTCCATAAGTGTTTATTTTTGTCATTAAACCTGGACAAACATTTGAAAATTGGTAGATATTTATTAAAACGAAAGAGGGGAGTGATATAAAGGAGTCCTCATATTTTAGATGCAGCCAAAGAAACATATTTGGAAGTATTTCCACTTACGTATATTCAATAACCGAGTAGACTATTGAATCATTCTGCTTTTGAGTTTGAATTTTTTCCATTGCTGCTTTGCCTAACAGGAATTAAAAGCCATTGTACATTTTTCTATACACACACCCATACATACAAACATGCACGTACGTGTATATATGTGTATATGTCAAAATATAATTTTAGACAACTTTATTTGGGTGGTCAAAATCTTTGCTTGCTTCCAAGATTTTAATTGAACTGTTTGAGAACCCCAACACTACTTAATAACTTTCTGGTTGAATAATATATATCCTATTGCTGAAAGACTATCCCTTAATCGAGTTTATCTTCCCCTATTCTTTGTGTAAGAGATGGGGTTCATACATAAGAGGACACCTTGAGCACATAAAACCACAACTCTCATTTACTTAGAGATACAGGCTGGTTCCAAATAGGAATAGGAGTACGTCAAGGTTATATATTGACACCTTGCTTATTCAACTTATATGCAGATTACATCATGAGGAACGCTGGGCTGGAAGAGGCACAAGCTGGAATCAAGATTGCCAGGAGAAATATCAATAACCTCAGGTTTGCAGATTACACGACCTTTATGGCAGAAAGTGAAGAGGAACTAAAAAGCCTCTTAATAAAAGCAAAAGAGGAGAGTGAAAAGGTTGGTTTGAAGCTCAACATTCAGAAAACAAAGACCATGGCATCTGGTCCCATCACTTCATGGGAAATAAAACGTGTTACAGAGGAAACAGTGTCAGATCCAAAATCACTGTGGATTCTAACTGTAGCCATGAAATTAAAAGACGCTTAATCCTTGGGAGGAAAGTTAAGACCAACCTAGATAGCATATTAAAGAGCAGAGACATTACTTTACCAAACAAGGTCCGTCTAGTCAAGGCTATAGTTTTTCCAATGGTCATGTATGGATGTGAGAGTTGTACTGTGAAGAAAGAATTGATGCTTTTGAACTTTGGTGCTGGAGAAGACTCTTGAGAGTCCCTTGGACTGCAAGGAGATCCAACCAGTTCATACTAAAGGAGACTGATCCTGGGTTTTCTTTGGAAGGACTAATGCTAAAGCTGAAACTCTAATTCTTTGGCCACCTCATGCGAAGGGTTGACTCACTGGAAAAGACTCTGATGCTGGGAAGGATTGGGGGTGGGAGGAAAAGGGGACGACAGAGAATGAGATGGCTGGATGGCAACACCGACTCGATGGACATGTGTTTGAGTGAACTCCGCAACTTGGTGATCGACAGGGAGGCCTGACATGCTGTGATTCGTGGGGTCGCAAAGAGTAGGTGATGACTGACCATCTAAACTCAAATGAACTGCTGAACATTCAAATTATATGATGTGTACATTAAAATTGCTTCTCCATAATTCAATGTGTACATTTTTCTTTCATCCCTTTAAACTTCTGGTACCAAATATTTCAGTAGAAATCATTGATGATCAAAATTTATCTCTTCATAAACCCCTTCATGCCACAGGGGTTCAGCTTCATGCAGCCCTCCACATTATATCCTTATTTCTTGTCCTCCTTTGTATTTTTGTAGTTGCCACATTAGAGAAAACCAACTAGATGACATGAACAGGCTCAATATATTATGTTCATAGAGAGATATAATATAGGCTGTGCATTTTGTCAACATTTAACAGAGTTGTCACAGAAGCATGACACAAATGCTCCAACAGGAAACTTAAAACCAGAAGTACTATATATAATTAGTAGCAACCATCTTAGAATACTCTTAGAAAATAATTTCTTATCCAAAACACTGAGGGGAAAACAAAGGTAAAAGAATGAAATAATTCTCAATGTTGATAGGAAAACAGGGTAAACAGTACACTTGAATTCTCAGTATTACACAAAGTAAGATCATGGCATCTGGTCCCACTGCTTCATGGGAAATAAAGGAGGGAAAAGCAGAATCAGTAACAGATTTCCTCTTTTGTGGCTCTATATTCACTGTGATGGTGATGGCAGCAATAAAATTAGAAGACAGTTGCTTCCTGGAAGCAAAGTGCTCACAAATTTAGTAAGTGTGTTAAAAAGTGAAGAGTTGACTTGACCAAAGGAATCACAATGAGTAACACTAATGGTCTTTCCAGTAGACATGTATGGATGTGAGAACACCAAAGTGCTCTGCTTGGGATGACATGTGAGTGTCCATTGGATTGCAAGGAGATCAAGCTAGTCAAACAAAAAGGAAATCAACTCTGAAGATGCATTAGAATCACTGACGCGGAAGCTGAGTCTCCAAAGTTTTGACCACCTGAGCAAAGAACTGACTCACGAGAAAAGACCCAGATTCGTAGGAAATAATGAAATAAGGAGGACAAATGGGTTAGAGAGGAGGAGAAGGCTGTATCATTTCACCCATTCATGGACATGATCTCAGGCAGACCCTGAGAGATGGTGAGGGGCAGAGAGGCCTTGTGTGCTGCAGTCCAAGGGGTCACAGAGTCTGACATGGCTTTGTGACTGAACAACAACAAGATTTCAGTTAATAAAATGGATCTTCCAGGGTTGCGGTGGGGGTCTCATTATGTTAGAGGAATAGGAGCCTGAGTCCACTTTCTCCCACACAAATCCATCTAAGGATAGATTGCACGTGGAACACCTTCCAGAAACCAATTTGTGACCGATGTTGACGGGCCCTAGAAACTGATAAAGGAAAACCAGTCTCTTAAAAAGTAGGTAAGAAAAAATAAGTGATGAAAGGGAGGAAATATTTTTAGGGATCGAGACTCGCCTTGGAGAAGGAGTCTTAAAGGAGGAGAAATTTGCACAAAATAGGAAACCCTCTCTCATAGTGTCATTCGGGGAAGAAATAGAACTAGACAGAGGAAGAACAAAAACACAGATTATGCCAATAAATCCGATCACTAGCCAAGGAATGATTCAGATGCTCCCGTCCACTGTCATACATGGGGCATTGAAGGCAGGTCTGGGATGTATCAAACACATTATGGTTAAAAGCAGGCTTTAGTGCCCTGAGGACAATGTGATGAAGCTAAGATAACAAAAAATCTAAACCATGGGGACACTGGAGACAGAAATTTTAGAAAGGACTTTTCCTGTGAGACGGCTCTAAGGCCACATTGAACCAATGCATACTCACAGGACAGAAGATTGTGTACTAGAAAATACCAAAGGAGACCAAGCCAGTGTCCATTTAAGACCCTTTCCTCCACTGATTGAGAAAGGAACGTGTACGACTGCCAGAGGCAGAAGGAAATAGGCTACTAGTATCTTGGCCCCAGAGACACCCACTACCAAGCTTTAAGCTGGCTGACAGTTGCTAATGATGAATTCCTCACTTCATGGACAGTTCACATAGGCCAGGAACATGACAGCCTGGGTCAGTTAGCCTGAGGAGACACATGGCATACTTGAGACTCTGCCCGCTGGCACAGGCAGCAAACTGAGTGACTGAGACCAGAGAGCTGCATAAGATGCATGGCCGACCTGTGACTGTGCCTTGCCTCCAACCAGTCACCCGAGATTTTGGACTTGGGAAGAGCACAAAGCACATAGCCAATCGTTGTCATGGCCCTTGCCAATGACCTGACTGCCTGATTCGCTGGGAAGTGCATGTAACACAGGGCCCACTTGGGACTGTGCCCTCATGTATCAACCAGGAATCTGAGCAGTGTAGACCCAGAAATTACAAGTCACATTTGTCATTCAAAAGCCCAATGTGATCAATCCACCTCAAGCACCCCCAATATCCCAATGGTATTTGATTTCTGTGTCCCACCTCTCACCCCCCAAAGCACTGAACAAGTGAGCTCGAATATGAGGCTACTGTACCCTCGTTTCATGGTGAAAACCAGATATGGAGGGGTTTTCAAATAAAAGAAGGAAATATAAACAAAGAAACAAAAACCAACCCAGAAGTGACAGGTTCAATAGAATAAGTCAGCAATATATGCCCAGAATGTTCAACTGAGGAACAACAGTCACCTTTGACAATACAAGCTTCAGCAAGAGACTGTCTGACACTATATTGACACCAAAAATCACATAACTGCTTTGAAACTCTGTGATCTATTTCCACATGATTTCTTTAACTTTAAACTATTTTAGTCCTTTATTATACCCTAAAATTTATTTCTATTAACTATTATTATCTTTCAAACAAAACACATATAAATCTATTTTTAAACACATTTTTTATATATGAGAGAATAAATTTAGACTCCATTTTCTTTTTTTACACTATTTTTCTTGTTTCTTAACTTTTATTATCCCAAAATTGATATCAATGTTGTGACTTTAGTAACAAAATCTTTACGATCTGATTTCATTTATGGATTCGTTTCCTGAATTGATTGCTATTTTCCATTTAACACTCCCCTATCTCCTCCTAGGCACCTCTTTCACTCTCCTTCCTTTTCTCTGCTGTCTGAAATTCTGTTCATCCTGTTGATACTTTCTGGATGAGGAGAGTTGTGTCACCATTAATCTGGGATTTATCTTCTGTATTGTGTGGATGTGGACTTTTGATGTTACTGCAACCTGGGAAAAGAAACCCAGAGGCCAGGATGTCGATTCCAGAACTTTAGAGCAATATTGAACTCCTTACCTCAAGGAGCATTAAAGGACAAGCACACATCCCAGAGTTTCCGTGTCTACATGGAAAGCAATCTCCACACTTGAGTCAGTAAGTTTAGTACAAGAGAAACCAAATCTGTTCTCCAGCAAACAAAAACAAAACGGTGAATATTATTAAAGGGGGTCCACTAAGCCATACCAAACCCACAAACACCCCAAAGCACTGTCCATGGACAATTTATTGAATTTCAGAGAGAAGAGACACAGATCCGCATGCTAGTGCACAGACACAAATGATCTGAAGTGTTAAACCTTGAGAAGTCACTGGTCCAATCCCACCCACAAAGGACAGGTTCCACAACATATTGGAGCTATAACTCTCCGGCCTGAAGAAAGGGGACCCAAATCACAGTAATCAAAGCAAAATGAAAAGGGAGAGAAATATGCAGCTGCTGAAGGTAAATGATAAAAACCCACAAAGACAAAGAAAAGAAGAGGAGTTAGGAAGTTTTCCTGAAAAATAATTCAGAATAGTGAGAGTAAAGATGATCAAAATCTTGAAAGATATGTAGAGTTGCCAGTAAATACACTGGAGGACTGGAATAAGAAGAAATAAACATTTTTACCATGGATCTAGAAGAAATAAAGAAGAGTCAAAGAGCAATAATCCATGCAATAACTGAACCAACAGTAGAATAACTGAGACGGAGAAAGAACTAATTAGGTGGAGGTAGAAAGGAGGAAATAAATGAAGCATGCTGAGGTGTGCAACAAAAACAACAACAACAAGTTAAACAGGCAAAGCTCTGACTGGGGCAATGATAAATGTCCCACAATGAGAAACTTAGGTGTCTAGATGGAGAACACCAAAAACGAAAAGGGGTGGGGTACTTGGAAAATGATCGAGGAAGTAAAAGTTGAAAACATCCTAAAATGAATCAAGCTGCAAGAATTGGGACCAGACATTGAACAATTGAATGTTCAAAACTGGGAAAAGAGAGTGACAAATCTCTAAATTGTCACTCTGTTTATGAGAATCTTAAGTAGAGTATACTATTAAAATAACAAACGAGTAAATCACAAGCTGACATCAAGGTTTGGGAGAAACATCAACAGCCTCAGATATATAAATGGCAACACTGAAACAAATAGAAAGTGAAGAGGAATTAAAGAGTCTTTTGATGAGGGTGAATGAGAAGAGTGTAAAACCAAGCTGACAATTCAGCATTCATAAAAACATAGATAAGGGCATCTGGTCCCATCACTACTCTGCAAATAGAAGGGGTAAACGTGAACTTCCAGATGTTGAAATTGGTTTCAGAAAAGTCAGAGGAAAGAGAGATCAAATTGCCAAATTCCGATGGATCATGGAAAAAGCAAGAGAGTTCCAGACAAAATCTCTCTTTCTGCCTTATTGACTATGCAAAGCCTTTGACTGTGTGGATCACAATAAACTGTGAAAAATTTTGGAAAAATGGGAATAGCAGACAACCGGACCTGTCTCTTGAGAGAATTATATGAAGGTGAGGAAAGAGCAGTTAGTGATGGATGTGGAACAACAGACCGGTTCAAAATAGGAAAAGGAGTATGTCAAGACTGTATATTGTCACCGTGCTTTTTTTAACTTATATGCAGAATACATCATGAGAAATACTGGGCTGGAAGAAGCACAAGCAGGAATCAAGACTGCTGGGAGAAATATAAAAACCTCAGATATGCAGATGACACCACCCTTATGGCAGAAAGTGAAGAGGAATTAAAAAACCTCTTGATGAAATTGAAAGAGGAGAGTGAAAATGTTGGCTTAAAGCGCAAAATTCAGAACATTAAGATCATGGCATCTGGTCCCTTCACTTCATGATAAATAGATGGAGAAACAGGGGAAAGAGTGTCAGACTTTAATAATTTGGGCTCCAAAATCACTGTAGATGCTTATTGCGCCATGAAATTAAAAGACACTTACTCCTTGGAAGGAAAGTTATCACCAACCTAGATAGCATATTAGAAAGCAGAGACATTACTTTGCCAACAAAGGTCCGTTTAGTCAGGGCTATGGTTTTTCCAATGGTCATGTGTGGATGTGAGAGTTGGACTGTGAAGAAATCTGAGCGCGGAAGAATTGATGCTTTTGAACAAAATTCTGTAAAAAAATTATCCCTAAGTTAAAAATAAACAAACTAAAGTAATTCCTCAAAGCATGGAATTCTGTATATTTCATATTTCAACATCTAGGTGCAGATGTTTCTAACTGAAGTAGGGAATACTATATCTCCCATATTTAAAATTGTAAGCAGAATCTCCGATTGGCGGTAATTGACGGTATGAAAAATTGTTGAGGAATTTTGCACATGGAAAGGTGCGATTTTTGCTCTTTCAAATGTGAAAACCAGGGAACACATTGTATAATAAGCCATGAACTATGCTTATTTCAGATATGAAAATGTAGTTTAGAAATTTTACATGAAATATGCATCTAGTCAAAGCTGTTGTTTATCCAGTAGTTATGCATGCATGTGAGAGGTGGAATATAAAGAAATCGGAGCAGGAAAATGAATGCTTTTGAACTGTGGTATTGGAGAAGACTCTTGAGAGTCTCTTGGATGCCTGTGTGAAATCCAACTAGACCATCCTAAAGGATATCTGTCCTGAATATGCCTTGCAAAGACTGGGGCTAAAGGTGAAACTCCAATACTTTGGCCACCTGATGTGAAGAATGGGCTCATTGGAAAAGACCTTGCTGCTGGGAAAGGTACAAGGTGGGAGGAGGAGGGACAGCAGAATATAGTTGGATGGCATACCGAATCAATGGACATGAGTCTGAGTAAACTCAGTGAGTTGGTGATGGAAAAGGAGGCCTGACATGCTGCAGTTTATGGGGATGCAAAGATTTGAATAGGACTGAGCCACAAAACTGAACTCAACTGAACATGGACCTGTCCATCTGAATAAGAACCAGTTTTCCCCTCAGTTAGTCTCTCCCATCAAGAAGCTTCCATAAGCCTCTTATCTTTCTCCATCAGCAGCAAGACAGAATGAAAATCATAATCACAGCAAACTAACCAAACTGATCACCTGGTCCATAGCCTTGTCTAACTCAATGAAACTATGAGCCAGATATGTAGGGCCACACAAGATGGCCGGGTCATAGTGAAGGGTTCTGACAGAATGTGGTCCTTGGAGAATGGAATGGAAAACCTCTTCAGTATTCCTGCCTTGAGAAACCCATGAGCAGCATATAATGGCAAAATATAGCATGCAGAAAGAGGAACTCAAAAGGTTGGTAGTTGACAAAGATGCTACAGCAGATCAGTGCAGAGGAAATGACAGAAAGAATGAAGGCATGGAGCCAGAGTAAAAACAGAACCCAGTTGCAGATGTGACTGGAGATAGAATGAATTCTGATGCTGTAAAGAGTAATATTGCATAGAAGCCTGGAAGGTTAGGTCCGTGAATTAAAGTCGTTCAGAAGGGGTCAAACAGGTGATGGCAAAAGTGAGAATCGACATTTTAGGCATCAATGAATTAAAATGGACTGGAAAGGGTGAATTTAACTCAGATGACCATTATGTCTACTATTGTGGGCAAGAAGCCCTTACAGAAAATGGAGTAGCTGTCATAGTTAATAAAGAGTTCAAAATGTCGTCTTGGAGGCAATCTCAAAGACGACAGAATGATCTCTGTTCGTTTCCAAAACAAACCAGTCAACATCACAGTAATCCATGCCTGTGCAACAAATAGTAATGCTGAAGAAGCTGATGTAATGCAGCTTTGTGAAGACCTACAAGAACTTCTAGAACTTACACCCATAAAAGATGTCCTTTTCATCATAGGGGAATGGAATGCAAAAGTAGGAAGTCCAGAGATACCTGGTGTAACAGACAAATTTGGCTTTGGACGACAAAACGAAGCCAGTGAAAAGAAATAGAGCTTTGCCAAGGGAACACACTGCTCATTGAAAGCACTCACTTTCAGCAACACAAGGCAAGATTCTATACATGGACATTATCAGATGGTCAAAACTGAAACCAGATTGATTCTTTTCTTTGCAGCCAAAGATGGAGAAACTATATACAGTCAGCAAAAATAAGACTGAGATCTATTGTGACTCAGATCATGAACATTTATTGCCAAATTCAGACTTAAATTTAAAAAAGTAGGGAAACCACTAGACTGTTGATGTAAGACCTAAATGATATCCCTTATGATTACACAGTGAAAGTGACAAATAGATCCAACGGATTAGATCTGATAGAGTTCCTGACTAACTACAGACAGAGGTTTGTGAAATTGTGCAAAAGGCAGTGATCAAGACCATCCTCAAGAAAAAGAAATGCAAAAAGGCAACATGTGTGTCTGAATACACCTTACAAATTGCTGAGAAATGAAGAGAATCTAAAACAAAGGAGAAAAGGAAAGATATATCCGTTTGTGCAGAGTTTCAAAGAAGAGGAAGGAGAGATAAGAAAGTCTACCTCAGTGAACAGTCCAAAGAAACAGAGAGGAAAAAATGGCACGGAAAAGGCCAGATCTCTTCAAGATAATTATAGATACCAAGGGAACATTTCATGCCATAATGGTCAAAATAAAGAACATAAATGGTGCGGACCTAACAGAAGTAGAATATATCAAAAAGAGGTGTCAAGAATATACAGAAGAACTATACAAAAAGGATCTTCAATACCCAGATAACCTCGATGGTGTGATCATTCACCTAGACCCAGACATCTTGGAATGTGAAGTAAAGTAATCCTTATGAAGCATCATATGGAGAAAACTAATGGAGCTGATGGAATGTTAGTAGAGTTATTTCACAGGCTAAAAATGATTCTATGAAAGTGCTACACTCAATATGACAGCAAATTTAAAAAACTCAGCAATCGCCACAGGACTGGAAAAGTTCAGTTTTCAGTCCAATCCCAGAGAAAGGCCAAATCCCAAGGAATGTTCACACTACCACACATTTGCCCCCATGTCAAGCGGTAGAAAAGTAATGCTCAATATTCTCCAATCCAGATTCAAGTGTACATGAACAATGAACTTCCACATGTTCAAGCTGGATTTAGACAAGGATGGGGAATGAAAGATCAAATTGCCAACATCCATAGGATCATTAAAAAAGCAAGAGATCTCCAAAAAGGAAAAGCAAAACTGAAACCGAAACCTCTACTTCTGCTTCATTCTTTACGCCGAAGCCTGTGACAGTGGGGATGACAACAAAGTGTGAAAATAATAATAATAAAGTGATGGGAAAACCAGATCATCTGACCTGCTTCTTGAGAAATCTATATCCAGGTCAAGAAGAAACAGGATACGGGATAACAGGCTGCTTTCAAATCAGGAAAAGATTGTGCCAAGGCTGCATATTGTCACCCTGCTTAATTAACCTCTATGCAGTGTAAAAGTTGTGAAATGCCAAGCTGGATGATGCACAAGCTTGAATTAATACTGCTGGGAGAAATACAAATAAACTCTGTGAAGAAGATGACATCACCCTTATGGCAGAAAGTGAAGAGTAACTAAAGAGCCTTTTGATGAAAATGAAAGAGAAGAGTGAAAAATTTGGCTTAAAAACTCAACTTTCAGAGAACTAACATCATGACATCCAATCCAAAGCTCAGCAAAGGGAGAAACAATGGAAAGAGCAAAAGACTCTATTTTGGGGGCTCTAAAATTACTGCTGATGTTGACTACACAACGAAATTAAAAGATGTACTCCTGGAAAGAAAGCTATGACCAAACTAGACAGCATCTTGGAAAGCAGCAACATTGCTTTGCCAAGTCCCACATAGTCAAAGCTATGGTTTTTCCAGCAGTCATGTAGCGATGTGAGATTTGGACTCTAAAGATAGCTGAGTGCAGAATTCTTCATGCTTTTCAAATAGTTTTGCTGAAAACTAAGTGTCTCTTGGCCTTAAGGAGGCTAAAGGAAATCAATCCTGAATATTCATTGGAAGGACTGATTTTGAAGGTGAAGTTCCAATAATTTGGCCATCTGATGAGAATAACTGACTCATTTGAAAAGACTTTGATGGTTGGAAACATTGACGACTGAAGCAGAAGAGAACAGAGTATGACATGGTTGGGAGGAATCACCGACTCGATGGACGTGAGTTTGTGTATGCTCCGGGAGTTGATGATGGACAGGGAAGCATGCGTTGCTACAGTCCATGGTGTCTCAAAATGCTGAACATGATCCAGAGACTGAACTGAACTAAAATCAAATGTAGAATCACCTACATTTTTACATGTGAATATAGTGATGCTGGTTTTACTACAGGATACTTGGCATTTTTTAAATTTCATTCATGGAAACATGGAAGCTCTTTTTCTTAGGTGAAATGTGGAATTCTCTACACCTCATGTATGGAAATCCAGTTAGTGATCTCTACCATTAAATGAGGAAATATGTATATTTCACATATGAAAAGCTTGTCACTGACTTTCTGAAGATAAGGAGAACCAGTATGAAATTTCAATTTTCTCTATTGCACAAATGAAAATCTGGACACCACTGTTATTTCATAAAGTGGAGAATCTTTGCATTTCTCAAACATATAGCAAAAGAAAGAGTTTCTTCCATGAAATGTGTGATGTCCTGTATTTACTGTATTAAAAGTTAGGTGCTAATTTTCCATTTTGGATGTTAGACTTCTCTATATTTCGTATTTGTGATCAGAATGAATATATTTCTATAAAAAAATAAACTGGAAATCTCTATATTTCATATGATGCTCTGGTTCTTCAGCTAAAGAAACACCTATGTTCCCAGTTTTCCTGTTTCCCTGTGCCTTGAACATTTGTGTGTGTCTACACGTGTGAGTTTGTGAGCTGTGTTTTTGTTTTTTTCTATGTGGATGTGTATTTCCAAAGCTGATGAAGAGATGAAGGTGACAGATCATTAGATGTCTAACAAGCAGAAGGATCTTTGCTCATTTCCAAGGCAAACCTTTCAATAGTGTATTAATCCAAGTCTGTGTCCTGACCAGTTATGCTGAAGTAGCTTAAGTGGAACAGTTTTATGAAGACTTACAAGACGGTCTAGAACTAACACCCCCCAAAATGTGTCCTTTTCATCATAGAGGAATGGAATGCAAATGTAGAAAGTCAAGAGATACCTGAATGACAGAAAAACTTGGCATTCGAGTACCAAAGGAACCCAGTCAAAGGTTAACAGCTCTGCCAGGAGAGCACACAGCTTATAGCAAGCACCCTGGTGGACAACACAAGAGAAGACTCTACACATGGAATCATCAGATGTGCAATACTGAAATCAGGTTAATTATTTTCTTTGCCGCCGAAGATGGAGAAGCTATGCATAGTCAACCAAAGCAGGACTGAGAGCTAACTGAGGCTCAGACCATGAAGTCCTTATTGCCAAATTCAGACTTAAATTAAAAAAGGAGGGAAAACTACTAGACTATTCAGATATTATCTAAATCAAATCCTTTAGGATTAAACATGAAGGTGACAAAGAGTTTCAAGGGATTAGATGTGATAGAATGTGTGACTGAGGAAATACAGACAGAGGTTTGTGGCTCTGTATAAAAGTAGTGACCAAGGGGTCCTCAAGAAAAAGAAATACAAAAAGGCATAATGGCTTTCTAAAGATGACTTACAAATAGATGAGAAGAATAGAAGCTGAAAGCAAAGGAGAAAAGGAAAGATACACCCATTTTAAGGCAGAGTTCCAAAGTACAGGAAGGAAAGAAAAGAAAGGCTTCCTCAGTGATCAAAGCGAAGAAATAGAGGAAAATAATAGGATAGGTAAGACCAAAGATCCCTTCAAGAAAATTAGAGATACCAAAGGAATATTTCTTGCAAAGATGTTTAAAATAATGTACAGAATTTTAATGGATGTAATGGAAGCAGAAGATATTAAGAAGAGGTGGCAACAAAACACAGAAGAACTATACATAAAAGGGTGTTCATTACCCAGATAACCAAGACGTTTTGGTCACTCACCTAGAGCCAGACATCATAGAATGTGAAGTCAAGCAGTCCTTATGAACATCCATATGAACCAAGCAAGTGGAATTGATGGAATTCTAGTTGAGTTATTTAACAGTTGTGTAAGTTCTTCACTCAATATGCCAGCAAATTTGGAAAACTCAGCAATGGACACAGGCCTTGAAAAGTTCATTCCGATCCCATAGAAAGATACTGCCAAAGACTGTGCATACAAACATACAGTTGACCTCATCTCAAACAGAAGGAAAGTAATGTTCATAATTCTACAAGCCAGGCTTCAACAGTACATGAACCATGAAATTCCAGATGTTCCAACTGGATTTCATAAAGGCAGAGGAACCAGAAATTAAATATCCAACATCTGTGGGATCATCAAGATAAAAAGAGAGCTACAGGAACAAACAAACTAACAAAAATCTACTTCTATTTCATGTTTATATCAAAGGTTTTGACTGTGTGGATCACAAGACACTATGGAAAACTCTTAATGTGATAGGAATACCAGATCAATTGACCTGCCTCCTAGGAAATCTGTATGCAACTCAAGAAGAAACTGTTACAACTGGATGTAAAGCAATGGACTGCTTGCAATAAGGAAAGGATTATGAAAAGGCTCCATATTGTCACCCTGCTTATTTAAATTATATGTAATGTCCACTTCAGTTGCTCAGTCGTGTCCGACTCTTTGTGACCCCATGAACCGCAGAACGCCAGACCTGCTTGTCCATTACCAACTCCTTGAGTGTACCCAAACTTTTGTCCATTGAGTCGGTAATGTTATCCAGCCATCTCATCCTCTGTCATTCCTTTCTCTTCCTGCCCTCAATCTTTCACAGCGTGAGGATCTTTTTCTTTGAGTCAGTTGTTCTCATTGGCTGGCCAAAGTATTGGAGTTTCAACTTCAACATCAGTCATTCCAATGAACATCCAGGACTCATATCCTTTAGGATTGGCTGGTTGCATATCCTTGCAGTCCAATGGACACTCAAGAGTCTTCTCCAACACCATAATTCAAAAGCATCAATTCTTGGCACTCTTTATAGTCCAAATAAGACATCCATACATGATTACTGCAAAAAATCATAGCTTGACTAAACAGAGCTTTTTTGGCAAAATCAGGTCTCTGCTTTTTAATATGCTGTCTAGGATGGTCATAACTTTCCTTCCAAGGAGTAAGCATTTTAGTTTCATGGCTACAATCAACACCTACAGTGATTTTGGAGCCCCCCAAAAATATATATATATATATATATAATATTGGCAGCCACTCTTTCCACTCTTTCCCCATTTGTTTGCCAGAAGTGATGGGACTGGAGGCCATAATCTGTGTTTTTAAAAGTTGCACTTTAAGCCAATGTGTTCACTCAAATTACGTTACTCAAGAAACTCTTTTTCTTTACTTTCTGCCATATGAGTGGTGTCACCTGTATATCTGAGGTTATTGATATTTGAGGTTATTAATATTTCTCCCAGCAATCTTGATTCCAGTTGTGCTTCTTTCAGCCCAGCGCTTCTCATGATGTACTCTGCAAATAAGTTAAATAAGCAGGGTGACAGTACAGCCTTGATATGCTCATTTTCCTATTTGGAACCAGGATGTTGTTCAATATCCAGTACTAACCATTCATTCCTGACTTGCATACAAGTTTCTCAAGAGGCAAGTCTGGTGGTCTGGTGTTTCGAGCTCTTTCAGAATTGTCCATAGTTCTTTGAGATCCACACGGTCAAAGGTTTTTGCATGGTGAATAAAGCAGAAATAGATGCTTTCTGGAACTCTCTTCCTTTTTTTGGTGATCCAGCAGATGTTGGCTGTTTGATCCCTGGTTCCTCTACCTTTTCTAAAACCACCTTGAACTTCTGGAAGTTCACGGTTCACCCATTTTTGAATCCTGGCGTGGAAAATATTGAGCACTATTTACTAGCAAGCGTATGAGATGACTGCAATTGTGCGGTAGGTTTGAGCAATCTTTGGCATTGACTTTATTTGGGATTGTAATGAAAGCTGACCTTTTCCAGTCCTGTGGTCTCTGCTGAGTTTTCCACATTTGCTGACATATTGAGTGCAACACTTTCACAGCATCATCTTTTAGAATTTGAAATACATCAACTGAAATTCTGTCACTTCCACAGACTTTGTTCACAGTGATATTTCCTAAGGTACACTTGGCTTCCCATTCCAGAATGTCTGGCCCTAGGGGATGATTAGTGATCACAGTATCATGATTATATAGGTGGTAAAAAATCTTTTTTGTATAGTTCTTCTGAGTATTTGTTGCACCTCTTATAATCTTCTACTTCATTAGGTCCATACTATTTCTGTTCTTTATTGAGCCATTCTTTGCATGAAATATTCCCTTAGTATCTCAAATTTTCTTGAAGGGGCTCTAGTCTTTCCCATTCTATTGTTCCCATCTATTTCTTTGCGTTGATCACTCAGGAATGCTTTCTTAACTCTCCTTGCTATTCTTTGCAACTGTGCATTCAAACGGATAAATCTTTCCTTTTCTCCTTTGCTTTTAGCTTCACTTTTTTTCACAGATCTTTGTAAGGTCTTCTCAGACAGCCGTTTTTCTTTTTTGCTTTTCATTTTCTTGCAAATGGTCTTGGTTCCTGTCTCCTGTACAATGTCACAAACTTCAGCCCATAGTTCATATGTTATGTACAACATTCTAAATGCCAGGTTTTAAGAAGCACAAACATGAATAAAGATTGCTTCGAGAAATATCAACAGCCTCAAATAGTTGATGAAATCACTCTTATGGCGGAAGATGATGTAGCTATAAAGAACCTCTTGATGACAATGAAAGAGGAGAGTGATAATTTTGAGTTAAAACTCAACATTCAGAAAACTAATATCATGACATATGGTGCCATCCATGTTTTAAATATGGATGGAGAAACAATGGAAATACTGATAGACTTTATTTTGGGGGGCTCCAAAATAATTGCAGATTGTGACTGCAGCCGTAAAATTAAAAGGCTCTTGGTACTTGGATTAATAGCTATGAAATACCTAGACAGTATAATGAAAAGCAGAGAGATTGCTTTGCCAGCGAATGGTCCACCTGGTCAAAGCGATGGTTTCTCCTGCAGTAATTTATGGATGTGAGATTTAGACTGTAAAGACAGCTGAGAATAGAAGAATTGATGCCTTTAAAATGTGACATTTGTGAAGAACCTTGAAAGTCTCTTGGACGTCAAGGAGGTTAAAGGAAATCAGTCCTCAATATGCATTGGAAGCACAGATGCTGACACACATACTCGAATATTCCCGACCCCTGATGCAAAGAACTGACTCATTGGAAAAGACCCTAATGCTGGGAAACATTGAAGGCAATAAGAGAAGAGGACGACAGAGGATGAGATGACTAGATGGCATCACCGACACGACAGACGTGAGTTTGAGTAATCTCTGGGAGTTGGTGACGGACATGGAAGCATGACAAGCTGCAGTTCATGGGGTAGCAGAAGTTGAACACGACTGAGAGACTGGACTGAATTGAACTCAAATAGAGAATTACCTACATTTTTGTGTGCAAATATGGCGATGCTTGTTTTACTCCATGATATATTGCATTATTTTTCTTCATTTTAAGAAAATCTGTTTTCAGTTTTTTGTTTGTTTGTTTGTTTTTGTTTGTTTTTTAATGTGAAATGTGGACTAGTCTACACCTCATACATGAATCCTCGTGGTGGTTGTCTAACATCAAGTGAAAAGTTCTGGATATTTCACATATGAAAATCTTATCACTGTCTTTAAAGTCATGGAAAACCAGTATGTAATTGGAACTATCTGTATTGCACAAGTGAAAATATGAGCACCACTGTTTCTTCATGAAGTAAAGAGTTTGTTGTGTTTCTGAAAACATATATCAAAACAAAGAATGGATTCCATGAAGTGGGAAATGACTTGTATTTACTGTATCAAAACCTGCGGGGAAGTCTCCGTCATGGAATTTGGACTTCTCTACACTTCATATTTGACTTCAGAATGGATATTTTCCTATAAGAAATATGGAAATCTCTATATTTCACATATGGCACTGGTTTTTCAGCTGCAGAAACACCCATGTTCCCTATTTGCCTATGTTTCCGTGTGCCTTCCACATTTGTGTGTGTAGTCACGTAGGCTTGTTTCCAATGTTTGTGTGGTTTTCTCTGGGGATGTGCATCTAATCACAGCTGACAGAGAGGTGAAAGTTACAGACCACGAGATATGGAGCAAGCAGAAGGAGGCACCAGACATCCACAGACTGGGAGAGACTGGTCCATGCATCTCTGAGATATGGAATGAGGAAAGGATGACCAGTGACAACTCAGGACTGTGAATTCGCAAATCTGGGTTTACATCAAGAGACATGAAGAAGCTCACAGTTTCTGCTGTGGTGATGTGTGTTTGTATCAGCAAGAGGATGTGGAACGGTTAAAGATCCATCCAGTATAACTCCAGTGGTGTGGGGCTTTTAAAACATAGCCTGTGGACCCCTCGGTCTGTGGGAAGTAGGCTGGCCTGTGGAAACGGTGGACATGGCTATAACTGGAAATAAGAGTGTGAAGAGGTGAAGGTGCTTCAGGAAAGAGTAGAAACTGAAAGGAGGAGGAATAGAAAGAAAATCTATTACACTGGAGAATTTTTCCAAATTAGGGGAAGGCCCTGTGATAGTGCTGCCTCGGATCAGTCAATGAGGTAATGCACTGTCTCTTTACGAGTGACCAACAATAGCGTCATGTGAGACAAAGGACATGAAAAGGTAGGATCCTTCATTGTGAAACCACAGGCATCCTAGAAAATACAGGGTGACCTTGGCTCTGTCCAGGCACTTCAAGCCTATCTGACAGTTCAGAATGGTGAAAAAAGTTCAGATGTGGGATGGAGGCATTTCCCCCTTTGGCAGTGTGTGCCTGTAAGGGAGTGAAGATGGGAAAGTAGAAGGGTGTGAACCCAACTTTTCCTGTGTGAACTTCAAAATTACAGCTTGTTTCTGAAGGACCATTGACAGGAGAATGTTGGGTCCCACCAAAAAGAGCAACAACAACAACAGATGTCCAAGGTCAAAGGGAAAGCCCCAAGAAGACTGTAGCAGTGGTGAATTTGCATTTAGAATCAATATACAAGTGATGTCTCAAGTGCTCGATAAAACATTTTGTGCACCTATACCCAGAGACCGCACAGAGACAGAGTCAGAACTGCATTTAAGTGATTGAGTGTCTCCTGCCGAGGCATGGGTCAGCAATGGCCTGACAGGGAAGAGAGGCTCCAGCTGCTACAGACCTGGGTCATGCAATTTGTGACATAAGCTCTCTTACAGAATGTCACCTTACAAACTAACATAAAGCCGCCTAGCACACAATCCACAAGTTGCAGGAAATGATTCCAAAGAAAGTTTCATACATTTAAGGAAGCTCTAGGACTCTACAGTTTTCTTAACCCTGGGATCTGGCAAAGGGACTGAGAACACTAGGGAATTTGACTCTGGAGGCCAGTGGGATTTGATTATACAACTTCCACAGGAGTGAAAGACTGTTGGAGGGCACACTCAAAACCTTGTGTGCATGAGGAGTCAAGAATAAGCAGCAGTGTCCCCAAAAGAGACTGAGCCAGACTTGCTTGTGAGTGTCAATGAGTCTCCGGCAGAAAGTGGTATGCAGAGGTGTCTCGGGCCCTGAATACAATAGTGCTTACTCAAATGGTTTTGAAGGAGGTCCCAATGACTTTCGTTTCCCATATGATAGTTTGGGCTCAGTTCAGACAACAAAGCCTGAACACAACCACACCCATCAAGAGTATATTGGATTAAAGATTCACTGAATATGGCCCCATATATCAGAGCCGGACCGAGGCTCACTCACAGTCAGTTTCTTCCATCAGGAAGTTTACATAAGCCTCCTATCTTTATCCATCACAGGGCAGAGAGAATGAAAAGCACAATCACAGAAAAGTAAGCAAACTGTTCAAATGGATCACAGCCTTGTCTACCTCAATGAAGCTATGAGACCTGCCGTGTAGGGCCATGCATGATAGATTGGACATAGTGGAGAATTCTGGCAAAATGAGGTCAACTGGAGAAGGGAATGGAAAACCACTTAAGTATCCTTGCTTTGAAAATCCCATGAACGATATGAAAAGCCAAAAAGATAGGACATTGAAAGATGAACTCTCCAGGTTGGTAAGTGTCCTGTATACTTCTGGAACTCAGTGAGGAAGTAACTCCAGAGAAAATGAAGAGATGGAGCCAAAGGAGAAACAACACCGAGGTGTGGATGTGAGTGGTGTAAAAGTAAAGTTTGATGCTGTAAAGAATGATATTTCATAGGAACCTAGAATGTGAGGACCATGATGAAGGTAAAATTTACCTGGTCAAACAGGAGATGACAAGTGTGACGATCAAAGTTTCAGCAATCAGTGAATTAAAACTGAATGGAATGGACAAATTTAATTCAGATGACCATTTTATCTTCTAAAGTAGGTAATAATCCCTAGAGAAGAAATGGAAGAAGCTGCCCTCATCAATAAGTCAGTGTGGATTTCAGTACTTGATTGCAATATAAAAATGAAACATCTCTGCTTGTTTTCAAGGCTAACCATTCAACCATTCAGTAGCACTGTAATCCAAGTCTGCGTCATGACCAGTAATGCTAAAGTGGAAATTGAGCTGCAGGCCACGGTGAAGCTGAGGTTGAGTGGGTCTGGGATTACCAGTAGGACATTCTAGGACGTACACATAAAGAACAAGATGTTATTTTCATCATATGGGAATGGAATGTAAAAGTAGGAAATTGAGAACTACCTAAAGGAACAGACATGTTTGGTATTCGGGTACAAAATAAACCAGGGCAAAATCTATCACAGTTTTGCCAAGACAATTTACTGTCATTGGATACACCCTTTTCCAACAACACGAGATGTGACTCCAGACATGCACATCATCAGATGATCAATACCAAAATCAAACTGATAATATACTATGGAGCTGAGGATAGAGTGTCTCTTTCAGTTCAGATCAGTTCAGTTCAGTCGCTGAGTCATGTCCAAGTCTTTGTGACCCCATGAAGCGCAGCACAACAGGCCTCCCTGTCAATCACCAACTCCTAGAGTTACTCAAATTCATGTCCATTGAGTGGGTGAGGCCATCCAACCCTCTCATCCTCTAACGTCCCCTTCTCCTCCTGCCCGCAATCCCTCCCAGCATCAGGGATTTGTCTATTGAGTCAACTCTTCACATGAAGTGACGAAAGTATTAGATTTTCAGCTTTAGCATCAGTCCTTTCAAAGATAACCTAACACTGATCTCCTTTAGAATCAGTCCTTTAGGACTGATTGGATTCCCTTGCAGTCCAAGGGACTCTCAAGAGTCTCTCCAAAACCACAGTTCAAAAGCATCAACTTTTTGGCACTCAACATTCTTCACCATCTAACTCTCACATCCATACATGACCACTTGAAAAACAATAGACTTGACTACATGGACCTTTGTTGGCAAAGTGATGTCTTTCCTTTTTAATATAATATCTAGGTTAGTCATCACTTTCCTTCTGAGGAGTAAACGACTTTTACTTAAATGTCCACAATAACCATCTTCAGAGACTTTGGAGCCCCCCCCCCCCCAAAAAAAAAAAAAAAAAGCCTGACATTGTTTCCACTGTTTCCCCATCTATTTACATGAAGTGATGGGACCAGATGCCATGGTCTTAGTTTTCTGAAAGTTGAGTTCTAAGCCAACATTGTTACTCTCCTTTTTCACTTTCATCAAGAGACTTTTCAATTCCTCTTCACCCTCTGACATTTGGGTGGTGTCATCTGCATACCTCAGGTTATTGAAATTATTCCCGGCATTCTTGATTCCAGCTTCTTCCAGCCCAGCGTTTCTCATGGTGTACTCTGCATAGAAGTTAAATAAGCAGGTGACAATATACAGCCTTGAAATACTCCTTTCCCTATTTGGAATTAGTCTGTTGTTTCATGTCCGGTTTTAACTGTTGATTCCTGATCTGCATATAGGTTTCTCAAGAGGTAGGTCTGGTGACCTGGTATCCCCATCTCTTTCAAAATTTTCCACAATTTATTGTGATCCAAACAGACAAAGGCTTTGGCATAGTCAATAAAGCAGAAATAGATGTGTTTTCTGGAACTCTCGTGCTTTTTTGGTGATTGAGCGGATGTTGGCAATGTAATCTCTGGTTCCTCTCCCTTTTCTCAAATAATCTTGAACATCTGGAAGTTCACAGTTCATGTATTGCTCAAGTCTCTATACAGTCAGCCAAAATAATACTGGGAGTTGACTGTGGCTCAGAGCATCCACACATGTTGAAAAAATTTGTACTAACATTGAAGAAAGTAGGGAAAACCCCTTGATCATTCAAGTATAACCTAAATAAAATATCTTTTGAGTGAAATTGCAAATGTCAAATTGATTCCAGGAATTAGATCTGAAAGAGAACTTTGTACAGAAGTTTGTGATATTGTACAAAATGAAGCAATGAAGAATATCCCCAAAAGAAAGAATTACAAAAGGCAAAATGGTTACCTGAAGAAACCTTAAAAACAGCTGAGAAAAAGGAAACAAGAGAGAAAGAGAGAGAGAAGTGGAAGGGAAAAAAAAAACAAAACAAAACAGGAAATTTACACCCATATGAATGCAGAGTTTTGAAGCATAGCTATGCCTTATAAGAAAATCGTCCTCATTGATCTATGCCTAGAAATAGAGGAAAACAATAGAATAAGAAAGACTAGAGATCTCCTCAAGAAAATTAAATATACCAGGGGAACATTTTATGCAATGAAAGACACAATAAAGGACACACATATTAGGGAACAAAGAGAAGCAGAAATATTAGAAGAGGTGGCAAAAACACAAAGAAAATGGTCAACCCTGAAGAGCACGATGGTATCATCACTCACCTAGACCCAGATATCCTAGAATGCATAGTCAAGAAGGCTTTAGGAAACATTAGTGAGAACAAACATGGTGGAGGTGATGGCTATACAGTTGAGATATTTCAAATCCTAAAATATGATGCTGTGAAAGTGCTGCACTCAATATGAAGGCAAGTTTGGTGAACTCAGCAGTGGCCACAAGACTGAAAATGATCACTTTTCATCGCATTCCCAAAGAAAGACAATGTCAGACTCTTTGATCTAACACACAATTGCATTCATCCCACATAAAGCAAAAAGTAATGCACGGAATTCCCCAGGACGTTTTCAACAGTATGCAAAGGAAGAATTTCCAGAGGTTCAAGCTGCATTTAGAAAAGGCAGAGGAACCAGAGACTAAATTTCCCAAACCCGTTGTATGCTCAAAAAAGCAAACAAGTTCAAGAAACACATCTACTGCTTTATTGACTATGTCAAAACCTTCGGCTTGTGGAACACAAAAAGTGTGGAAATTTCTTCAAGAGATGGGAATACTATACCACCTGACATGCCTCCTGAGAAATTTCTTTGCAGATAATGAAACAACAGTTATCATGGATGGGGAACAATGGGCTGGTTCCAAGTTGGGCAAAGTAGCAACTTCAGGCTATATATTGTCACCATATTTACTTATGTAGACTGTGTCATATGAAATGCCAACCTGGATGAAGCACAAGCTGGGATCCCATTTTTCAGGATATATAGAAAGAAACACAAATATAGGATGACACCACCATAACGGCAGAAAGTGAATAGAAACTAAGAAATCTCTTAATGAAAGTGAAATTGGAGAGTGACAATTTTGGATTCAACCTGAACATTCAATGACTGAAGTTCATGACATCTGGTCCCAACTCTTCATGGCAAAGAGATGGGGAAACTGTGGAAACCATGACAGGCTTTACTTTCTTGGACTTCAAAATCACTGTAGATGGTGACTGAGTCCATAAAAGCTAGACAAATATAGACAGCATTTTAAAAAGCAGAGACACTACGTCCATCTAGTCAAGGCTATGGTTTTTCCAGTAATCACGTATGGATGTGAGATTTGGACCTTAAACCTGACTACCGAAGAACGAATATTGTGATCGATCGTATTGGAAAAGACGATTGAGATTTGCACTGCATGTAGAAGGAACGAGTGAATCCTAAAAGAACTTGGTCATGAGTATTCGGAGAAATGCTGAAGCTGAATCTTCAGTATTTTGGCCACTTGATGTGAAGAAAAACACTGTAAAACACTCTGATACTGGGAAAGACTTACAACAGAAGGAGAATTGGACGACAGAAATTGAGAAGTTTGGATGGCATCCTTATTTGCCAAATAACAGCAAGAGAGATATTGCATCACCACTTGATGGAGATGTATTTGAGCAAGCTCTGGGAGTTTTAGATGAACAGGTAAGCCTGGCATGCTTCAGTTGATGGGGTCATAAAGTGTAGGGTGAATGAGGGACAGAAATAACTTGAACTGAATGGTGGTGGGCTGTTTGCATCAAGGCATCCTAGGACAGTAATGTTCCTGAGAGCAGTTCAGAGCCTTCAGCTTTTCAGTCTTAGGGAGAACGGAATAGCTGTCAACACAAAGTTGTCCCACTTCTTGAACCAAAAATTCTGACATAAATTCCTTTCTTTCTCTGGAATCTCATCC
Source organism: Moschus berezovskii (assembly GCF_049115385.1). Taxonomy (NCBI): domain Eukaryota; kingdom Metazoa; phylum Chordata; class Mammalia; order Artiodactyla; family Moschidae; genus Moschus; species Moschus berezovskii. The sequence goes on along the minus strand of NC_142489.1, from coordinate 52,005,900 downwards.
TTGGCTGTGGATGGCAGAGAGGCAAAATGTCTCTCTGCACTTGAGGGATGGTTCTGAAACTCTCACTGGAGGACAATCTCTGATTTTTTTGTGGTAATCCTGAGTGAAATGTGCACCATGAGATTCTCTATCACAGCCTTATGAGGGCAAGAGAAAGAGAACCTTGGCATTTAGCAAGTTAGGGAGGCCTGGCCTAGAATCATGCCCTCTTGGAACAATTGGGAGAGGAATGCCACTTTCAGAACAATAGAGCCATGAGTTGTGGGCCCAGGGCAGGCAGGCTCTCCAGGGTGTGATCTGTGGGGGGGTTCTGTGCATGTGTGTAGAAGTAAACTGTGGTGTGGCCAAAAAAGGAAGTCAATTTCAGTGACTTGTTTCAGCAGAGGTACCTTCATCATGATATTGCTTCAGACACAGTCCTGTCACATTCTCTTTGGCATTTTGGAGGCCTCGATTTGGACTTTCCCTGCTACAGTGAGACAACCATAGGGGGAGGAGGAAGTGAAAACCTCTCCAAACAGACTATTACACAATTAGGAGGCACAGGGGCACCTCTCTCAGAAGGTCTTGGGCCTGAGTGGGTACTGGGCCTGCGATAAGAGCATGGCATTGACAAACAATGATTTTGAGAAAGCTTGTTGAAATGGGGTGCTCAAAGTCAGTGCTGTCCAAAGCTCCATGCTATTTCTGGTGTGGCTGCTGGAGTGAAAGTGTATGGAATGGATTCATGCCAATGTGACTGGCAATGTGAACCAGTCAGTGTGATGGAGGAATACAGACTAGCACCACTCATTCAGTTGTCCACCATGAATGGACACACAAGAAAAGAGCCCACACAACACTTTGAATGTCAGTCCTCCTCATGAGCAAACCCCAACACTTTGTAACCTTCCAGAATAAACAATATAGATAGAAGAGGACACTAACTTGATTAACAAGTAAATGGAAGAAAACCACCAGAGAAAATGAGAGGTGCTTACCCAAGTCCATTATCCTGGACAAGCAAAGGTATGGTTCTGCATCTGTGAAAATTTCTTTAGTGATGGGGTATGCAGAACCCCTACAAAGAGCTTTCTGTCTTTCTCAAATGCAACAGTATTCTTTCAGCCACAGGACCAGGCACATCTTTTTTTATGTAAGGTTTGGGAGCCTAATGGCTCTGTAGCATAAGGTGATGCTGCCTCCTGAGTAGAATTGCCCAAGAAAGGCAATGGCGACGAAGCTCAAGCTACCACTCAGTTACACTCAACTCGCACATGAGTAAAGTAATGCTGAAAATTCTCCAACCAATCTTCAGCAATACGTGAAACATGGACTTCCAGATGTTTAAGCTGGCTTTAGAGAAGGCAGAGGAACTAGAGATCTGATTGCCAACATTCTCCGGATCATCGCAAAAGCAAGAGAGTTCCAGAAAAACATCTATTTCTGCTTTATTGACTATGCCAAAAACTTTGACTGTGTGGATCACAATAAACTGAGGAAAATATTGAAAGTGATGGGAATACCAGACCAGCTGACTTACGTCCTGAAAAATCTTCATGCAGGTCAGGAAGCATCAGTGAAATCTGGACGTGGAAAAACAGACTGTTTCCAAATAGGAAAAGGAGTATATCAGACTGTATATTGTCACCCTGCTCATTTAACTTATATGCAGAATACATCATGAGAAACACTGGGCTGGATGAAGCACAAGCTGGAGACAAGTTTGCCGAGAGAAATATCAATCACCTCAGATATGAAGATCATACCACCCTTATCGCTGAAAATGAGAAAGAACTAAAGAGCCTCTTGATGAAAGTGAAAGAGGAGAGTGAAAATGCTGGCTTAAAGTTCATCACTAAGAAAATTAAGATCATGGCCTCTGGTCTCATCGCTTCATGGCAAATAAGTGGGGAAAGAATCGAAAAAGTGGCTGTCTTTCTTTGTTTGATCTCCAAAATCATGGCAGATGGTGACTGCAGCCATGAAATTAAGAGACATGTCCTCCTCAGAAGGAAACTTATGACCAATGTAGACAGCATAGTAAAAAGCAGAGACATTACTTTATCAACAAACGTTTATCTTATGAGGGCTATGGTTTCTCCACTAGACATGCATGAATGTGAGATTTGGACTATTAAAAAAAAAACACTGAGCACTGAAGCACTGATGCTCTCCAACTGTGGTGTTGAAGAAGACTCTTGAGAATCCCTTGACTTCAAGGAGTTTCAAACAGTACATCCTCAAAGAGAGCAGTCCTAAGTGTTCTTTGTAAGGACCAATGTTGAAGCTGAAACTCCAGTAATTTGGCCACTTTATGTGAAGAACTGACTCACTGGAGAAGACCCTGGTGTTAGGAAAGATTGAAGGCAAGAGGAGAATGGGATGACAGAGGATGAGATGGCTTGATGGCATTATCGACCCAATGGAGATCAGTTTGAGCACACTCCTGTAGTTGATGATATACAGGGAGGTATGGCATACTGAAGGTCATGGGCTCATGAATAGTAAGACACGACTGAGAGCCTGAACTGAACTGAACCTGCAGAATTTGCCAGTTTCCAACATCACTCAAGTCTTCGCAAAATTTTAAGCATGAGTGCTTTGTAGTGGATGGCTTAGGATGATCCTCCTGCTGCTCCCAGACACAAAGGGCTAAAGTGATAGGGTTAGCTGGCATGTGTTCTCACTTGGAGGCAGGAAGAAAACAGAACTACTTTGAAAGGGCCCCTCCACAGTAAATGAGCTGACTTCAATGCCCCTGGCACTGATGAGTCATGTCCCTTAGCAGGATGCTGACATTGATATCCCTTAATTAGAGCTTCTTCATCTGTAATTCTCTTTATATAGAGAGAATTCCATATCTAAATAGGGAATTCTCTGTAGGTCGCATATTGGCGTAAGTGCAAAATGTTTCTACGTGAAGCACAGAACTTAGTGTTTCAAATATGAATATATGCATGTAAATTCCATGTATGAAATATGGGATTCTCTATATTTCATATGTGAATTTCTCAACCCTCAATTTCCACAATGAAAATGGAGATCTCACTTGATCTTAGCCAAAAGGGTACACAGTTTCACTATCAGTTGTTTGTGAATCCATTTGGTAAGGGATAACACATTTGTTTACCAAACCTTGAAAGGAATGGCTGATGCAATTTGCAGTGGGAGAGTGAATTTCTATCTCCTTTTATAAGCTGCATATTACAGCTGTGAATCTTCCCCTTCTGCATTGCCTACAGCTGTGCACTAACTAAGGCATCTCACAGAAAGGTAGATTTCATCCTGTCACCTGTATAGTACCTAAAACCATAGGAATGACATTACCAAGAATGTTCCCAAAATTTAGAGCACATTAAACAAGACTAATGGTTCTAATGGTGGGAATCACTCTCTCTCTCTCTCACACACACACACATAATGACCTCCTAATTAAGTAAAAAATCTTACTGGTTGTAGTTCAGACAAGAACCCTCCCAAATCAGGCAGCACATATTACTGCAAATTAGCATCTGGATAACTAATATAATTTTAAACCTCTTCATTAAGCTAATTACTGAACAGTGCTGAATGTCAACAGAACAGAATACTTAACAACGTGCATAGCTAACATTGTATATCTTCAATTGTGTCTCAATAACTAGTCAGGTAATAGACATTTTAGGAAGGACAAATAAAGTTGGCTTGGAGGTTTTAGGGAAGATTTTCCTCATTTGAAATAATCATTAAATGTCAAACTTGAAGTATAGCTCTTATTTCATCCCAGTAGTTGACAAACGTGGTACCGAGAGCCCTTCTAGCTAAACTTTAACCTCTGAATACCTTACTCAATCTCTAGTTAATCCCTTTACCCAAAAATCGGCTCAGACATTCTAAGTAGGGACTGATCAAGTACCTACAGGCCATTGCATACACCCAGAGGAACTCCTGTTCTATCAAATTTTCTAATTCACGTCACAAATCAGTAAGTCCAGCAAGAAACCCCGAGAGCTAAGTGAGTCAAAACAGCACTATAGGAATTACAAGGCTAAGACCCTGTGCTGCTAGGTGAATAGGGAATTTTTATTGAGAATAGAGTTTGGATATTCATCATATCCAGTCTTTTCTTTCTTAATATGGTCCATTTCAGACTGGTACAAGTACTGCATTCAATTCAGTTTAATGCAGAAAGCAATTCACTTTTTTGAACAAGAGGGAACAAAATAACACCCCACGAGATGTAGAATCAGGGCCTCAATTTGACAATGTAGGCTTTTTCAGTCTGGGTTTTAAGTATACTGAGCATGTCTAGAAGAAGGTCAGCATTCTAGATCCCACCAAGGACTTATTCAAATGACAGACACTGGGAAACTCTCTTATAATAATCTAAATGAAACTTTTAAAAGATCTTTCTTCTGAAAAAGAAACTTCTTATCTCCTAGATATTTCTACATATTTGACCAATAATTGTCTCCAATAATTGTCTTGCCTTACTCCTAAACCTGCTTTAGTATTTTTCTCAAAAAAATGGGAACTCAGTTCCAATTGTTTAAAAAAAAAAATGGCACAGTCATCATTGACTTTCTTCCTTCACGGGCCACATTTCAGTCTTTGGCAAATCTAGCTTTTGAACACTTCTCATCTTCTTCACTTATAGTGAAGGTTTCAAGTCATCATTACTGCTAACCTTCTTTATTTATTGTTGTTCCGTCATTATGTCATGTCTGACTTTTTGTGGTTCCATGGACTGCAGCACACCAGGCTTCCCTGTCCATCACCAACTCCCAAAGCTTGCTCAAAATCATGTCCATCCTATCGGTGATACCATCCACCCATCTCATCCTCTGTCATCCCCTTCTCCTCCTGACTTCAATCTTTCCCAGCATCAGGGTCTTTTCCAATGAGTTGGCTCTTTGCTTCAGGTGGTCAAAGTATTGGAGCTTAAGTTACAGTCTCAGCCCTTCTAATGAAATTTTAGGACTGATTTCCTTTAGGATTGGCTGGTTTGATCTCCTTCCAGTCCAAGGAACTCTCAAGCATCTACTCAACCAGCAGAATTTGAAAGCCTCAGTTCTGTCACTCTATCCTGTCAATTCATTTTATTCCACTGTTAGTACCCCTCAGTGATTTTCTGTATCATTTTGAGTAAAAATAAAAGTCTTTGCAGTTAAAATTAAAAAAGAAGAGAAATGGAAAACAATGAAAATCTCTTTATTTCATATGAAAATCTGTATGCATATGTTTCTACATGAAAATGGGAATTAAATGTATTTCACTTATACATTCAGTTCAGTTCAGTTCAGTCGCTCAGTTGTGTCCGACTCTTAGCGACCCCATGAACCACAGCAAGCCTATACATAACTGGATGCTAAATTTCCTACATGACATCTGGAATTTTGTGTATTTCACTTATTAAATGCTAGCCATTGATTTTAGTATACAAAATAAGGAATTTTGATTCTTTCACATATGCCAATCTGGGCACAGATTTTCTTCCTTTAAATGTGGAATTCTCTATATTTCACACATAAAAACCCAATCGCAGTTGGACTCCATTAAAAAATGAATTACCTATATTCCATTTAGCAAAATATGGGCCCAAATTCCAATTGTTTCTATTTCACAAATGAAAATCTCACTCTGATTTTCCTAAATGAAATATGGATTTCTATAATTTCCGTATTTCAAACTCTAGGCATGGTGCTTTTTTCCATGAAGTATGAAATAATTTTGTTTCATATCACCTATACAGTTGCCAGATTTCCTACTAGAAATATGGAATTACTTATTTCACATAGGCAAAGCAATGCCTATATTCCTATTTGAAATATCAATTTTCTACAATTTACATATGAATATTTGGGGAATATTTTTTTTTCCTACATTACATATAGAATTTTCTACACTTCACAGCTAAAAATCAGGATAGTTATTTTTCCTGCAAGGAATGAGGAGATCTTTTTCTTGAACAAGAACATCTGGGTGCAGATTTTCCTACATGAAAAATGGAAGTCTCTGCTTTTCAATTCTTTACCATCTATGCCACTAGGGTACTTGAATGGTTTTAGGAAGACTTACAATCTCTTTCTAAAATTAACCCCGAGAAAAGATGTCCATTTCATTATAGGGTTCTGGAATGTGAAAACAGAGAATCAGAAGATACCTGGTGTAATGGGCATGTTTGGTCTTGGTGTATGAAGTGAGGTGGGACAAAGACTAGCAATATTTTCGCAAATAGAAAGGATGAAAATGAAAATAGTGACAGACACTTTTCTTCGGTTCCAAAATATCTGGGGACAGTGACTATATCCACGAAAATAAAAGACCCCTGCTCCTGGGAAGAAAAGCTATGATAAGCCTAGACATAGATACAATGTAATGAAAAGGAGAGACATCTCTTTGACAATAAATGTCCATATAGTCAGAGCTATGCTTTTACCAGTAGACATGTATGGATGTGCTAGTTTCACTATAAGGAAGGCTGATTGCCGAAGAATTGAGACTTTGCAACTGGATGTGAAAGATGGCTCTTGAAAGATCCTTGTCCAGTAAGGAGATCAACCCCACCAATCCTAAAGGAAACTAACCCTAAATGTCCATTGGAAAGACTGAGGTTGAAGCTGAAATTACAATATTTGTCTCCCCTGGTATGAAGAAATAATACATGGGAAAAGATTGAGGTTCTGCCTTGTCACTGAAAAAAATAATTATTATCGGCTCTGATATGGGTAGATGGAGGACAGGAGGAGAAGGGAACGACAAAGGGTGTGAACTTTGGACAGCATCACTTGACTCCATAAACATGAGTCTTAGAAAAGTATTGGAGACAGTAAGAGTAGGGATATCTGGAGTGCTGCTGTCCACAGTCTTGCAAACAGTTGGACATGACTGAGTGAGAGAATATCACCAACAACTGTATTTCACATATATCAATCGGGATGAGATCTTAGACCTTGAAACATGGAATTCTCTATATGTCCATAGAAAAATTAGATATTCCTGCTTTCTCTACTTCTTTAATGAATGTCTTGGTACAGAACTTACCTCCTAAACTATGACAGTTTGAATATATCATACACCAAAATCTGAATTAAAATATTTTGACATGGAATATGGACATGAAAAATGACATGGAATATTTGATATTTCAAAAATGAAAATCTATGGATAAATTTTCATATGTGAAATAACATGTGATTATGGATGATTTACCAAATTTTCTGTTTGATATGTTGAAATTACACTAGATAGTCCTACATGAAAGATAAAATTCTCAGTTTCACATAAGAACCACTACGTGCAGGTTTTAGGACATGAACTATCAAACTCTCTAAAATTCACAAATGAAAATCTGGGGACAGATTTTTCAATTAAAACTAGGGAATTTTCTGTATATTATATGAAAGTATGGACACAGAATTTTCTGCATGAAATAGGAAATCTTGATGCAATTTGCAGATTTCTCATTTGAAAATCTGTGTGCCGCTTTTGTTATGAAACACAGATTGCTCTGCATTTCATATTTGAAAAATGGCATCGTTTTGCTACAAAAAAATATGGAATCTTCTATTTCATATAAGACAATGTGATTTTCATGTTTGAGCAATAAAATTCTCTATATTTCACCACAACAATCTTCTGACAAGAAATACGGAATCTGGTATATTTCACATTTGAAAATCTGAGGACAGATTTGCTCATATGAATTACAAAGCCTCTATTATTCACATTTGAAAACCTGTGTCAGATTTTTCGCACATAAAATACAGAATTGTCCATGATTCAGAAGAGCTGATTCATTTGCAAAGAACCTGATGGTGGGAAAGATTGAAGGCTGGAGAAGGGGACGACAGAAAATGAGATGGTTAGATGGCATCATGGTTTAAATGGACATAAATCTGGTTAAACTCTGAGAGTTGGTGATGGACAGGGAGGCCTGGCGTGCTGTTGTCCATGGGATCACTAAGAGTCAGACACAACTGAGTAAATGAACTGAACTGATGATTCAAAAATTAAGATCTTGGACGAGCACAAAAATATAGAATCAAATTATTTCTCGTCTGACTGATACCTGATTTCATTATTTACATTTATAATTCTCTGTATTGCATTGATGAAAGTCCATGTGAAATTTTCCCAAAATGAAACACGAAATAAACTCTATGTGTCACATGAAAGTCTGGGTGCAAATATTTCTACAGGGAAATGTGTACATCTCTATAGTAATATGTGAATTTTTAGATTTTGGATTCCCCACATGGCCAGTGTAAATCTGTATATTTCACATGTAAAAATTTTGATGCCATTTTCCTGCATGAAATACGGAATGATCCCTATTTCTTGCGAAAACCTGGTCAAAAACTTTCGCACACGAAATATGGAATCTCAGCAATTAATTCATGAAAATATGGGTGTAGATAGTCTCATGTGCATTTTGGAATCCTCCAAATTTCACATATAAAACCAAGGCACTTACTTTCTGACATGAAATATGGTAGTCTTCATATTTTTTATTTCACCATTTAGGTGTAACTATTTCAAGCTGATATATGGAATTCTCTGTATATCACTATTTAGATATGCTAGCAGATGTACCTGTAAGCAATATGGAATTTCTATATTTCACATATTACAATGATGACGTTTAAACAGGAAATAAGGATTTTTGTTCATTTCACAGAAAACACCAGGGTTCAGATTTTCTGACAAGACATATGATCAGTATATAGTTCAGATATTGTAATTTTATCTGGGTTCCTCTGCCTTTTCTAAAACCAGCTTGAAAAGACAAAGGAATGAGAGATCAAATTGCTAACATCTGCTGGATCATTGGAAGAGCAAGAGAGTTCCAGAAAGACATCTATTTCTGTTTTATTGACTATGCCAAAGCCTTTGAGTGTGTTGATTACAATAAACTGTGGAAAATTCTGAAAGAAATGGGAATACTAGACCACCTGACCTGTTTTTCAGAAACCTATATGTAGTTCAGGAAGCAACATTTAGAGCTGGACATGGAACAACAGAGTGGTTCCAAATAGAAAAAGGAATACATCAAGTTTGTATATTGTCACCTTGCTTATTTAACTTATATGCAGAGTATATCATGAGAAACTCTGGGCAGGAAGAAGCACAAGTTAGATTCAAACTGCTGGCAGAAATATCAATAACCAGAGATATGTTGATGACACCACCTTTATAGCAGAGAGTGAAGAGGAACTGAAAAGCCTCTTGTTGAAAATGAAAGAGGAGAGTGAAAAAGTTGGCTTACAGCTCAACTTTCAGAAAACTAAGATCGGGGCATCGGGTCCCATCACTTCATGGAAATAAATGGAGAAACAGTGGAAACAGCATCAGGCTTTACTTTGGGGGGCTCCAAAATCACTGAAGATGGTGATTGCGGACATGAAATTAAAAGACGCTTACTCCTTGGAGGGAAAGTTATGACCAACCTAGGTAGCATATTAAAAAGCAGAGACATTACATTGCCAAAAGAGGTCTGTCTAGCTAAGGCTATGGTTTTTCCAGTGGTCATGAATGGATTTGAGATCTGGACTGTGAAAAAGGCTGAGTGCTGAAGAATTGATGCTTTTGAACTGTGGTTTTGGAGAAGGGTCTTGAGAGTCCCTTCGACTGCAAGGAAATGCAACCAGCCTATCCTAAAGAGATCAGTCCTGGGTGTTCATTGGAAGGACTAATGTTGAAGCTGAAACCCCAATATTTTGCCACTTCATGCGAAGAGCTGACTCATTGGAAAAAACCCTGATGCTGGGAGGGATTGAGGGAAGGAGGAGAAGGGGATGACAGAGGATGAGATGGTTGGATGGTATCACTGACTTAACGACATGAGTTTGGGTAAACTCCGGGAGTTGGTGATTCACAGGAAGGCCTGGGGCGATGTGTTTCACAGGGTCACAAATAACTGGACACGACTGAGCGACTGAACTGATAGTTGATTTGAGAACTGGATGCCTTAATAAATATCAGATTTTCTTGTACCTACAGCCATCATGGGAATGTAATTCAACATATCAATATAACCGGTTAAAGATTTTTGTAAAGCCTAAATTCCTGTGAATGAAGAACTATTGTTTTTGAAATAAATAATAAAGGGGATTTAAAAGAACACACAGATTGCCATTCATCCATAACAGATAGGTAAAAGACATTGTGTGACAAATACAATGAACATCTCAAAGAAGTAATGCAATAGAATTAAATACAACAAATTAAAAATACTAGAATATATAAAATGCACAAGTACTAGACAGTTGATTGTTGATGGTTCTGTCCCACCTCTTTTATGGTAATTTTTCTTTTGGGGAAAAGTTTTCAATCTTTAGACATGCACATATGCAGCAAAATATAATGTACAGTCACTTTAATTTTTATTGCTGTTTTCTTAATAAGTGTGTTATGAATTTAGATATAGTTTTCTGAGATTTGCATTGCATTTCTCATTAAGGTGCACACATATTAAGTTCTACTTTTGACTTCCAAGATAATGTGAGATTCATTAAGAATAATGATGTTTAAAAAAGATTATTATGCTTTTAAAACTTATTATTATTTGCAGTACACTTGCTTTACATTGTTTGGTTAGTTTCTCCCCTAAAGCAAAATTAGGGAATCCTGCAGTCCTTCAGGTCATGAACACTAGTAAACAAGATAGTGACTAAACAGCAACCACACATATATCTCCATATTTTTGACTTCTTTCTAAATCTGGTTACCACAGTGCCTTAAGTAGACTTCCCTGTGCTGTACATATAGATCAAAAGTATATATGCTTCTGTTGTAATCTCCCAGTTGCTACCATCACCAGGCATTACATCCTTGATAACCGTATATTTCTTCTCCATTGCTGTGTCCCTATCTATTCTTCTCATAGAGAATCATCTATTCCAGTTTTACCTAGATCCCATATATTTGTGTTAATATGTGATATTTCTTTTCCTCTTTTGTCTTAGCTTTATTGTATCTGACACTGTCTCTGTCCTTCTACATCTATGCAATGTACCTGATTTCATTCCATCCTAAGACTATGGTATGTATGTACCAACTCATTTTATCCATTCCTGTCTAGATGAATGGATATTTCTGTTGCTTCCATGTGCTGCTATTGCAAATATTGCTGCCATCAATATTGAGGTTGTGCATCTTTTGGAATTATTATTTTCCTAATGAAAATTATTGGCAATTATTGGGATTTCTTGAACATATGGTAGCTTCATTCATATTTCTAAACGAACCCTGTTCTATTCTCAATTTTAATCGATCATTGTGCCTTCCTAGCAACAGAACAGGGTTGTTTTGTCTACTCCACACCCTCTCCAGAATTAGCTTTGTGTGGATATTTTTTTATATGAGTATTCAGACAAATGTAAGTTGATACCCTCACTGAAGACTTTATTTCACTAGCTCTTACAATTAGTGATGATGAGCATCTTTTCCATTATTTTTGGGCATCTGTATGTCTTCTTAGGAGAAATGTCTATTTTATCATCTATTCATTTGTTCCAATTCGGTTGTTTGTTTTGCTATTATTGAGCCACATTAGATGCTTCCATATTTTGGAGATTCTTTTGTTGTCATTATCTTCAGTTGCAAATGTTTTTCCCATAATGAGACTTCATTTTTGTCTTGATTATGGGTTGGCTGTGCAAAATGTTTAAGTATAATAGGTCTCTTTATTTAATTTTGGTTTTATTTTCATTTCAGATTAGGTAGGTAAAAAAAAAAAAGTTGCTGCTGCATTTCATGTCACAATGTATTCTACCTACTCTTTCCTCAAATATTATTGATTTACAGTTTCTGGCCTTATATGTACGTCTTTAATCCATCTTGAATTTTTCTTTTTCTATGGTGCTAAGGACTCACTGGAAAAGACTCTGATGCTGGGAAAGTTTGGGGGGCAGGAGGAGAAGGGAACGACAGAGAATGAGATGCTGGATGGCATCACTAACTCAATGGACTTGAGTTTGAGTGAAATCTGGGAGTTGGTGACAGACAGGGAGGCATGGCGTGCTATGATTCATGGGGTCGCAGAGAGTCGGACATGACTGAGAGACTAAACTGAACTGAAGGAGTGACTGAACTGAACTGCACTGAAAGGAGTGACTAAAGTTGATCCACTGGAGGAGTGAGTGGCTAACCACCCCCCTTATACTTGCAACGGGACTTCCACGAACTATATAAAAAGGCAGCATGGTATGACTCCAAAACATGGTCACCCACGATGGTAGGTGCCAAATATGCTGCTTGGGAGGAGCAGAGGGTAATAACTAATGTTTCCAGAAAGCAATAAATGGTTGCCCCAAAGTGGAAATAAACCTCATTGTTTATGTGTCTGGAGATGAAAGTAAAACGGAAAGCTATAAAGAACAGTATTTCAGGGCAACCTGGAATGTTAGATCCATGAAAAATTTAAATTGAATGTGGTATAATAGGAGACGGCAACAGCCAACTCATTACAAAAAACCTGATTCCGGGGAAGATCGAAGGCAATAGGAGAAGGGGGAAAGAAGGATGAAATGATTGGATGGCATCACCTATGCAACGCATATGAACTCGGGAAAACTCCAAGAGGTGGTGAGGGACAGGAAGGACTGGCACGTTGCAGTTCATGGCATCCCAAAAAGTCAGGCACAACTCGGTCACAGATGAATAACCAGGTACTGTTCTACTGTAATCTTTTACTTTTATGTGTCCAGATTTTTCCAGCTTAACTTGTCAAATATATTATCTTCTTGCCATTGCATATTGCTGCCTTCTTTGTCATAGACTAGGTGATCACTTGGGAAAAAGATTATCTTAGTGTTTACTATCTGTTCCATTGGCTTTAATCCCAATATTGTGCCAATTGCATGCCAGGTGGAAAACTATAGGTTTTTGTATAGACTGAAGTGAGGAAACCTGAGTCCTGCAGATCAGTTTTTCTTTCTTAAGTTTGCATGGTGACTCAATGTCTTTGTGTTTCCATCAAGTTGTAAAGACTTTTTGTTGTTGTTGTTCTATTTCTGTGAAAAATGTCATTGGTAATTTTATAGGGATGACATTGAATCTGTAACCTCGTTTTTATAGTGTAGCTAGTTTCAACTATTGATTTTTATAGTCCAAATAATAGTATATCTCTCATTCCATTGGTGTCGTCTATGATTTGTCTCATCCATATCTTACTCTTTTCTGGCCACAAGTCTTTTCTCTGGTTAGGCAGGTTCATTCTCAAGGATTTTATTTTTCTTGTTACAATGGTGAATCATATTGTTTCCTTAATTTTTGTTTTTTATTTTCTCTTGTTATTTATAGGAATGCAGGTGATTTTTTCCTGTTTATTTCTTTACCCAACCACTTCCGTATTAATTTTCTGGTGCAATCTTAGGAATCTCTGAAATGTAACTTTTTTCAGCAAACAGTGACATTTTTACGTCTTGTTTATCAGTTTGCTGGTATTTTTTTTTTTTTTCCCTTCACTGATTGCTGTAGCTAGGAGTCCCAAGATTATGTTGAATAACAGTGGTGAGAATGGCAAACTTTGTCTTTTTCACAACATTAGGCAACATGCTTTCAGATTCCACCTCTGAAAAACATAGTAGTGCTGGGTTTGTTCATACACGGCCTTTATTAAGTTAAAGATGATCCTCTCTGTTCCCACTTCTTGTACAGCTTTTATCTTAAATGAGTCTTTAATTTTGTCAAAGGTGTTTTCTGCATTGTACCTTAGATGTGTTCAAGACCTCTACTTGGAAACGTTTACTATCTTTCATTGTTCTTTTCTTCTCTGGCCACCTGATGCAAAGTGTTGTCTCATTAAAGAATGCTCTGATACTGGGAATAATTGAAGATAAAAAGAGAAGTGAGTAACAGATGATGAGAGGGTTAGATAGTATCACAAACCCTATGGACATGAGTCTGAACAAATTCTGGGAGATAGGGAAGGTCAGACTGATGGGACACAATCCATGGGGTGGCAAAGGGATGGGCATGAATAACTGACTGAACAACAATAGCAAAACATTCTTTCCTGTTATTGACAGTAGTAGTTATCCACGACTACTTTATTTTCTATCTCGCCATACCCTATCTATATCTCAGTTGCACTACTTTCACCACGTACCATGCAAAGATTCAGCCATGTTTGTTGCTATTGCTGTCCCCCAAATGGACCAAAGTATATGTGATTTCTCAACTACACATGATCCAATGGTCTCCTAACCATTCTCCAGCATCCATTTATGTTCCTCAGAAACTCTCTACCTTGCTATAGACAGAGAAAATGGTCACTCATTAGCGAAGCCATGCAATAGAAAGCAAGTTCTTGAGAATAAATACCCTTTCCGGATTCTGTATTCCAACTTTGTCTCAGTCTTCACATTGTTCGCTTAAGTCTCATTTCTTAAATCACACTGAAGTTTCATTGTGTTTTGTTCTTCTCAGTCTCACTGTGCAGACACTGTTCTTCCGTTTTCCTTGATTTTTCTTTTTAATTAATGTCTATGAGATCTTATTTTAAATTCCTCAGGAAACTATTTATCACTTTACAAATCATTTTGATATTTTAATTTTAGATTGATCTTTTTGATGAGCTTTGATAGACTGTCGTTTCCAAAAGGAATAAATTATGACAACCCACATCTATTTTAGCTTGTGATTCTACTCGCCTCTATTCAGGATTAAAGGATTGTATTTGATTAATACAACCTGAATGGGTGTGCATCGTAGTCACTGAGTTATGCCCAACTCTGCAAACTCAAGGACTACAGCCCAACAAACTTGATTGCCCATGGACATTCCAGGCAATTATATTAGTGGATCGCCATTTCCTTCTCCAGGGCAACAAGAATACTGGAACTATTAAGAAATATATTTTTTCAGCTTATAAATCTTGATAAATTCTGAATTTACAGAGAGAATTCACACCAAAGAAAAAGAGTATCTTGATTGTAAGTTAAAATCACCAACTTTTGTGTCTATCCCACAATCAGGTTTAAAAAAAGCATTAGCATATCTGAAAAGCATATTTTTAGATTATTAATATGACTAAGTAATATTAAAAAAAAAGCAAAAAAGAAATCTCAGAGATCTATATCATGGTTAATAAATAGAGGCATATAATGGCATTTCTCTTCAAGAGAAATTGAGACTAGAATATGAATCTTTCTCACTTTCTTTTTCTTGGTAAATGTTATTTGGCATTCCCGGTCATAGTTTTTCATCAGGATCCCTTCAATCACGGTTCATACTTGTTTTTCTAGTGAATTATTGGTGAGTGATTTCAGGAAAAATGAAATGAGGGAAGCAAGATACAGCAGAGTGAAACTAAATGCAATCTCAAGTGGAGGCGAAATCTCACTGGGTGCAGAATTTTCTACATCAAATATGTAATTGTGTATATTTTACATATGAATGTCCTAGTGCAGATTTTCATCTTCAAATATGGAATTCTCGATATATCAGGTATGAAATCTGAGTGAAAGTCTTCTGAAAACAAATGAAAATTTGCATATTTGGAATGTAAATTTTCTTCGATATTCACAAATAAATCAATGTAATACTCACATTAAAAAAATGAAAATAAAAACCATATGATTATCGCAATAGATGCAGAGAAAGCCTTTGACAAAATTCAACATCCATGTATGATAAAAACCCTCCAGAAGGTGGGAATAGAAGGAACATTCCTCAACATAATAAAAGCTACATATACGACAAACCCACAGCAAACATTTTCCTCAATGGTGAAAAATTGAAAGTGTTCCCCCTAAAGTCAGGAATAAGACAAGGGTGCCCACTCTCACCGCTACTATTCAACATAATCTTGGAAGTTTTGGTCACAGCAATCAGTGCAGAAAAAGACATAAAAGGAATCCAAATTGGAAAAGAAATAAAACTCTCACTGTCTGCAGATGACATGATCCTCTACACAGAAAACCCTAAAATCTTTACCAGAAAATCACTAGAAGTAATCAATGAATATAATAAAGTTGAGGATATAAAATCAACACACTGAAATTTCTTGCATTCCTATACACTAATAATGAGAAAATAGAGAAGTTAAGGAGATAATTCCATTCACCATTGTAATGGAAAGAATAAAACACTTAGGAATGTATCTACCTAGAGAAGTTAAGGAGATAATTCCATTCACCATTGTAATGGAAAGAATAAAACACTTAGGAATGTATCTACCTAAAGAAACAAACAAAAAATAAACTATATATAGAAAACTATAAAACACTGGTGAAAGAAATCAGATAGGACACTAATAGATGGAGAAACATTTCCTGTTCATGGATTGGAAGGATAAATATTGTGAAAATGAATATATTACTCAAAGTAATTTATAGTTTCAATGCAATCCTTATCAAACTACCAACAGTATTTTTCACAGAGCTAGAAAAAAATTTTTCACAATTAGTATGGAAAAACAAAAAATCTCGAATAGCCAAAGCAATCTTGAGAAAGATGACTGGAACTGGGGGAATCAACAAGCTGGACTTCAGGCTCTACTGCAAAGCCACAGTCAAGACAGTTTGGTACTGGTATAAAGACAGAAATACAGATCAATGGAACAAAATAGAAAGCCCAGAGATAAATCTATGCACCTGTGACACCTATCTTTGATAAAGGAGGCAAGAATATTCAAAGGAGAAAAGACAATCTCCTTAACAAGTGATGCTTGGAATACTGATCAACCACTTGTAAAAGAATGAAACTAGAACACTCCCTAACACCATACACAAAAATAAACTCAAAATGGATTAAGGATATAAATGTAAGACCAGAAACTATAACACTCCTAGAGGAGAATATAGGCAAAACCCTCTCCGACATAAATCACAGCAGGATCCCCCATGATCCACCTCCCAGAATATTAGAAATAAAAGCAAAAATAAACAAATGGGGCCTAATTAAAATTAAAAGCTTCTGCACAGCAAAGAAAACTATAAGCAAGGTGAAAAGACAGCCTTCAGAATGGAAGAAAACCATAGCAAATGAAGCAACTGACAAAGAATTAATCTGAAACATATACAAGCAGCTCCTGAACTCAATTTCAGAAGAATAAATGACCCAATCAAAACATGGGCCAGAGAACTAAACAGATTTCTACAAAGAAGACATACAGATTGCTAACAAACACATGAAAAGATGCTCAAAATCACTCAGAGAAATGCAATACAAAACCACAATGATGTACCATTTCATGCCAGTCAGAATGGCTGCTGTCCAAAATTCTACAAGTAAAAAATGCTGTACAGGGTGTGGAGAAAAGGGAACCCTCTTACACTGTTGGTGGGAATGCAAACTAGTACAACCACTATGGAGAAAAGTGTGGAGATTCCTTAAAAACTGGAAATAGAACTGCCATACGACCCAGCAATCCCACTGCTGGGCATATACACCGAGGAAACCAGAATTGAAAGAGACTCATGCACTCCAATGTTGATCGCAGCACTGTTTATTAAAGCCAGGATGTGGAGGCTACCTGGATGTCCATCTGCAGACGAATGGATAAGAAATATGTGGCACATATACACTATGAAATATTACTCAGCCATTAAAAATAATGCATTTGAATGAGTTCTAATGAGGTGGATGAAACTGGGTCCTATTATACAGAGCGAAGTAAGCCAGAATGTAAAACATCATTACAGTATACTAATGCATATACATGGAATTTAGAAAAATGATAATGATAACCCTGTACACGAGACAGCAAAAGAGACAAAGATGTATAGAACAGTCTTTGGACTCTGTGGGAGAGGGCAATGGTGGGATGATTTGGGGGAATGACATTGAAACATGTATATTATCATATGTGAAACGAATCGCAAATCCAGGTTTGATGCATGATACAGAATGCTCAGGGCTGGTGCACTGGGATGAACCAGAGGGATGAGACGGGAAGGAATGAGGGAAGAGGGTTCAAGATGAAGAACACAGGCACACCAGGGGCAGATTCAAGGCAATATATGGCAAAACCAATACAATAATATAAAGTAAATAATAATAATAATAAATAAAAAAAAGAAATGTAGTGTATTCCAGATAGTCAGATTTTCACATGTGCAATAATGAAAAATCCATATTTCTCATTAGAAACTTAGTGCCAAGATGTTGGCTTATGAAATATACAAAACTCCATATAACATGTTGGTCTATCTGCGAGCAGATGTTCATATGTGAAATACAGACTATTCTTTAATTCAGTATGGAAATTATGAGACTCCATTTTCAATATGAAGTGCAGATGCTTCCCAATTTCACTTAAGAAAATCTGTGATTGCATTGCCATATGTAATATTCAGAGAAAGCCATTTTTCATAACATTCTGCACCAGGATTTTCATCTGTGTAGCAGAGAGAATATCGTATTTCATACAGGAATTATTGAACTTAGATTAACATACAATGAACATAGAAAATTCCATGATCCAGGGACCACTAGTCACTCCCAGGTTTCCAAGTGTGAAATATAAGGATTCTACCTTTCATGTTGGAAAATCAGCAACAAGATTTTCTTATGTGGACTGTAAAAAATTCTACATTTCATGATAGAACATTTTTACACAACATTCATCATACAGGAGAACCAGTTAGTTGTTTTTCTTATGTGAATATCAACATAAAATTTTGTATGTAAACATATAGAAAAAATGTCATGCTATATGTAAAATACACAGAGTTGCATTTGGGATGACTGATTTTAGAGTTTTGCCTATGAAATATAAACATTTCCAAATTTCATCTAAATTTTTAATTTGTGCCTAAATTTTTATTTTTTGCCTAAATTTTCATGTGTGAAATACGGAGAATGTTATAGGTCATGGAGGAAAAGAAAATCTAACACACTTTTTAAATGTGAAAGAGTACTCCATTTTTCATGAAGGATAAGGTATGTCCAGATTCTCACATGTTAGTTACACACAAGGATGTTATATTTCTTGTTCAACAAAAATACTATGCCCAGAATTTAATATATTGAATTTATAAAATGTCATGTTTCAGTAGAGAATCTGTCCCCAGATTTTCTCATGCAAAACATAGAGAAGTCTTTATTTTTTATAAGGTAATTTCTGTCCAGGTTTTCTCATACTGAACACAGAGATTACCATATTTCCTGTAGGAAAATCAGAGTGCAGCTTTTCATGTGTCATGTTGAAGAGTCTGCATATTTCATGTAAGATAAAATGTGTTCAAAATTTCATATGTGAAATATACAGTATTCTATGTCTCAGGTAGTATGTCAGATACCCAGTTATTCATATTTAAAATGTATAGAATCCAATATTCTGTGTTAAAATTGCAGCTCAGTTGTTCACATATCAAGCACAGAAAATTCCAAATTTCTATAATTAAATTTTGTGCGCAGTTTTTCAAATGTGAAATATTGTTTATTCCATAATTTATTAGAATAACATGCCCGCAACACTCAGATTACCAGATTAACAATATAGGAAACTCACACTTTAAGGTTAAAAATATGAAGTGATATTTTCATATACCAAATATCAAAGGTCCATAACATACATATTAATATCTTTGTGCAGTCTCGCTTATTAGCATTCAGACTTTCTAATTACGTTTGAAAATGTATCCACACTTTCTCCTATTAAAAAAAATAAAAAACTGTATTTCAGGTCTCAACAATGAACCTATAATGCTACATGTGAAATTCACATTTCATATGTCAGATAAAAAAAATCACCAGCCTTTCTTATTCCAAATATGCAAAGTTTCATGTGTTGTCAGAAAACATTCATTCAGATTTTTATATTTGATGTATCAAGAATTTCATAATGAAGATGAAAATCTTCACTAGTATGCTCATATGTAAAATATACATAATTGCACATGAGTTGGTGATGGACTGGGAGGCCTGTCGAGTTGTGATTCATGAGGTCACAAAGAGTCGGACATGACTGAGCAACAGAACTGACCTGAATTGAACTGACATATTTGATGTAGAAATTCTACACACAGTGCAATTTTGCCTCCACTTGAGATTAGATTTATTTTCACTCTGCTGTGTCTTGCTTCCCTCATTTCATTTCTTCCAAAAATCCTCACCAATAATTCACTTGAAAATCAAGTATGGACCCTGATTTAAGGAATCTTGATGAAAATTTATCACTAGGAATGCCAAATAACATTCGCCAAGAAAAAGAGAGAAAGATTAATAATCTAGCCTCAATTTCTCTTGAAGAAAAATGCATTATTTGCCTCTATTTTCTAACTATGATATATATCCCTGAGATTTCTTTTTGCCTTTTTTAAATATTCCTTAGCCATATTAATAATTGAAAATTATGCTTTTCAGAGAAGCTGATGATTTTTTCTATACCTGATTGTGGGATAGACAACAAAAATTGGTGATTTTAACTTGCAATCAAGTTATTTTATTCTTTTTAGGGATGTGAAGACTGAGAAAAAGTTAGAATACAGAATCCTGAAAGGGTATTTATTCTCAAGAACTTGCTTTCTATCGCATGGCTTCGCTAGTGAGAGACAATTTTCTCTGTCTATAGCAAGGTAGAAATTTCTGAGGAACATAAATGGATGCTGGAGAATGGTTAGGAGACCATTGAATCATGTGTAGTTGAGAAATCACATATACTTTGGTCCATTTGGGGGACAACAATAGCAACAAACATGGCTGAATTTTTGCATGGTACGTGGTGAAAGTAGTGCAACTGAGATATAGATAGGGTATGGTGAAACAGAAAATGAAGTAGTCACGGATATCTACTACTGTCAATAACAGGAAAGAATGTTTTGCTATTGTTATTCAGTCAGTTATTCATGCCCATCCCTTTGCCACCCCATGGATTGTGTGCCATCAGGCTGACCTTCCCTATCTCCCAGAATTTGTTCAGACTCATGTCCATAGGGTTTGTGATGTTATCTAATTCTCTCATTATCTGCTACCCACGTCTCTTTTTACCTTCAATTCCATCACTTCATGGGAAATAGATGGAAACTGCAGATGCTGATTGCAGCCATGAAATTAAAAGATGCTTACTCCTTGGAAGGAAAGTTATGACCAACTTAGATAGTATATTACAAAGCACAGACATTACTTTGCCAACAAAGGTCCGTCTAGTCAAGGCTATGGTTTTTCCCATGGTCATGTATGGATGTGAGATTTGGACTGTGAAGATAGCTGATTGCCGAAGAATTGATATTTTTGAACTATGGTGCTGGAGAAGATTCTTGAGAGTCCCTTGGAGTGCAAGGAGATCCAACCAGTCCATTCTAAAGGAGATCAATCCTGGGTGTTCATTGGAAGGACTGATGCTGAAGCTGAAATTGCAATACTTTGGCCACCTCATGCGACAAGTTGACTCACTGGAAAAGACTCTGATGTTGGGAAAAGTTGGGGGTGGGAGGAGAAGGGGACGACCGAGAATGAGATGGCTGGATGGCATCACCGACTCTGTGTACATGAGTTTGAGTGAACTCCGGGAGTTGATAATGGACAGGGAGGCCTGGCGTGCTGTGATTCATGGGGTCGCAGAGTGTAGGCCACGACTGAGCGACTGAACTGAACTGAACTGAACTGATTCCCAGTATCAGAGCACTCGTTAATGAGACAGCACTTTGCATCAAGTGGCCAGATGAGAAAAGAACAATGAAAGATAATAAACGTTTCCAAGGAGAGGTGTTGAAAACATCTAAGACACAGATGCAGAAAGCACCTTGGACAAAATTAAACACTTATTTAAGAAAAACCCTGTGCAGGAAGTGGGAACAGAGGATCATCTTCATCTTAATAAAGGCCATGTATGGATAAACCCACCACTAAAATGTTTCTCATGGGTGAAAACTGAAAATATTTTGCCTAAGATCATGAGAAAGTTAAATTTTGCTGCTCTCACCACTGTTACTCAAAATAATCTTGGGTCTGTTAGCTACAGCAAACAGTGTAGAAGAAGAAGAAGAAGAAAATTACCAGCAAACTGAAAAATAAGAGGTAAAAGTGTCACTATTTTTCGACACAATTTATTATGTCACAGAATCCTAAAATGGCACCAGAAATTTAATCCAAAGTTGTTGGATTAAAAAAATAAACAGGAAGATATCTCCTGCATTTCTATAAATAACAAGAGCAAACCAAAAACAAAAATTAAGGAAATAATCTGATTCACCATTGTAACAGGAAAAATGAAATATTGGGTATAATCCTGCCTAAACTGAAAAATGACTTTTGTGACAGAAATAATAAGGTATGGATGAGACAAATAAAAGATGATAAGCCCTTTGGAGAGGGTGCAGAGAAAAGGGAACCCTCTTACATTGTTGGTGGGAATGCAAACTTGTACAGCCACTGTGGAGAACAGGGAGGAGATTCCTTTAAAAAACTGGAAAATAGGACTGCCATATGGCAGATCAATCCCACTGCTGGGGATACACACCGAGGAAACCAGAAATAAGAAAGAGATTTGTATCCCACTGTTCACTGCAGCACTGCTTACAACAGCCAGGACATGGAAGCAAATGAGATAGCCATCGGTAGACAAATGGATAAGAAAGCTCTGGTACATATACACAATGGAATACTCAGTTCAGTTCAGTTCAGTCACTCAGTCGTGTCCGACTCTCCACAACCCCATGAGTCACAGCATGCCAGGACTCCCTGTCCATCACCAACTCCCGGAATTCACTCAAGGTCAATCTAGTCAAGGCTATGGTTTTTCCCGTGGTCATGTATGGATGTGAGAGTTGGACTGTGAAGGAAACTAATTGCCGAAGAAATGATGCTTTTGAACTGTGGTGTTGGAGAAGACTCTTGAGAGTCCCGTGTACTGACAGGAGATTCAACCAGTCCATTCTAAAGAAGATCAATCCTGGGTGTACATTGGAAGGACTGATGCTAAAGCTGAAACTGCAATACTTTGCCACCTCATGCGACGAGTTGACTCACTGGAAAAAAAAAAAAAAAAGGAATATTACTCAGCTATTAAAAACAATGCATTTGAATCAGTGCTAATGAGGTGAATGAAACTAGAGCCTATTATTCAGAGTGAATTAAGTTGGAGAGGAAAACACCGATACAGAATATTAACACAAATAGAATTTAGAAAAATAGTAACAATGAGCCTGTATTTGAGACTGCAAAATAGACACAGATGTAAAAAACAGACTTCTGGACTCTGTGGGAGCAGGCAAGGGTGGGATGATTTGAGAGAATAGCATTGAAATATGTATATTACCTTACATGAAATTGATCACAAGTCCAGGTTTGATGCATGAGACAGGGTGCTCAGGGCTGGTGTACTGGAATGACCCTGAGGGATGGGATGGAGAGGGATGTGGGAGGGAGTTCAGGATGGGGAACACATGTACACCCATGGTTGATTCATGTCAATGTATGGCAAAAACCACTACAATATTGTCAAGTAATCAGCCTTCAATTAAAATAGATACATTTTTTTTTTAAAGAAAGGTGACAGAAATTAAATAAGAGATATACTATTTTGGGGTCTTTAAAAATCAATACGTGAAAATGGCTACCCTACGAAAAGGAGTTTGCAAATTCAGTATCATCCCTATTAAATTACCAATGACATTTTTCACAGAATAGAACCAAAAAATATATATATCTTTATATCTTGATGGAAACACAAAGATTTGAATAACCGTGCAAACTTGGGAAAGAGAAACTGAGCTACAGGACTCAGGTTTCCTCACTTCAGTCTATACAAAAAAAAATATAGTTTTGAAAATGCCATGCAATTAGCACAATATTGGGATTAAAGCCAATGGAACAGATAGAAAACCCTAAAATAATCTCTTCCAATGATCATCTAATCTTTGACAAAGGAGGCAACAATATTCAATGGCAAGAAGATAATATATTTGACAATTTAAGCTGGAAAATCCAGACAGCTAAAAGTATTAGAATGCAGTTAGAACACGACCTGGTTATTCTTCTGTGGCCGAATCGTTTCTGACATTTTAGGATGCCATGAACTGCAGCATGCCAGTCTTTCCTGTCCCTCACCACCTCTTGGAGTTTGCCCGAGTTCATATCTATTGCATAGGTAATGCCATCCAATCATCTCATTTTTGTTTCCCCCTTCTCCTGCTGCCTTCAATTCTTCCCAGAACCAGGGTCTTTTTCAACGAGTTGGCTGTTGCCATCTCCTGTTATACCTCATTCAATTTAAATTGTTCATGAATCTAACAATCTAGGTTGCCCTGCAATACTGTTCTTCACAGCATTCCATTTTACTTTCATCTCCAGACATATAAACAATGAGGCTTATTTCCATTTTGTGGCAACCAATTACTGCTTTCTGGAAACGTTAGTTATTAACTTCTGCTTCTCTCAGGTAGCATATTAGGCATCTACCATCCTGGGAGACTCATTTTTTGGTATCACACGTTGTTGCCTTTTTATACAGTTTATAGAGGTGCCATAGCAAGTATAATGGGGTGGTGTGCCATTCCCTGCTCCAGTGGATCACATTTAGTCACTCCTTAGCACTATAGAATAAGACAAATTCAAGATGGATTAAAGACCTACTTATAAGGCCAGAAACTGTAAATCAATAATATTTGAGGAAAGCATAGGTAGAATACATTGTGACATGGAATGCAGCATCAAATTTTTTTTTTTTTAACTACCTCCTTGGGAAATGAAAATAAAACCAAAAATATATAAAGAGACTTAACTAAACTTAAATATGTTGCAAAGGAAACCAATAAGCAAGAGAGAAATGAAGTCTCATTATGGGAAAAACATTTGCAACTGAAGATAAAGACAGCAGAAGAATCTCCAAAATATGGAAGCAGCTCATGTGGCTCAATAACAGCCAAATGAACAACCCAACTGAAACAAATGAATAGGTGATGAAATAGACACCTCTCATAAGAAGATATACATATGTCCAATAATATTTGTAAAAATGTTCAGCATCACTAACTGTGAGAGAAATGGAAATAAATTCTTCAATGGTGGTATCAACTCACATATATCTGAATAACCATTATCAAAATAAAAAAATCCACACAAAAAGTGCTAAGAGAGGGTTCTAAGTAAACAGAACAATCCTGTACTGTTGTTAGGAATGCACATTGATAGATTACGATGGAGAAGAATATAGCGGATCGTTTAAAAATAAGAATGAAGCTACCATATGTTCAAGAAATTCAATAATTGTCAACAATTTTCATGAGGAAAATCATAATTCCAAAAGATGCACAACGTCAATATTGATGGCAGCACTATTTGCAAAGCACGACATGGAAGCAACAGAAATATCCATTCATCTAGAGAGGAACGGATAAAATGAGTTGGCACATACATACCATAGTCTTAAGATGGAATGAAATCAGGTAAATTTCATAGATGCAGAAGGACAGAAACAGTGTCAGATACAATAAAGCTAAGACAAAAGAGGAAAAGAAATATCACATATTAACACAAATATGTGGGATCTAGGTAAAACTGGAATAGATGATTCTCTATGAAAAGCATAGATAGGGACACAGCAATGGAGAAGAAATATACGGTTATCAAGGATGTAATGCCTGGTGGTAGTAGGAATTAGGAGATTACAACAGACGCACATAAACACATATACTTCTGATCTGTATACACAGCACAGGAAAGTCTTAATGCACTGTGGTGACCAGATTTAGAAAGAAGTAAAAAATATGGAGATAGATGTATGGTTGCTGTTTAGTCACTATTTCATTTACTAGACTTTATGACGTGAAGGACTGCAGCATTCTCTAATTTTGCTCTAGGGGAGAAACTAACAAAATAATGGAAAACAAGTATACTCCAAAAAAATTAAGTTTTAAAAGCATATTAGCTTTTTTATAAACATCATTATTCTTAATGAATCTCACATTATCTTGGAAGTGAAAAGTAGAACTGTAAATGTGTACACCTTAATGACAAATGCAATGCCAATATCAGAATACTACAACCAAATTCATAACACACTTATTCAGAAGACAGCAATAAAAATTAAAAGTGACTGTACATTATATTTTGCTGCACATGTGCATGTCTAAAGATTGAAAAATTTTCCCCGAAAGAAAAATTACCTTAAAAGAGTTGGGACAGAACCATGAACAATCAACTCTGTCTAGCTGACCCATGATATGTACTTGTGCATTTTATATGTTATAGTGTTTTAATTTTTTTATTTAATTCTATTGTATTGTTCTTTAAAATATTCATTTGTCACACAACGTCTTTTACATGTTACCATATGTTATGGATGAATGACAATATACGTGCTCTTTTAAATCTTTATTTATTTTAAAAATGATAGTACTTCATTCACAGGAATTTAAGCTTTACAAAATCATTAAATGGTTATATTGATATTTTGAATTACATTCCCATGATGGCTGTAGATACAAGAAAATCTGAATTTTATTAAGGCATCCAGTTTAAAGGTATCTTTCTCCAATCAGCTATCACTTGAGTTCAGTTCAGTTGCTTAGTGGTGTCCGACTCTTTGCGACCCCATGAATGGCAGCACGCCTGGCCTCCCTGTCAATCACCAACACCTGCAGTCCACCGAGTCGATGATCCCCTTCAACCATCTAATCCACCATCTAATCCTCTGTCGTCCCCTTCTCTTCCTGCTCTCAATCTTCCCCAGCATCAGGGTCTTTTCAAATGAGTCAGCTCTTCGCATCTGAAGGCCAAAGTACTGCAGTTTCAGCTTTAACATCAGTCCTTAAAATGCACAACCAGGGCAGATCTCCTTTAGAATGGACTGGTTGGATTTCCTGGAAGTCCAAGGGACTCTCAATAATCTTCTCCAACAACACAGTTCAAAAGAATCATTCTGCACTCGGCTTTCTTTATAGTCCAAATCTCAGATCCATGCACGACTACTGCAAAAACCATAGCCTTGACTAGACAGACCTTTGTTGGCAAAGTCATTCTCTGCTTTTTAATATCGTGTCTAGGTTGGTCATACTTTCCTTCCAAAGAGTAAGCGCCTTTTAATTTCATGGCTGCAATCACCTTCTGCAGTGATTTTGAGCCCAGAAAACTAAAGTCAGCCTCTGTTTCCACTGTTTCCCCATCTATTTGCCATGAAGTGATGGGACCAGTATCTGAATGTTGTTCTTTAAGCCAACTTTTTATTCTCTTCTTTCACGTTCGTTAAGAGGTTATTAATTCTTCTTCACTTTCTGCCATAAGGGTGGTGTCATCTGCATATCTGAGGTTATTGATATTTCTCCCTGCAATCTTGATTCCAGCTTGTGTTTCCTACAGACGAGTGTTTCTCATGATGTAATTTGCATAAAAGTTAAATAAGCAGGGTGAAATATACCGCTTTGATGTACTCCTTTTCCTGTTTGGAACCAATCTGTTGTTCCATGTCCAGGACTATATATTGCTTCCTGACTTTCATACAAGTTTCTCCATATGCAAGTCAGGTGGTCTGTTATTCCCATATTTAAAAAAAAATTTACACAGTTAATTGTGATCCACAATTCAAAGGCTTTGGCAAAGTCAATAAAGCAGAAACATATGATTTCCTGGATTTCTCTTGTTTTTCCGAAAACCGAGTGGATGTTGGCCATTTGATCTCTAGTTCCTCTGCCTTTTTTTTTCAATTAAATAATTTTTTATTGGAGGCAAATTATTTTACAATATTATATTGGTTGGTTTTGCCATACATTGACATGAATTCGCCCCGGGTTTACATAAGTTCCCCCTCCTGAACCCCCCTCCCACCTCCCTCCTCCCTTTATCCTCCCTCTGGGTCATCCCTGTATGCCAGCACCGAGCATCCTATAACATGCATTGACCCTGAACTAGTGATTCATTTCACATATGACAACATATGTGTTTCAATGCCATTCTCCCAAATCATCCCACCCTCACCCTCTCCCACAGAGTCCCAAAGACTGATCTATACATTTGTGTCTCTTTTGCCGTCTCGTATACAGGGTTATCATTTGCATCTTTCTAAATTCCATATATATGCGTTAGTATGCTGTATTGGTGTTTTTCTTTCTGGCTTACTTCACTCTGTATAATAGGCTCCAGTTTCATCCACCTCATTAGAACTGATTCAAATGTATTATTTGTAATGGCTGAATAATACTCCATTGTGTATATGTACCAAAGCTTTCTTATCCATTCGTCTGCAGATGGACATCTAGGTTGCTTCCATGTCCTGGCTATTATAAACAGTGCTGCAGTGAACATTGGAGTACATGTATCTCTTTCAATTCTGGTTTCCTCGGTGTGTAAGCCCAGGAGTGTGATTGCTGGATCATATGGCCATTCTATTTCCAGTTTTTTGGGGAATCTTCACACTGTTCTCCATAGTGGCTCTACTAGTTTGCATTCCCACCAACAGTGTAAGAGGGTTCATTTCTCTCCACATCCTCTCCAGCATTTATTGCATGTAGACTTTTGGATAGCAGCCATTCTGACAGGTGTGAAATGGTATCTCATTGTGGCTTTGATTTGCATCTCTCTGATTATGAGGGATGTTGAGCATTTTTTCAAGTGTTTGTTAGCCATCTGTATGTCTTTGGAGAATTGTCTGTTTAGTTCTTTGGCCCATTTTTTGATTGGGTCATTTATTTTTCTGGAATTGAGTTGCAGGAGCTGCTTGTATATTTTGGAGATTAATCCTTTATCAGTTGCTTCATTTGCTATTAGTTTCTCCCATTATGAAGGCTGTCTTTTCACCTTGCTTATAGTTTCCTTTGCTGTGCAGAAGCTTTTGATTTTAATTAGGTCCCATTTGTTTATTTTTGCTTTTATTTCCAATATTCTGGGAGGTGGGTCATGGAGGATCCTGCTGTGATTTATGTCGGAGAGTGTTTTGCCTAGGTTCTCCTCTAGGAGTTTTATAGTTTCTGGTCTTACATTTAGCTCTCTAATCCATTTTGAGTTTATTTTGGTGTATGGTGTTAGGAAGTGTTCTAGTTTCATTCTTTTACAAGTGGCTGACCAGTTTTCCCAGCACCACTTGTTAAAGAGACTGTCTTTTCTCCATTTTATATTCTTGCCTCCTTTGTCAAAGATGAGGTGTCCATAGGTGCGTGGAATTATCTCTGGGCTTTCTATTTTTTCCATTGATCTATATTTCTGTCTTTATGCCAGTACCATACTGTCTTGATGACTGTGACTTTGTAGTAGAGCCTGAAGTCCGGCAGGTTAATTCCCCCAGTTCCAGTTTTCTTCCTCAAGATTGCTTTGGCTATTCGAGGTTTGTTATATTTCCATACAAATTGTGAGATTATTTGTTCTAGTTCTGTGAAAAATATCCTTGGTAGCTTGATAGGGATTGCATTGAATGTACAAATTACTTTGGGTAGTATACTCATTTTTACAATATTTATTCTTCCAATCCATGAGCATGGTATATTTCTCCATCTATTAGTGTCCTCTTTGATTGCTTTCAGTAGTGTTTTATAGTTTTCTATGTACAAGTCTTTTGTTTCTTTAGGTAGATATATTTCTAAGTATTTAATTCTTTTCATTGCAACAGTGAATGGAATAGTTTCCTTAATTTCTCTTTCTATTTTCTCATTATCAGTGTATAGGAATGCAAGGGATTTCTGTGTGTTGATTTTATATCCTGCAACGTTACTGTAATCATTGATTAACTCTAGTAGTTTTCTGGTAGAGTCTCTAGGGTTTTCTATGTAGAGGATCATGTCATCAGCGAACAGTCAAAGTTTTACTTCTTCTTTTCCAATTTGTATTCTTTTTATGTCTTTTTCTTCTCTGATTGCTGTGGCCAAAACTTCCAGAACTATGTTGAACGGTAGTGGTGAGAGTGGGCACCCTTGTCTTGTTCCTGACTTTAGGGGAAATATTTTCAGTTTTTCACCATTGAGGATAATGTTTGCTGTGGGTTTGTCATATATAGCTTTTATTATGTTGAGGTATGTCCCTTCTATTCCCACTTTCTGGAGGGTTTTTATCATAAATGGATGTTGAATTTTGTCAAAGGCTTTCTCTGCATCTATTGAGAGAATCATATGATTTTTATTTTTTAGTTTGTTAATGTGGTGTATTACGTTGATTGATTAGTGGATATTGAAGAATCCTTGCATTCCTGGGATAAAGCCCACTTGGACATGATGTATGATCTTCTTAATATGTTGTTGGATTGTGATTGCTAGCATTTTGTTAAGGATTTTTGCATCCATGTTCATCAGTGATATTGGCCTGTAGTTTTCTTTTTTTGTGGGGTCTTTACCAGGTTTTGGGATTTGGAAGTTTCCCTTCCTCAGCAATCTTCTGGAAGAGTTTGAATAGAATAGGAGTTAGCTCTTCTCTAAATTTTTGGTAGAATTCGGCTGTGAAGCCGTCTGGACCTGGGCTTTTGTTTGCTGGAAGTTTCCTGATTACAGCCTCTAGTTCCTTGCTTGTGATGGGTCTGTTCAGATTGTATATTTCTTCCTGGTTCAGTTTTGGAAAGTTGTACTTTTCTAAGAATTTGTCCATTTCTTCCAGGTTTTTCATTTTATTGCCATATAATTGCTGATAATATTCTCTAATAATCCTTTGTATTTCTGTGTTGTCAGTTGTGATCTCTCCATTTTCATTTCTAATTTTATTGATTTGGTTCTTCTCCCTTTGTTACTTGATAAGTCTGGCTAGTGGTTTGTCAATTTTATTTACCTTCTCAAAGAACCAACTTTTGGCTTTGTTGATTTTTGCTATGGTCTCTTTTGTTACTTTTGCATTTATCTCTGCCCTAATTTTTACAATTTCTTTCCTTCTACTGACCCTGGGGTTCTTCATTTCTTCCTTTTCTAGTTGCTTTAGATGTAGAGTTAGGTTGTTTAGTTGACTTTTTTCTTGTTTCTTGATGTGTGCCTGTATTGCTATGAACTTCCCCCTTAGCACTGCTTTTACAGTGTCCCAGAGGTTTTGGGTTGTTGTGTTTTCATTTTCATTCATCTCTATGCATATTTTGATTTCTCTTTTGATTTCTTCTATGATTTGTTCATTATTCAGCAGCGTGTTGTTCAGCATCCATATTTTGGCATTTTTAATAGTTTTTCTCTTGTAATTGAGATCTAATCTTACTGCATTGTGGTCAGAAAAGATGCATGGAATGATTTCAACTTTTTTGAATGTAACAAGGCTAGATTTATGGTCCAGGATGTGATCTATCCTGGAAAAGGTTCCGTGTGAGCTTGAGAAAAAGGTGAAATTCATTGTTTTGTGGTGAAATGTCCTATAGATATCTATTAGGTCTAACTGGTCTATTGTATCATTTAAAGTTTGTGTTTCCTTGTTAATTTTCTGTTTAGTTGATCTATCCATAGATGTAACTGGGGTATTAAAATCTCCCACTATTATTGCATTATTGTTAATTTCCCCTTTCATGCTTGTTAGTAATTGTCTTACATATTGCGGTGCTCCTATATTGGGTGCATAAATATTTATAATTGTTATATCTTCATCTTGAATTGATCCTTTGATCATTATGTAGTTCTCCTTCTTAGTCTCTTTTCACAGCCTTTGTTTTAAAGTCTATTTTATCTGATATGAGTATTGCTACTCCTGATTTCTTTTGGTCTCTGTTTGCATGGAATATCTTTTTCCAGCCCTTCACTTTCAGTCTGTGTGTGTCCCTCATTTTGAGGTGGGTCTCTTGAAGACAACAGATATGGGGGTCTTGTTTTTGTATCCATTCAGCCAGTCTTTGTCTTTTGGTTGGGGCATTCAACCCACTTACGTTTAAGGTAATTATTGATAAGTACGATCCCGTAGCCATTTTCTTTATTGCTTTGGGTTCGAGTTTATACACCCTTTCTGTGTTTCCTGTCTAGAAAAGATCTTTTAGCATTTGTTGGAGAGCTGGTTTGGTAATGCTGAATTCTCTCAGCTTTTGCTTGTCTGTAAAGCTTTTGATTTCTCCTTCATATTTGAATGAGATCCTTGCTGGGTACAGTAGTCTGGGCTGTAGGTTATTTTCTTTCATCACTTTAAGTATGTCTTGCCATTCCCTCCTGGCCTGAAGAGTTTCTGTTGAAATATCAGCTGTTATCCTTATGGGAATCCCCTTGTGTGTTATTTGCTGTTTTTCCCTTGCTGCTTTTAATATTTGTTCTTTGTGTTAATTTGATTACTATGTGTCTTGGAGTATTTCGCCTTGGGTTTATCCAGTTGGGGACTCTCTGGGTTTCTTGGACTTGGGTGATTATTTCTTTCCCTATTTTAGGGAAGTTTTCAACTATTATCTCCTCAAGTATTCTTTCATGGTCTTTCTTTTTGTCTTCTTCTTCTCGGATTCCTATGATTCGAATGTTGGAGCGTTTAACACTGTCCCAGAGGTCTCTAATATTGTTCTCATTTCTTTTAATTTGTTTTTCTTTTTTCCTCTCTGTTTCATTTATTTCTACAATTATATCTTCTAACTCGCTTATCCTGTCTTCTGCCGCTGTTATTCTACTGTTTGTTCTTTCCAGAGTGTTTCTGATCTCATCTATTGCATTATTCATTGCATATTGACTCTTTTTTATTTCCTCTAAGTCCTTATTAAACCTTTCTTCCATCTTCTCAATCTTTTTCTCCAGGTTATTTATCTGTAACTCCATTTTGCTTTCAAGATTTTGAATCATTTTCACCATCAAAATTTGAAATTCTTTATCAGGTAGATTTCCTATATCTTCCTCTTTTGTTTGTGTTGATGGACATTTATTTTGTTCCTTTACTTGCTGGGTATTTCTCTGCCTCTTCATCTTACTTATAATGCTTTGCTTGGGGTGGCCTTTCCCTCTTCTGGCCGTTTGTGTAGTTCTCTTTATTATGTAGTTTCCTCGTTGTGTGTCGGGTTGGACAGGTGACTTGTCAAGGTTCCCTGGTTACGGAAGCTTGTGTTGGTGTTCTGGTGAGTGGAGCTGGATTTGTTCTCTCTGGAGTGCAATGAAGTGTCCAGTAATGAGTTATGAGATATCAGTGGGTTTGGAGTGACTTTGGGCAGCCTGTATATTGAAGCTCAGGGCTAGTTTCCTGTGTTACTGGAGAATTTGCGTGGTATGTCTTGCTCTGGAACTTGTTGACCCTTGGGTGGTGCTTGGTTTTAGTGTAGGTATGGAGACGTATGATAAGCTCCTATCGATTAATGTTCGCTGGAGTCAGGAGTTCTCTGGTGTTCTCAGGATTCAGGCTTAAGCCTCTTGCCTCTGGTTTTTGGTCTTATTTTTAGAGTAGCCTCTAGACGTCTCTATCTGTCATTTCCAAGGTGGTTCCCTCTGTTTTAGCCTCTATTTGCTGGTCTCTTCAGTGTCTAATTTCCGTCCTGATACTAGGGGGTGGGTGGACACTTTTTAAGGCTCAGTTGTTCAGTCCTGTTCTGGGAAGGGAGGAACGCTGCAGACAAATATCTCTGGCGTCTGTGGGGAGTGCTCGCAGCGACATGGCCACACTGGGTTTGCCCCCGCTCACAGCGCGTGTGCTGTCCCAGTCTACACTGCACAGGCTCTAGGTTGCTCTGCCGGGAACTGTCTGAGGCCGGCGCCGGGTTGTATGCACTTCCCAGGTCTGAGCGGCTCAAGTTCATGTTCTCAGGTACTCCACAAAGGCGCAGACTTGGTTGGGCCTGCGTTTTGTGCCTTCCCCGGTCTGAGCAGCTCAGGGGACCAGGTTTTTGGCGAGCGCAGTCTCTGCGACTTATCGCCTCCCCAGTCCCCGCCACTCAGTATTCTGGGTGTACAACTGGCACACCTTCTAAGGGGGATACCGACCGGCCCGAGCCCAAGAAGTCCTGAATAGCAACAAGCCTGTCTGCAGTTTGTATCAGATGCCTTTCTGGGGCTGCGGTTGCCCGCTCCGGCTCTGGCTGCTCTCCCTGCCTGTCTCGGCGGGGGATGAGGGATGGGCCGACCGCAGCCGGCTCGCTCTGCTCAGTCCTTTATTCTGTGAGCGGGGCTGGCCGAGTCTTAGGTTAGAGCTTTCCGCCTTTTCATGGGGAAGCTATCCCACAGTCTGCTTTGCTCTCCCCTGTTCTCTCAAATTGTTCTCGCGGCATTCAAGCCCAGTCCTCTCTCTAAGCAGTTCAGCCGGCTCCTCCCTGCCCAGCCCCGGCTTGCTAATGGTGTATGCAGGCGTCTGCGCTGCTTCTCTGCTGGGAGTTACCATTTGGCGGGTAGTCTGTGGGTTTTAAAAAAATCTTTAAAAAAAGAAGAGGGTTATGTGGCCCTCTGATCTTCCAAGGCTCGCCACAGATTTGTCTGTGAGAGTGTTTGCTGGTGTTTGGAAACTTCTCTCTTTTTAAAGCCTCCCTTCCCGGGACGGAGCTCCGTCCTTACTTCTTTTGTCTCGCTTTTTATCTTTTATGTTTTTTCCTACCTCCTTTCGAAGACAATGGGCTGCTTTTCTGGGTGCCTGACGTACTCTGCCAGCATTCAGAAGTTGTTTTGTGGACTTTACTCCACGTTCAAATGTTCTTTTGATGAATTTGTGGAGGAGAGAGTGGTCTCGCCGTCCTATTCCTCCGCCATCTTGTTCCCTCTCCCTCCTCTGCCTTTTCTAGATCCACCTTGAATATCTGGAAATTCATGGTTCCCATGTTACTGATTCATGGCTTGGAAAATTTTAAGGAACACTTTAATAGAGTGTGAGATGAGTGCAATTTTATTGTAGTTCAGCATTTTTTGCCATTGCTTTTCTTTGAGATTGGAGTGAAATCTTATATTTCCCAGCCTTGTGTCCACTGCTGAGTTTTGAAAGTTTGCCAGCATATTGCATGCATCACTGTCACAGCATCGTTTTTCAGGATTTTAAATAGTTCAAATGGAATTCCATCATCTCCAGTATCTTTGTTCATAATGATGCTTCCTAAGGCCCACTAGACTTCACTTTTCAGGATGTCTGGCTCTAGGTGAGTAATTTCGTGATTATCTGGGTCATGAAGTGTTTTTTTTTTTTTTTTTCTTTCTGTGAAGTCCTTATGTGTATTCTTGCCATCTCTTCTTAATCTCTTCTGCTTCTGTTAGGTCCCTACCATTTCTGAATGTCTCTGCTGCTTTCCCAGATAACCTACAATTACAGTAATAAGTCTTAGAGAATGCTGTTCTGGCATACTGTCTCGGGTCACACAGAGTTCCAGGCCCAGGGTTCCACTTCCATTCAGATGCAGGCCAAGAGGAGTCACCCAGAGTCATGGCTCGGACACACACAAGTGGAGACATGCCCTGGCTTTGCTGGCACTGTGACTTTGGAGCGCACCACTCCTCCCAGCCCACACATCCCTCCACCCCATGGGTTTGCCTGTGCCCTCACCCATATTCCTCATCCTGCTCCTGCTCCTTCTATCCTCCTGAACAACCAACCCTAAGAAGCTGTAGTAAGGATATGACTTTGCCCCAGGATCCAGGAATGCCCTGGATGATTCCACAAGCGACACTTTTCCTCTGATGGTTCTTCCACCTGAGCGGAATTACCCTGCGGAATTACCCTCTGGTAATTTTCACTCCCACAATTCAGCTATACCTGCGGGAAAGCCAATGCCTCCACTGCACGAAGTGGGGGCAGTGGAAGCCAATCTCTTGGGGTTCCTGACCTGCATACAGGTTTCTCAAGAGGCAGGTCAGGTGGCCTGGTATTCCCATCTCTTTCAGAATTTTCCACAATTTATTGTGATCCACAGAGTCAAAGGCTTTGGCATAGTCAATGAAGCAGAAATAGATGTTTTTCTGGAACTCTCTTGCTTTCCCCATGATCAAGCATATGTTGGCAATTTGATCTCTGGTGCCTGTGCCTTTTGTAAAACCTGATTGAACATCTGGGATTTCACGGTTCACATATTTCTGAAACCTGGTTTCGAGGATTTTGAGCGTGACTTTACTAGTGTGTGAGATGAGTGAAATTTTGTGGTAGTTTGAGCATTCTTTGTTATTGCCTTTCTTTGGGATTGGAATGAAGACTGACCTTTTCCAGTCCTGTGGTCACTGATGAGTTTTCCAAATTTGCTGGCATATTGAGTGAAGCACTTTCACAGCATCATCGGAGCAGCTGTGAAGAGATATCCCATGCCCAAAGTAAGAGAAACCCAAATAAGATGGTACGTATTTTAAGGGGACATCAGAGAGTAGACACACTGAAATCATGATCACAGGAAACTAGTCGATCTGATCACATGGACCACAGCCGAATTTGGTCCACTGGAGAAGGCAATGGCAAACCACTTCAGTGTACTTGCCTTGAGGACTCCAGGAACAGCATCAAAGGGCAAAATGATAGGATACTGAATGAGGAATTCCCAGGTCGGTAGGTGCCCAGTTTGCTCCTGTATATCCGTGGAGAAATATCTCTAGATGGAATGAAGGGATGGAGCAAAAACAAAACCAATACCCAGTTGTGGATGTGTCTGGTTATAGAAGCAAGGTCCGGTGCTGTAAAGAGCAATATTGCATAGGAACCTGGAATGTTAGGTCCGTGAATCAAGGCAAATTGGAAGTGGTCAAACAGGAGATGGCAAGAGTGAACATAGACATTCTAGGAATCAGTGAATGAAAATGGACTGCAATGGGTGAATTTAACTCAGATGACCATTATATCTACTACTGTGGGCAGGAATCCCTTAGAAAAAAATGGAGTAGCCATCATAGTCAACAAAAGAGTCCGAAATGCAGTACTTGGGTGCAATCTTAAAAACGACAGAATGATTTCTGTTCTTTTCCAAGGCAAACCATTCAATATTACAGTAATCCATGCCTATGCCCCAACCAGTAACTCTGAAGAAGCCGAAGTTGAACGGTTCTATGAATACCTACAAGACCTGATCAACACAAGCATGCCCTAAATGGAAGCTATTTTCATGAGCAACAGTTTCAAAGTGCAAATAGGGGAGGCAAGTGTTTCAGTAGCTGAAGACCCAGTGGTTCTTATGAAATATAGAGCTTTCCATATTTCTTACAGGAAAAGCTAATTTCTGATCTTCAACTGTGAAATATAGAGAAGCCCTACTTCCATGAAGGAGGATTAACTGAGATTTTGATACAGGAAATACAGAGAATTCTGTATTTCAGGGTGAAAATTGACTCTCTTGATATATGTTTGAGCAATACCAAGAATTCCATATCTCTTGAAGAAAGAGTGGTGGGCAGATTTTCATTTGCAAAATAGAGATGATTTCAATTCCATAACGATTCTCTGTATCTTAAGAAAACCAATGCGAATGTTTTCATATGTTAAATATAGATAATTCCATATTTCATTTAAGAAAATCACCACCCAGATTTTCGTATATGATATACGGAGAACTCCACATTTGGGGTAAGAAAATATCGTGATACAGGATGCTTGGGGCTGGTGCACTGGGGTGACACATGGGATGACATGGGGAGGGAGGTAGGAGGGGGATTCAAGATAGGGAACACATTTAGACCCGGGGGAGATTCATGCCAATGTATGGCAAAACCAATAAAATAATGTAAAGTAATTAGCCTCCAATTAAAATTTAAGAAAATTAAAAAAGAATATGATAAAAAAAGATTAAAAAAGGAAGAAAACCAATGCCAAGGTTTTCATATGTGAAATATAAAGGATTCCATATTTCATTTAAGAATATCACCATCCAGATTTTCTTATATGATATACAGAGAAATCCACATTTTGGGTACGAAAAATAGCATCCAGATGCTTATAACGTGATATGCCAGAAAATTCAATGTATTATGGACTAAAAGCAGCATCAAGATTTTCACATGTAACATATACAGAGTTTGATATTTAATTGAGTAAAATTGTCACCATGATTTTTCAGATGTGAAATATACAGAATTCCATATTGTATGTAGGAGTATGACTGCACTGATTTTGGTGTCTGAAATGTACAGAATCCTAGATTTCGTGTGGAAATGATTTTTCATATGTGATGTAAATAAATTGCAGTCTTCATCTATGAAAATCTTAACAGATATTTTTGTATGTGATGTAGAGAGTATTTATATCTCATGTAAATTCTATGTGGTCAGATTTCAAATGTGAAATATAGAGAATTCCACATTTTAGGGCATTTTCCTATAGGAAATATAGAGAATGTTTTCCATGGTTTTTGCGATAATACCTGGGACATGATTTCCATATGTCATACATGAAAAAATTCATATTTCTTGCCTGATAATCAGTTCACACATTTCTATAGGATACATGGAGACTTTTCATATTTCATTATGAAGGGCTATCTCCAGATTTCTATATGAGAATTATAGAAAATTACATATTTGTGTCAGAAAATAATAATACAGATTGTTTTTTATTATGAAATATCAGAATTTCATATGGCAAGGAAATATATATATGTATATATATATATATTCTGTCATCTGTAAAATAGACCTCATCGCATGTTTCTTTTAGGAAAATCTACACTTTGATTTTCACATGTGAAACATATCGAATTCCATATTTCACATTTGAAATTGAATGCCTCGAAAACGCTTGCTATTATTTAATTGTGTGAAGTATATAGAATTCAATATTCAATGCAAGAAATACGAATACCCATATTTCCAATTGTAACAGAAAGAATTACACATATCATGTAGGGAAATATGCACACAGATATTCATAAATGTATTTTAAAGAATTCAGTGTTTAATTCCTCTATATAATATATCCACTATATACCATACCAAAACTCCATATTTTATGCCAGAAAATCTGTGCCTGGATTTTCAAGAGATATTTAGAGAATTCCATCTCATTATCTATTTTCCTTAAAGTAACATCAGCCATATTTTAGAATGTGAACTGTAAAGAACCACATATTTCAGAAAGTAAACCTGTGCTCATATTTTGATAAGGGTCATACAGAAAATTCCTTATTTCATACAGGGAAGTCTACACCCATCTTTTCATATGTAACATGTAGCAAATTGTGGAGAAAAATCAGTGTCCAGATTTCATAAATGAAATTATAAAGATTTTATATTTCATGTCATTGTATCTGAGATATTTCCATATTTGATAAATAGAAAATTCCATATCATGTACAAAAGCTGCACTCAAGTTTTCATATCTGTATGATACACAGCCTATGTGCCTTGTCAGAAAATATGCACCCTGATTTTTTATGTGAAAAGAACAAAAATCCATATTTCTGTGTCAAAACTTGCTCAACAGGTTTTTATATTTGAAATATAGAGAATTCCATATTGCACGCAGGTAAATCTGCTTGCAGATCTAAATAGTCAGATACAGAGAATTCCATATATCAGCTAGATAGAGTTGCACCTAAGTGGTGAAATATGAAATGGAAAGACTACCGTATTTCATGTAGGAAAGTATGTGCCTTGATTTTATATGTGAGATTTCAGTCAGTTCAGTTCAGTCGCTCAGTCGTGTCCGACTCTCCGCTACCCCATGAATCACAGCTTCCAGGCCTCCCTGTCCATCACCCACTCCCGGAGTTCACTCAGACTCATGTCCATCAAGGCAGTGATGCCATCCAGCCATCTCATTCTCTGTCGTCCCCTTCTCCTCC
Organism: Moschus berezovskii; assembly: GCF_049115385.1. Lineage (NCBI taxonomy): Eukaryota > Metazoa > Chordata > Mammalia > Artiodactyla > Moschidae > Moschus > Moschus berezovskii. The sequence goes on along the minus strand of NC_142489.1, from coordinate 51,966,488 downwards.
TGCGCCCAATCCTTAAATTGTAGTACCTATTAGTAAATCTCAATTTGAGAATGGTTTGCAAACTTCTGCTGACTTCCAAATAGATTTTTTGAAATCAATCTTATTTCAGTATTAACCATATGATGACGTACATTTGTAGTATTCTCTCATGTTCCCAGAAGAGGGTGCTTGCTATGAGCAGTGTGTTCTCTTGGCAAACCTCTGTTAGACTTTGGAAGACTTCATTTTGTACTCTAAGGCCCAATTTGCCTGTTACCCCGGGTATGTCTTGACTTCCTACTTTTGCATTCCATTCCCCTATGATGGACAGTTCATCGTTCTTGTTTATTTGTTCTAGAAAGTCTTGTAGGTCTTTATAGAATTGTTCTAGTTCAGCTACTTCAGCATGTCTCGTCAGGGCACAGACTTGGATTAGTATGTTATTAAATGGGTTCCCCTGGAAAGAAACAGAGATCATTCTGTCATTTTTCAGATTGCCAACAAATACTACATTCTAGACTCTTTTGTTGACTATGATGGCTACTCCAATTCTTCTGAGGGATTCTTTCCCACTGTAGTAGACATAATGGTCATCTGAGATAAATTTATCCATTCCCGTCCATTTTAGTTCACTGATGCCTAAAATGTCAATGTTCACTCTTGACATCGCCGTTTTAACCCCTTCCTATTTAAATACCTTGATTCATGGACCTAATCTTTAAAGTTCCTATGCAATCTTGCTTTTTAGAGCATTGGAGTGTTCTTCCATCACTAGTCACATCTGCAACTGGGTACTGTTTTGGCTTTGGCTCCATCACTTCATTCTTTTTGGAGTTTCTTCTGCACTGATCTCCCATATGATATCGGGCAGCTACCAACCCTGGAGTTTGTCTTTCAGTATGCTATATTTTGCCTTTACATGCTGCCCATGGATTTCTTCAGGCAGGAATACTGACGAGGTTTTGCATTCCCTTCTCCAAGGACCACGATTTGTCAGAACCCATTACCATGATCCGTCCATCTTGGGTGGCCCTACAAGCATGGCACATAGTTTCATTGAGTGAGTTAGACAAGGCTCAGTCCCATGTGATCAGTTTGGTTAGTTTTCTGAGATTATGGTTTTCATTCGAGGTTGTGGAAGCTTCCTGATGGGAACGACTGACTAAGGGAAACTGATTCTTGTTCTGATGGGTAGAGCCATGCTCAGTTCAGTGCAGTTCAGTGGCTCAGTCATTGACAAATCTTTGTGGCCCTATGCACTGCAGCATGCCAGTCCTCCCCGTCCATCACCAACTCATCGAGTTTACTCAAACTCATGTTCATTAAGTCGGTGATGTTCTCCAATCATCTCATCTTCTGTCTACTGTTATCCTCCCACTCTGAACCTTTCCCAGTGTCAGGGTCTTTTCCAATGAGTCAGTTCTTCATACCACACGGCCAAAGTATTGGAGTTTCAGATTCAGCATCATTCCTTCCATTGAATATTCCGGACTGATTTCCTTTAGGGTGGACTGCTTGGATCTCCTTGCCATTCAAAAGACTCTCAAGCCTCTTCTCCAACATCACACTTCAAAAGCATCAATTCTTTGGCTTTCTTTATAGTCCAAATAGCTCAGCTTTCTTTATAGTCCAAATCTCTCATCCATACATGACTATCGATAAAATTATAACTTTGACTAGACAGAAATATTTTGGAAAGTAATCTGTCTGATATTTGATATGCTATCTGGTTTGGTCATATTTTTCTACCAAAGAGAAAGCATATTTGAATTTTATGGCTGCATTTCCAATCTGCTGTGATTTTGAATACATCTCCACACACAAAACCCACTTCTGTCCAAAAAAAAAAAAAAAAAGTCTCTCATTCTTTCCATTGTTTCCCCTTCTATTTGCCATGAAGTGATGAGACTGGTTGACATCATCATTGTTTTCTGAGTTTTGAGTTTTATGTCATCTATTTCACTCTCCCCTTTCAGATTCATCAAGAGGCTATGTAGTTCGTCTTCCCTCTCTGCCATATATATGGTGCCATCTCCAGATAAGAGATTATTGATATTTCACCTGGCTATCTTGATTCCAGCATGTGTTTATGCAACCAGGCATTTCGCATGATGTAATCTGCATATAATTTACATCATCAGCATGTCAGTATACAGCCTTGACATACTCCTTTTCCATTGGATTCAGACTGTTTTTCCATTTCCAGTTCTAACTGTGGCGTCTTGACCTGCATACAGAATTTTTCAGGAGGCAGGTCAGGTGGTCTTGTATTATTATCTCTTGAGGAATTTTCCATAGTTTGTTGTGATTCAGAGTCAATGGTTTTGGTTCAGTCATTGATGCAGAAGTAGACTTTTTTCTTCTGGTACTCTCTTCCTGCGTTGTTGATCCAAAAATTATTGACAATTTGATCTCTGGTTCCTCTGCCTTTTAAAAATCAAACTTAAACACCTGGAAGTTCATGGTTTATGTACTGTTGAAGCCTATTTTGGAGAATTTCGATCATTATTTTGCTAGTGTGTAAGAAGGCAATGGCAACCACCCCAGTTCTCTTGCCTGGAAAATCCCATTGACAAAGAAGCCTGGTAGGCTGCAGTCCATGCGGTCACTAAGAGTTGGACAAGGCTGAGCAAATTTACTTTCATTTTTCACTTTTATGCATTGGAAAAGGAAATGGCAACCTACTCCAGTGTTCTTTCTTGGAGAATCCCGGGGACAGGGGATCCTGGTGGGCTGCCGTCTATGGGGTCGCACAGAGTCGGACACGACTGAAGTAATGTAGTAGTAGTAGTAGTAGTAGTAGTAGTAGGATGATTGTAATTGTGTGGTAGTGTGAACATTCTTTGGCACTGGCTTTCTTTAAGGTTGAACTAAAACTGAACTTCTCCTTGCATAATTATGGGTCACTAATATGTGTATATTACAAAACCCATCCCAATATTGGATTATGCTTATCGTCCACTTAATTTTTTTAAAACTAATTTATGAAAAAGGAGTGAAGAAGATAAAATAATTCTACTTGGTGCTCTCTGTTGACCTAAATCTGAAGGAAGTCTAAAAATGCAGGGATTTATGTACACATAAGTGTCATTCATTTTGATATATTACAAAAAAGTAAGAGAAGGTTGTATAATTTTTATAAAATAAAATTGCTTAAAACAATATTACAAGTCAGCTGTACCTCAAGGAGTGAACAAATAAATGGTTCCATCATTTGCAATATTTGGGTCCTTGAGAACGTGATGAGAAGTAAAATATTTCAGGTACAAGGTGACAGAAATTTAATCAGGTGATGGTATAAATAATAATATTTGAATTTAGAAAAAGTGAGTTGAACTAGTTTGCATTCCCACCAACAGTTAAAAAACTGGAAATAGAACCGCCATATGATCCAGCAATCGCACTCCTGGGCATACACACCGAGGAAACCAGAATTGAAAGAGACACATGTACTCCAATGTTCATCGCAGCACTGTTTATAATAGCCAGGACACGGAAGCAACCTAGATGTCTATCTGCAGATGAAAGGATAAGAAAGCTTTGATACATATACACAATGGAGTGTTACTGAGCCATTAAAAATAATGCATTGGAATCAGCTCTAATGATGTGGATGAAACTAGAGCCTATTATACAGAGTAAAATAAGCCAGAAAGAAAAATACCAATGCCGTATAGTAACGCATATATATGAAATTTAGAAAGATGTAAATGATAAACCTGTACACAAGACCGCAAAAGGACACAGATGGATAAAACAGTCTTTGGGACTCTGTGGGTGAGGGTGGAATGATTTGGAAGAATGGCATTGAAACATGTATATTATCATATGTGAAACGAATCGCCAGTTCAGGGTCAATGCATTCTACAGAATGCTCGAGTCTGCTGTGCGGGGATGACCCAGAGGGATCATAAGGGGCGGAGGGAGGTGGGAGGTGGGTTCAGGAAGGGGAACTCATGTACACCCGGGGTGGACTCATGTCAATGTGTGGCAAAACCAACCAATATAATATTGTAAAATAATCCAGTTCAGGTCAGTACGGTTCAGTAGCTCAGTCGTGTCCGACTCTTTCCAACCCCATGAATCACAGCATGCCAGGCCTCCCTGTCCATCACCAACTCCCAGAGTTCGCTAAAACTCATGAACATCCAGTCGGTGATGCCATCCAGCAATCTCATTCTCTACCGTCCCCTTCTCCTCACATCCCAAATCCCTCCCAGTGTCAGACTCTTCTCCAGTGAGTCAACTCGTCGCATGAGGTGGCCAAAGTATTGGAGTTTCAGCTTTAGCACCAGTCCTTTCTGTGAACATCCAGGACTGATCTCCTTTAGAATGGACTGGTTGGATCTCCTTGCAGTCCAAGGGACTCTCAAGAGTCTTCTCCAGCTCCACAGTTCAAAAGCATTAATTCTTTGGCAATCAGCTTTCTTCACAGTCCAACTTTCACGTCCATACATGACAACGGGAAAAACCATAGCCTTGACTAGATGGACCTTGGTTGGCAAAGTAATGTCTCTGCTTTTTAACATGGTATCTATGTTGGTTATAACTTTCCTTCCAAGGAGTAAGCGTCTTCTAATTTCCTGCCTGCAATCAGCATCTGCAGTGATTTTTGAGCCCTAAAAAATAAAGTCTGACACTGTTTCCACTCTTTCCCCATTTATTTCCCATGAAGTGATGGGGCCAGATCCCATGATCTTCATTTTCTGAATGTTGAGCTTCAAGCCAAATTTTTACTCTCCTCTTTCACTGTCATCAAGAGGCTTTTGAGTTCCTCTTCACTTTCTGCCATAATGGTGGTGTCATCTGCATATCTGAGATTATTGATATTTCTCTCGGCAATCTTGATTCCAGCTCGTGCTTCTTCCATCCCAGCGTTCCTCATGATGTACTCTGCATAGAAGTTAAATAAGCAGGCTGACAATATACAAACTTGATGTACTCCTTTTCCTATTTGGAACCAGTCTGTTGTTCCATGACCAGTTCTAACTGTTGCTTCCTTACCTGTATACAGGTTTCTCAAGAGGCAGGTCAGGTGGTCTGGTATTCCCATCTCTTTCAGAATGTTCCACAGTCTATCGTGATCCACACAGTCAATGGCTTTGGCATAGTCAATGAAGCAGAAATAGATGTTTTATGGAACTCTCTTGCTTTCTCCATGATCCAGCCGATGTTTGCAATTTAATATCTCGTTCCTCTGCCTTTTCTAAAACCTGCTTGAACATCTGTGAGTCCACGGTTCACATATTGCTGAAGCCTGGCTTGGAGAATTTTGAGCGTGACTTTAGTAGAGTGTGAGTAAAATAATTAGCTTCCAATAAAAATAAAAAATATAAGAAAAAAAAAGAAAATGTGAGTTGAAGGTCGTTATCTGAGCCTATTCAAAATGGAACATGATTGTTCAAGTTACCAACTTGTATCGTAGGTCAAATATTTATTCACGGAAGATGTTCTAATAGAGACATGACAGACATAGATCTGCAGATCTTAGCTCAAGATTGTTAATGAAGTTGGAAATACAACTCCTATCACAGTCACACGTTCAATGACATGTACTAGAATATATGTTGCTCCCATTGATTAGGGCTTTCTAGGCATTCTACCCTAGGGCCAGGTAGTGAAAGGCAGAACTTCAGGATAGGCAAAAGTCTGTGTATTGCAGAGGCACAGTTCCTTTGATGGAGCCATTCACTGAGTCCTTTACCACGGTTAGAAAAAGTAACCAACATGTCCGGTGCTCACCTCCATGATCTAATGGTTGTGGCAAACTGTAGGGGTAACAGTCTACGACACCCAGCCCTCTTCTGGATAGTATGAGAAGACAGAGGCCCGACTGTCCTTCGGGCACCTGACTCCCTCTTTAAAATGACTGGCCAATGTATGAGAACCTTGGAAAGAGAAGGACACAGAGAAGAGACAGCGTCCCCTTCAGCTGGGACTGGGCACTGATAGGAGACCCAAGACCAGACATTGAGATCTAGCCTGAACGCAGACAGGATTACCAACCTTCAGAAAGAAACCCTCCTCTTAACCAGGATGTTGGATGATGAAAGTCATTTTAGCATACTTCTTTTCAGGATACGGATTGATATTTGCTTCAGTACAGGTTTACAGAAACAGTATTACCTGACCGTGACTTTACCTCAATAACAGAGGATCTGAAAACAAGATAGTTTCAACACCTAATTACAACTCTCACTTACGTTTCCTCTAAGAGTGCTGTGTTGAAAACTTTGAGGAGTTTGGTGTAAGTAAAGTCATAAGCCACACGTCTTGCATTGTTCTGCAATGAAAACCTCTAGTATTTAAATGCCAATCTTTGGTAATAACTTAGCCTAATAATATTGGGTAATTTTAGCAGTAGCATCCTATGTCTCACTTATGTGGGACAGAGAGTGCCTCATTTCAAAACCACATTCTCTCAGGTGTACATGAGAAGATTACCCTTTTCCAGTATAAAACAAATTAGCTGGTGCACTGGGATGAACCAGAGGGATGGGATGGGGAGGGAGGTGGGAGGGCGGTCAAGATGGGGACTGGGGCGGATTCATGTCAATGTATGGCAAAACAAATAAAATGTTGTAAATTAATCCGCCTCCAATTAAAATAAATACATTTACAATAATAATAATAAAATCAAATTAGTAAACACTTATGGCTATCCCGATTATCAAGTTAATTAAGGACCAAATTATTGTGACAGATGTCGTCAGGTCTATTGAAGAATACTTATAACTTTGAAAATATTGTAATGAACTGATTTGCTAGTATCAGTTCAGTTCAGTTCAGTTCAGTCGCTCAGTCGTGTCCGACTCTTCGCGAGCCCATGAATCACAGCACGCCAGGCCTCCCTGTCCATCACCAACTCCCGGAGTACACTCAAACTCATGTCCACAGAGTCGGGGATGCCATCCAGCCATCTCATTCTCCGTCGTCCCCTTCTCCTCCCTCCCCAAACCTTTCCAACCTTGATAGTATATTAAAAAGTAGAGACATTACTTTGCGAACCAAGGTCCGTCTAGTCAAGGCAATGGTTTTTCCCGTGGTCATGTATGGATGTGAAAGTTGGACTGTGAAGAAAGCTGATCGCCGAAGAATCGATGCTTTTGAACTGTGGTGTTGGAGAAGACTCTTGAGAGTCTCTTATACTGCAACGAGATCCAACCAGTCCATTCTAAAGGAGATCAATCCTGGATGTTCACTGGAGGGACTGATGCTAAAGCTGAAACTGCAATACTTTGCTAGTATACATATATAATAGATATGTATTTTGACTTTACAAACATTTTGTCGTTTGTATATGTGCATCACAGTTTGGTTTAATACTTATACAAAATAAATGTTCTTCTTTCCCTAATGTCTTTATATATAGGATATCGAGGTTGGCAAGAAACTCTGAATCTTGTTTACAGTTGTATGAGTCCCAAACAACCCATTTTTCTTAACAATCTTCATTCTGAATTGGGTAGATCTGATTAGTGGGGTGAACACTCAGGGACAGATTAGTAAACAACAGTCACAAGTCAAAAGAGGAAAATCAATATTGTAGAATAATTTTGTCCTCTCAAAATGTATATTTTGAAGCCGATGGCATCACCGACTCGATGGACATGAGTTTGAGTGAACTCCGGGAGTTGGTGATGGACAGGGAGGCCTGGCATGCTGTGATTCATGGGGTCACAGAGAGTCGGACATGACTGAGCTACTGAACTGAACTTACTTTACTTTGTACAGAGTCAAAATTGTGAGCAATGTATAATTGCTTTCTGAACCTTTTTGCCAATAGGGTTTTTAGGTAGATATTTTGATACACAGAACTGGGTTTTTATAAGGAAAGGAGAGCAGACACACAAAAAACAGAGACATTTATATGTGAAGACAAAGCCGTGTGATGATGTGCCACCATCCAAAAGAGGCCTTAGAAGAAAGCAAATCTGGTAACCCTTTGATTACTGGCTAGGTCCCTGGAAGTATGAGAAAACATTTATTGAAGCTACCTGCTTTATGGCATGCCTTTACAGCAAACCTTGAAAAGACTTACCCCACTACCTCTTGAAAATAAGCTTTCAAGTTCAAAAGAAGCCTGCAGTTCATACCCAGGTTCTCACGGAAAGGAAACTGTTAAAGAACTCTCTGACCCATTAACTGATAATGCTTCAGAATTTTAAAGGAAAAAATTTCATTCTCCATTGAAAAGAGAAGTATAAAGTATTTAGGAACAAATTTACCTAAAGAAACAAAAGACCTGAATCTATATATGGAAACCTAAAGCACTGCAGAAATAAAGATAATAGAAACAGACAGAGAAATCTGTCAGGTTCTTAGATCAGAAGAATCAATATATGAAAATGAGTACACCAGCCAAAGCACCATAGGTTCACCGCTATCTCCCAGTGTTGTTGCTGTTGTTGTTGTTTTTTCCACAGAACAAGAAAAAAAATTTCAGCCTCTGATAGCCAAAGCAATCTTGAAAAAGAAGAATGGAAATAGTGGGATCAAACTGCCTGACTTCAGGTTATACTACAGTCATCAAGAAAGAAAGGTACCGGCACAAGACAAAAATATAGATCAATGGAACAATATAGAAAGCCCAGGGACATAGCCACACACATATGGACACTTTGTCTTTGACAAAGGAGGCAAAAATGTATAATGGAGGAGAGACAACGACTTTAAAAAGCGCTGCTGGGGAAAATGGTCAACAACTGTAAAACAATGGCGCTAAAACACATTCTACCACCCTATACAACAATACACTTAAAATGGATTAAAGAAATAAACATAAGTCTAGAAACTATATAACTCTCAGAGGAAAACATAGGCAGAACAGACTCTAACACGAATCACAGCATGATTCTCTGTGACCCACCTGAGTGATGGAAATAAAAACTAAAACAAATATGGGACCTCGTTAAACTTAAAAGTTTTCACAATGAAAGAAATAATACTCAAGGTGAAAAGGCAGCCTTCCAAATGGGAGAAAATAATAGGAAACAAAGTAACTGACAACAAACTAATCTCGAAATATACAAGCAACTCATGCATTTCAATACCAGAAAAATAAGCAATCCAATCAAAACGTGGGACAAAGAACTAAAGAGATTTCTCAGAAGGAGACATAAAGCTGTCTAACAAACACAGGAAAATCTCCTCAACATCACTCATTATCAGAGAAACTCAAAGCAATAGTACAGTGAGGTACCATTTCACACTGGCCAAAAAGCTACCATCAAAAACTGCCATCAAAAACCTCTACAAGCCAACAATGCTGGAAAGGGGGCGGAGAAAGGGAACCTTCTGACATTGTTGGTGGGAAGGCACACTAGTATGGGCACTATGGAGGACAGTGTGGAGATTCCTTAAAAAAAGGGAAAAAAAGAAAATAGAATTACCATATGACCCAGCGACCCCACTTCTGGGTATAAACACCAAAACAACTAGAATTCAATGAAACATATGTACTTCATTGCATGAAGCAACCTTGATGTCTGGTTCGAAGATGAATGGTTAAGGATGATGCTATCCATATACACAGTGGAATATTCAGCTATTAAAAAAGGGACACGTTTGAGTCAGTGCTATGAGGTGGATAAAACTGGAGCCTATTATACAGAGGGAAGCAAGCCAGAAAGAGAAACACCAACACAATACATGAAACCTTATACATGAAATTTAGAAAGAGGTAACAACGATGCTATAAGCGAGACAATGAAAGTGACACACATATAAAGAAAAGAATTTGAGACTAGGTGGGAGAAAGTGAGGGTGGGATGCTAGGAAAGAATAGCACTGAAACATGAAACACTGAAACATGTATATTATCATATGGAGAACAGATAACCAGTTGAAGCTCATTACATGAAGCAAGGCATTCAAAACTGGTGCTGTGGGACAACCCAGAAGGATGAGTCCATGAGATGGCTGACTGATATAGTAGTGTGAAGGAAGCTCTGATGAGAATTCAGTAGTCACAAAAGTAGTTCACTTGTATTACACTAAAAAAAAAAATATATATATATATATATATATATATGTATATACACATATATATATATATATATGGCCCCATAAATATATATATTTATGACTTCATTGCCATCCACATTTCTTTTACTGTAGCAATGAGTAGTCTAACCCACTGTGACTGAGGCCTTCAGATATGTCACTGTGAAGCCCATCCTTTCTTCTTTCTAAGATCATCTCCATGTTCCCCTGAGCATCAGGTGTCTCCACAAGTACTTCTTATGTGTTGCTCATGAAGACAGTTGAACAACCCTCATGACCTCTTATCAATCTCATTAAAGTGTGAAATATACAAATATGCTAAACAGGCCTGGAAATCTTCACTAATACTGAGAACTCCTTCAGAAGAGGGAGTCTCAGCCTTCCTGATAAGTGCTTGGTAAAGGTCATGTAACTCGTGGGAAAGAATATGAGGAATATGCTCACTCTTGCCATGGAAAGAAGTAGGTAACACGATGGAACTAATAAGCCCTTTCATATGTGACATAAAAAATGATGAGACAGCATAGGAAAGACAGGACTCAAAACCAGACATATGTGGGGGAAAGTTCTTGGGGTTCTTTTTTTCTACAACAGACCTGTTCAATGCATAAAGCAGCCTGCTCCTAGAAAGGAAGAGATATATATGGGTATCAAGATTATTATTTCCTTTCAGTGCCAGATCTTTCTGTTGTGCTCCTTACTGGTCTAGACAAGGGAAAACTTAAATTAGAGTTTATCATTCCCAAATAGAAAAGAAACGTCCCAGTGGACCAATTTCTATCAAGTCAGAACAGTGTCTTTATTTCATATACTAGGATAGAAGTTTCAAATCTTGGATGGAGAAAAAGAAGCATAAGACCTTCCACATAGGATACATTTTTGTCTATTTCTTCTTTTTTCTTTTTTTTTGAAGGTAAAGAAACAGCCAGTGGACTTTAATAAAGTCACAGAGATAATTTAGAAAAATGTTAAGCCCTTCAGTGTGAGTGACACAGTGTCCTAGGTGACAATAAATGAAACACAATTGCATCTGACACTAAGTTACATGTATGTTTGTATGTTCAGTCTTCTCCAACTCTGCAACGAAATGGAATGTAGAACACCAGGGTCCTCTGCTCATGGGATTTACCAGGCAAGAGTGTTGCTTTCTGTGGCCATTTCCTACTCCACTGTTAGATGTGTAGAATGAATAAAAACATTATCCATGATTTTCTTGCATCTCTTTCAATGCAAAATAAATTATACAGGCTCTTTGTTCCAGCGAATCTTTCTGAAATTCCAAAGATGCCATTGTGAATGAGAAATGGTTAAAATATTGTGGACTCTCATGATCACAGCAAGGCAGATACAAATTAAAGGAAAAGGTAAACCTCGAAACCTGGCCTACCTTATAATTCAGTGAAGCTCATTTCTTGTTAAACAAATAAGAAAAGTTCCCTTCTTTATGTCCTTTTGACAGCTAAAGATGGAGAAATAGGCAGATAGACGGAGTAGAGCTCAGAGTAGTGGGACAGAAATCTCTGTATATGACCCAGTCAGTTTTCAAGGGCTTCACCTTTGTTTGCTTGTTTGTTTTTAAAGAACTCATTTCCCAGAACTTCACAGCAATGTTAGTGGTGCTGAAGATCTAGTGTCACCTTGGTGTTGGCGGGAACCATGACCACGAGCAAGTGGCACTGATTTCCCTTAGGGCTCCAGGTATAAATCAGTATGCCCAGTGTTTTTGTTCTCCGTAAGAGGAGCCACAAATCAAATACCCAAAATCTGTGGAATCATGAAAATAACAAAAGAGATCCAGGAACAAACAAACAAATAAACATATTCTTCTACTTCATTGTTTATAACAAAGGTTTTGACTGTGTGGATCACAACAAACGGTGGAAAATTCTTAAATTGATAGGAACACCAGGTCACCTGACCTGCCTCCTAAAATATCTGTATGCAGATCAAGAAACACCAGTTAGAACCAGATGGAAAACAACAGACTGCTTCCAATTATGGTAAGGATTATGACACGGTTGAATTTTGTCACTCTGCTTATTTAAATTATATGTAATGTTCACTTCAGTCACTCAGTCATATCCAACTCTTTGCGACCCATTAACCACAGCACGCCAGGCCTCCTTGTCCATTACCAACTCCTTTGGTTTATGCAAACTCGTTTCCATTGAGTTGGTGATGCTATCCAATCATCTCATCCTCTGTCATCCCTTTCTCTTCGTGCCCTCAATATTTCGTAGCATCAGGAAATTTCCCAGTGAGTCACTTAATGGCCAAAGTATTGCAATTTCGTCTTCAAGATCAATCTCTCCCATGAACACCCAGGACTGATCTCCATTAGGAGGGACTGGTTGGATCTCCCTGCAGTCCAAGGGACTCTCAAGAGTCTTGGCCTACACAACAGTTCAAAAGCATCAATTCTTCAATGCTCAGATTTCTTTATAGTCCAACTCTCACATCCATACATGGCCACTGGGGAAACCATAGTCTTTACTAGATGGACCTTTGTTGACAAAGTAATGCCTCTGCTTTATAATATTCTGACCGGGCTGGTCATAACTTTCCTTCCAAAGAGTAAGCGTCTTTTAATTTTAATGGCTGAAATCACCATCTGCAGCAATCTTGGCGCCTAAGAAATAGTCAGTGACGGTTACAACTGTTTCCCGACCTATTTGCCGTGAAGCGATGGGACCGGATACCATAATCTTAGTTTTCTGTATGTTCAGTTTCAAGCGAACTTTTTCACTATCCTTTTTCACTGTCATCAAGTGGTTCTTTAGTTATTTTTCACTTTCTGCCAAAAGGGAGGTGTCATTGGCATATCTGACGTTATTGATATTTCTCCCAGAAACCTTGATACCAGCTTGTGTTTCCTCCAGCCCAGCACTTCTCATGATGTACTCTGCATATAAGTTAAATAAACAGGGTGATAATATACAGCCTTGACGTACTCCTTTTCCTATTCGGAACCAGTATGTTGTTCCATGTCCAGTTCTAACTGTTGCTTCGTGACCTGCATATAGGTTTCTCAAGAGGCAGTTCAGGTGGTCAGGTATTCCAATCTCTTTCAAATTTTCCAATTTATAGTGATCCACACACTCAAAGGCTTTGCCATAGCCAGGAAAGAAGATATAGATGCTTTTCTGGCACTCTCTTCCTTTTTCGATGATCCATCGGATGTTGGCAATTTGATCTCCGGTTCCTCTGCCATTTTTAAAACCAGCTTGAACATCTGGAAGTTCACAGTTCACGTATTGCTGAAGCTTGGCTTGGAGAATATAGAGCATTATTTCACTAGTATGTAAGATGAGATTTGGTGATGGGCAGGGAGGCCTGGCGTGCTGTGATTCATGGGGTCGTGGAGAGTCGGACACGACTGAGCGACTGAACTGAAGATGAGTGCAATTGTGCGGTAGTTTACATATTCTATGGCATTGTCTTTCTTTGGGATTGAAATGAATATTGCCCTTTTCCAGTCCTGTGGCCACTGCTGAATTTTCCAAATTAGCTGGCATATTGAGTGCAGCATTTTTAAAGCATCATCTTTCAGGGTTTAAAATAGCTCAACTGAAATTCCAAAACCTACAATAGCTCAGTTCGTAGTGATGCTTCCTAAGGCCAGCTTGACTTCACATTCTAAGATGTCTGGCTCTAGGTGAGTGATCACACCATCGTGATTATCTGGGTTGTAAAGATATTTTTTTGTACAGTTCTTCTGTGTATTACCACCTCTACTCAATAGTTTCTGCTTCGGCTAGATCCCTACCGTTTCCGTGCTTTATTGAGAATATCGTTGCATGAGATGTTCTCTTAGGATCACCAGTGTTCTTGAGGAGATCTCTAGTCTTTCCCATTCTATTGGTTCCATTCTTTTTTCGCATTGATCCCTGAGGTAGGCTTTCTTTTCTCTCCTTGCCTTTCTTTAGAAATCTGTATTCAAATGGATATATCTTTCCTCTTTTTCGCTTTCTGTTTCCGTTGTTTTCAAAGCTTTTTGTAAAGCCTCCTCAGACATCATTTCATTTTTTGCATTTCTTTACCTGGGGATGGTCATGATCCCTGTCTCCTGTACAATGGCAGGTACTTCCATCCATAGCTCATCAGGCACTCTCTCAATCGAATCTAGTCCCTTACATGAATTTTGCACTTCCAGTGTATAGTCATAAGGGAATTGATTTAGTTCATACCTGAATGGTCTAGTGGTTTCCTCCAATTTCTTTAACTTTTATCTGAATTTGGCAATAAGAAATTCACGATCTGAGCCACAGTTAGCTTCCTGTTTTGGTTTTGCTGACTGTATAGAGCTTCTCTATTTTGGCTACAAAGAGTATGATCAATCTGATTTCAGTGTCGACCATCTGGCGATGTCCATGTGTAGAGTCTTCACTCGTGTTGCTGGAAGAGGGTGTTTGCTTGACCAGTGCGTTCTCTTGGCAGAACTCTACTAGCCTTTTACCCTGCTACATTCTGTACTCCAAGGACAATTTGCCTGGTACTCTAGGTGTTTCTTGACTTCCTACTTCTGTTTTCCATTCCCCTATAATGAAAAGGACATCTTTTTTGGGTGTTAGTTTTAGAAGGTCTTGCAGGTCTTCACAGAACTTTCAGTTTCAGCTTCTTCAGCATTACTGATCAGAGCATAGGTTTGGATTACCATGATATTGAATGGTTTGCCTTGGAAAAGAACAGAGATCATTCTGTCGTTTTTGAGATTGTTCTCCAGTACTGCATTTTGACTCTTTTTTTGACTATGGTGTCTACTCAATTTCTTCAAAGGGATTCCTGCCCACAGTTACAGATATAATGGTCCTGTGAGTAAAATTCTCCCATTCCAATCCATCTTAGTTCACTCATTCTTAGAATGTCAATGTTTACTCTGGCCATCACCTGTTTGGCCACTTCCAATTTGCCTTGATTCATGGACCTAACATTCCAGATTCCTATGCAATATTTCCCTTTACAGCATCAAACCCTGATTCCATCACGAGTCCCATTCACAACTGGTTCTTGATTCTGCTTTGGCTCAATTGCTTCATTATTTCTGGAGTTATTACTCCACGGATCTCTAGAAGCATATTGGGAACTTACCGGTGATTCATCTTTCAATGTCTTATCTTTTTGTTTTCATGGTTTTCATGGGGTTCTCAAGGCTAGAATACTAAGTGGTTTGCCATTCCCTTCTCCAGTGGACCACATTCTTTCCACTTTGGTGAAGGGCTGTCATCAAAGTAAGACAATTTCTTCTTGGAGAAAACTCTATTGCAAACCTAGACATTGTATTTAGAAGAGACATTCACCTTGGTAACAAACGCCTCCACATCGCAAGCCCCTGTTGTTTAACCAGTAGTCATGTGCAGATGTGAGAGCTGGAATATCAACAAGACTGAGAGAAGGAGATTCGATGGCTTTCAACTGTGCTGCTGCCGAAGACGCTTCATTTCAGTTCAGTCGCTCAGTCATGTTCAACTCTTTGCGACCCCATCAACCGCAGCACGCCAGGCCTCCACCTCCAAAACCAACTCCCAGAGACCACCCCAACACATGTTCATTGATCAGCATTGCCATCCAAGCATCTCATCCTCTACCATCCCCTTCTCCTCCTGCCCTCTATCTTACCCAGCATCAGGGTCTTTTCCAATGAGTCAGCTCTTCGCATCAGGTGTCCTAACTATTGGAGTTTCAGCTTCACCATGAGACATTCCAATGGATACCCAGGGCTCATCTCCTTTAGGATGGACTGGTTAGATCTTGCAGTGCAAGGTGCTCACAAGAGTCTTCTACAGCACCACAGTTAAAAGCATCAATTTTTCGGTGCTCAGCTTTTCTTACAGTCCAACTCTCACATTCATACATGACCACTGAATAAGCCTTAGCCTTGACTTGATGGACCTTTGTTGGCAAAGGAATATCCCTGCTTTTTAGTATGCTATCTCGGTTGGTTGTAACTTTCCTTCCAAGGAGAAAGTGTCTTTTAATTTCATGGCTGCAATCACAGTCTGTAGTGATTTTGAATCCCCCAAAAATAAAGACTTGTAGGGGTCACTTTGACTGCATTGAGATTAAGCCAATTCATCCTAAAGGAAATCAACCCCTAAGGATTCATTCAAAGGACTAATGAAGTTGAAACTTCAGTTCTGGCCAGCTGATGCAGTGTCAATTCACTGGAAAAGTGCATGATGCTTTTAAAATTGATGATAGGAGAAGAAGGGAGAAACAGAGAACGAGATGGTTGGACTGTATGAGAAATAGAGTGGGCATGCATTTGAACAAACTCTGTGAGATAGTGAAAGATAGAGGCCTATTGTGCAACTGTCCATGGCGTCACAAGAGTTGAAGACAACTTGTTGACTGAACAACGACACTCAATGTCTCTAGAGTTACTTTTTCAAATCACTCAAAAATATACCTAATGAAAGTAGTAAAAAATAACAACTAAGGTTGTATAGTAGAAGATAGCGTAATGCATTTAGGAACGGTGGGCTCTGAAAGAAACGATTCTTAGAATGGAATAAATTTTAAGTATTAGTGTGAGGGAGGAGATATGAAAATGGAGGAGGAAAAGGATGCGGAGACAACTTTCTCCCCCATAAATTCATCAAAAGGACATTTGAATGCTGAGTTATTCCCACAAAACAACTCTGAATGCTGGTAGAGGACATCAGCCACCCAGAAAAGCAGCCCATTGTCTTGGAAAGAGGTAGGAAATAATACAAAAGATAAGAAGAGAGACAAAAGAGGGAGGGATGGAGGTCCATCCCGGGAAGGGATGCTTAAAAAAAGAGAGAAATTTCCAAACACCTGTAAACACACACTGGTGAATCTGTGGCAACCTTTGGAACCTCAGAGGGCAACAGAACCAGGAGTAACAATAAATAAATAATTAAAACCTACAGACTACGTGCCTAGCAGTAACCCCAGGGGGAGAAGCAGTGCAGCTGCCCACACTCCCCACTAGCAAGCAGTGGCTGAGCAGGGAGGCACGGGCTGCATCCCTTAGAGTAAGGACCCGGCCTGAATGACCTTAAGGCAATCTGAGGGAGCTAAACTAAGATAGCTAAGCAGACTGTGTGATAGCTAAGCCGCGAAAAGGCAAAAAGCCCCAAGCTAAGACACCGCCAGACCCACTCACAGAACAAAGGACTGAACAGAGCTAGCCAGCTGTGGTCAGCGCATCCACCATCCCCCGCCGAGACAAATAGGGGAGGGCAGCCAGAGCTGGAAGTGGGCAATCGCGGTTCCAGAGAGGTATCAGATACAAAGCTGAAAGCAGGCTTCTTTGTTAACCAAGACTTCTTGGGTTCTGGAAGGTCGATATCTGCCTGAGAAGGTGTGCTGGTTGTACACCCAGAAAACCGAGCAGCACGGACGGGGGAGGCAATAAGTCGCAGCGACAGTGCTGGCCAAATACCTGGTCACCTGAGCTGCTTGGATCAGGGAAGGACACACAAAGCAGGCCCAACCAAGTCTGCACCTTTGTGTAGTACCCGAGATCTAGAACCTGAGCGACTTAGGCCAGGGATGTACATCCAACCCAGGGACGGCCTCAGACGGTTCCTAGCAGAGCAACCTAAAGCCTGTACAGTGTAGACTGGGACAGCACACACGCCGTGAGCGGGGGAAATACCAGGGTGGCTGAGAGACTGCAAGCACTCTCCACAGATGCTACTGATATTTGTCTGCAGCTTACCTCCCTCCCCACAGCACGACTGTACAGGTGAGCCTAAAAAAGGGTCTACCACCGCCCCTTGTGTCAGGACGGGAATTAGACATTGAAGAGACCAGCAAACAGAAGAAGCTTAAACAGAAGGAACTGCCTTGGAAGAGACAGATGGAGAAGTCTTGAGCCTACTGCAAGAATAAGACTGAAAACCAGAGGCAGAGGCTTAAGTCCAAATCCTGAGAACACCAGAGAACTACTGTTCCAAGGAACATTAATTGAAAGGAGCTCATCAAATGCCTCCATACCTACACTGAAACCAGGCAACACCCAAGGGTCCACAAGTTCCAGAGAAAGACATACCACGCAAATTCTACAGCAACACAGGAAAATAGACCTGAGCTTCAATATACAGGCTGCCGAAAGCCACTCCAAACCAAATGACATCTCATAATTCATTACTGGACACTTCATTGCACTCCAGAGAGAAGAAATCCAGCTCCACCCACCAGAACACCGACACAAGCTTCCCTAACCAGGGAACCTTGTCAAGCCACCCGCCGAAGGCCACACAGAGCAATGAAACTACACAATAAAGAAAACTCCACAAACTGCCAGAAGACGGAAAGGCCACCACAAACAGAGCAATATAAGCAAGACGAAGAGGCAGAGAAATATCCAGCAAGTAAAGGAACAGGATAAATGCCTTCCAAAAAAATGAGTAAGATACAGGGAATCTACCTGATAAAGAATTTTGAATATGGATAGTGAAAATGATTCAAAATCTTGAAAACTAACTGGAGTTACAGATAAATAACTTGGAGACGAGGATCGAGAAGATGTAAGAAAGGTTTACTAAGGATCTAGAAGAAATAAAAAAGAGTCAATATGCAATGAATAATGCAATAGATGAGATCAGATACACTCTGGCAGGAACCAACAGTAGAATAACAGAGGCAGGAAACAGTTGATAATTGAGATAGAAGATAGAATTGTGGAAATAAATGATTCAGAGAGGAAAAAAAAAAAACTAATTAAAAGAAATGAGGACCATCTCTGAGACCTCTGAGACAGTGTTAAATGCCCCAGTATTGGAATCATAGAAGTCCCAGAAGAAATGACAAAAAGATAGACCATGAGAGAATACTTGAGGAGATAATAGTTGAAAACTTCCCTAAAATGGGAAAGGAAATAATCACCCAAGTCCAAGAAATACAGAGAATCCCCAACAGGATAAACCCAGGGAAAATACTCCAACACAAAAAATAATCAAACTATCAAAGATCAAACACAAAGAACAAATATTAAAAGCAGAAGGGGAAAACCAACAAATAACACACAAGGGGATTCCCATAATGATAACAGCTCTTCAACAGAAACTCTTCAGGCCAGGAGTCCATGGCAAGACATACTTAAAGGGATGAAAGAAAATATCCTACAGCCAAGATTACTATACCCATCAAGGATCTCATTCAAGTATGAAGGAGAAATCAAAAGATGTAAAGACAAGGAAAAGCAGAGAGAATTCAGCATCACCAATCCAGCTCTCCAACAAATGCTAAAGGATCTTCTTTAGAAAGGAAACACAGAAAGGGTGTATAAACTCGAACACAAAACAGTAAAGAAAATGGCAATGGGATCACACTTATCAATAATTATCTTAAATGTAAATGGGTTGAATGTCCCAACCAAAAGACAAAGGCTGGCTGAATGGATACAAAAACAAGACCCCTATATATGTTGTCTGCAAAAGACCCACCTCAAAACAAAGGACACCTACAGACTGAAAATGAAGGGCTGGAAAAAGATATTCCACACAAATAGAGACCAAAAGGAAGCAGGAGGAGCAATACTCATATCAGATAAAATAGACTTTAAAAGAAAGGCTGTAAAAAGAGACAAAAAAGGACATTACATAATGATCAAAGGATCAATCCAAGAAGAAAATATAACAATTATAAATATATGCACCCAACATAGGAGCACCGCAATATGTAAGAAAATTTCTAACAAGTATGAAAGGTGAAATAAACAACAATGCAATAATACTGGAAGACTTCAATACCCAACTCAAACCTATGGATAGGTCAACTAAACAGAAAATTAACAAGGAAACACAAACTTTAAATGATACAATAGACTAGTTAGACTTAGTAGATATCTATAGTACATTTCACGCCCAAACAATGAGTATCACCTTTTTCTAAAGCCCACACGAACTTTTTCCACGATAGATCACATCCTGGGTCATAAATCTAGGCTTGGTAAGTTCAAAAAAGCTGAAATCATTCCAAGCAACTTTTCTGACCACAATGCAGTAAGATTTGATCTCAATTATAGGAGAAAAAATATTAAAAGTTCCAACATATGGAGGCTGAACAACACACTGCTGAAAAACCAACAAATCATAGAAAAAATCAAAACGTGCATAGAAACGAATGAAAATGAAAACAAAACAACCCAAAACTTATGGAACACTGTAAAAGCAGTGCTAGGGGGAGGTTCATAGCAATACCGGCATACCTCAAGATACAAGAAGAAAGTCAACTAAATAGCCTAACTCTACATCTAAAGAAACTAGAAAAGGAAGAAATGAAGAACCCCAGGGTTAGTAGAAGAAAACAAATCTCAAAATTAGGGCAGAAATCAATGCAAAAGAAATAAAAGAGACCATAGCAAAAATCAACAAAGCCAAAAGCTGGCTCTTTGAGAGGGTAAATAAAATTGACAAACCACTAGCCAGACTCATCAAGAAACAAAGGGAGAAAAGCCAAATCAATGAAACTAGAAATGAAAAGTGAGAGTTCACAACTGACAACACAGAAATACAAAGGATCAGAAGAGACTACTATCAGTAATTATATGGCCATAAAATGGACAACGTGGAAGACATGGACAAATTCTTAGAAAAGTACAGCTTTCCAAAACTGAATCAGGAAGACATAGGAAATCTTAACAGACCCATCACAAGCACGGAAATCGAACCTGTAATCAGAAATCTTCCTGCAAACAAAAGCCCAGGGCCAGACGGCATCAGAGCTGAATTCTACCAAAAATTTAGAAAAGAGGTAACAACTCTTCTACTCAAACTCTTCCAGAACATTGCTGAGGAAGGTAAACTTCCAAAGTCATACAATGAGCCCAAATTCACCCTAATCACAAAGCCTGGCAAAGATCCCACAGAAACAGAAAACTACAGCCCAATATCACTGATGAATATAGATGCAAAATTCCCTAACATAATTCTAACAATCGGAATCCAACAACACATTAAGAAGATCATACATCATGACCAAGTGGGCTTTATCCTAGGAATGTAAGGATTCTTCAATATCCACAAATCAGTCAATGTAATACAGCACATTAACACATTGGAGAAAAAACAAACCAACATATGATTATCTCAATACATGCAGAGAAAGCCTTCGGCAAAATTCAACATCCCTTTATGATAAAAGCCCTCTAGAAGGTGAGAATAGAAGGAACATATCTCAATGTAGCCTATAGCAGTCAGAGCAGAAAAAGACATAAAAGGAATCCAAACTGGAAAAGAAGAGGTAAATCCCTCACTGGTTGCCGATGACATGATCCTCTACAGAGAAAACCCTACAGACTCTACCAGAAAACTACTAGGGCTAATCAAAGAATACAGTGAAGTTATAGGATATACAATCAACACATAGAAATCCCTTGCATTCCTATACACTAATAATGAGATAATAGAAAGAGAAGTTAAAGAAACTATTCCATACGCTGTTGCAATGAAAAGAATACAATACTTAGGGATATATCTACCTAAAGAAACAGAAGACTTACATATAGAAATCTGTAAGACACTGGTGAAAGAAATCAAATAGTACACTAATAGATGGAAAAATATACCGTGATCGCGGATTAGAAGAAGAAATATTGTGAAAATGTGCATACTAATTAAAGTAATTTACTCTTCAATGCAATCCCTATCAAGCTATCAAAGGTATTTTACACAGAGCTAGAACAAACAATCTCACAGTTTGTATGGAAATACAAAAACATCCTCGAAGAGCCAAAGCAATCTTGAAATAATATGGAACTGAGGGAATCAACCTGCTGGACTTCAGGCTCTACTACAAAGCCACAGTCATCAAGAGAGTATGGTACTGGCATAAAGGCAGAAATGCAGATCAATGGAACAAAATAGAAAGCCCAGAAATAAATCCACGCACCTATGGACACCTTATCTTTGACAAAGAAGGCAGGAATATAAAATGGAGAAAAGACAGTCTCTTTAACAAGTGGTGCTGGGAAAACTGCTAAAAGAATGAGTCTAGAACACTCCCTATCACCATACATGAAAATAAACTCAAAATGGATTAAAGATCTAAATGTAAGACCAGAAACTATGAAACTCCTAGAGGAGAACATAGGCAAAACCCTCTCCGAAATAATTCACAACAGGACCCTCCATGATCCACCTCCCAGAATATTGTAAGTAAAAGGAAAATAAACAATTGGGACCTAATGAAAATTAAAAGCTTCTGCACAGCACAGGAAACTATTAACAAGATGAAAAGGCAGACTTCAGAAAGGGAGAAAATAATAGCCACTGAAACAACTGACAAAGAATTAATCTCCAAAAGACACAAGCAGCTCCTGCAGCTAAATTCCCGAAAAATAAACGACCCAATTAAACAATGGGCCAAAGAACTAAACAGACATTTATCCAAAGAAGACATACAGACGTCTTACAATCACATGAAAAAATGCTCAACATCCCTCATAATCAGAGAAACGTAAATCATAATCACAGTGAGGTACCATTTCACTCCAGTCAGAATGGCTGCTATCCAAAAGTCTACAAGCAATTAATGCTGGAAAGGGTTTGGAGAAAAGGGAACCTTCTTACACTGTTAGGGGGAATGAAAACTAGTACAGCCACTATGGAGAACAGTATGTTGATTCCTTAAAAAACTGGAAATAGAACTGCCATATGACCCAGCAATCCCACTCCTGTGCATACACACCGAAAAACCAGAATTGAAAGAGACACATGTACTCCAATGTTCATTGCAGCACTGTTCTAATAGCCAGAACATGGAAGGAACCTAGATGTCCATCTACAGATGAATGGATAAGAAAGCTTTGGGACATATACGCAATGGAGTATTACTCAGACATTAAAAATAATACATTTGAATCAACTCTAATGAGGTGGATGAAACTGGAGCCTAGTATACAGAGTGAAGTAAGCCGGGAAAAAAAACAACAAACAAACACCAATAGAGTATACTAATGCATATATGTGCAATTTTGAAAGCTGATAACGATAGGCCTTTATTCGACACTGCAAAAGAGACACAGGTGTATAGAACATTCTTCTGGACTCTGTGGGAGAGGGATGATTTGGGAGAATGGCATTGAAACACGTGTATTATCACATGTGAAGCGAATCACGAGACCAGGTTCGAAGCATGATGCAGGACGTTTTCGGCTGGTGCACGGGGATGATCCGAGGGAGTATAAGGGAAAGAAGGATGTGGAAGAGGGGTTCAAGAAGAGGAACACATGAACACCGGGGGCGGATTCATGTCAATGTACTGCAAAACCAGTATAATATTGTAAAGTAATTCAGTTCAGCTCAGTTCAGCCGCTCAGTCGTGTCCGACTCTCCACGACCCCATGAATCACAGCACGCCAGGTCTCCCTGTCCATCACCAACTCCCGGAGTTCACTCAAACTCATGTACACAGAGTCGGTGATGACATCCAGCCATCTCATTCTCTGTCGTCCTCTTCTCCTCCCGCCCCCAACCTTTCCTAGCATCAGAGTCTTTTCCAGTGATTCAACTCGTCGCATGAGGTGGCCAAAGTATTGCAGTTTCAGCTCTAGCATCAGTCCTTCCAACGAACACCCAGGATTGATCTCCTTAAGAATGGACTGGTTGGATCTCCTTGCAGTCCAAGGGACTCTCAAGAGTCTTCTCCAACACCGCAGTTCAAAAGCATCAAATCTTTGGCGATCAGCTTTCTTCACAGTCCAACTCTCTCATCCATACATGACCACGGGAAAAACCATAGCCTTGAATAGACAGAACTTTGTTGGCAAAGTGATGTCTCTGCTTTTTAATATACTATGAAGGTTGGTCATAACTTTCCTTCTAAGGAGTAAGCGTCTTAATTTCATGGCTACAATCAGCATCTGCAGTGCTTTTGGAGCCCAGAAAAATAAAGTCTGACACTGTTTCCACTGTTTTTCCATCTATTTCCCATGAAGTGATGGGACCAGTTGCCATGACCTTTGTTTTCTGAATGTTGAGTTTCAAGCCAACCTTTTCACTCTCTTCTTTCACTTTCATCAAGAGGCTTTTGAGTTCCTCTTCACTTTCTGCCATAAGGGTGATGTCATCTGCATATCTCAGGTTATTGTTATTTCTCCCGGCAATCTTGATTCCACCTTGTGCTTCTTCCAGCCCAGCGTTCCTCATGATGTACTCTGCATATAAGTTAAATAAGAAAGGTGACAATATACAGCCTTGACGTACTCCTTTTCCTATTTGGAACCAGTCTGTTGTTCCATGTTCAGTTCTGACTGTTGCTTCATGACCTGCATACAGATTTGTCAAGAGACAGGTCAGGTGGTCTGGTATTCCCATCTCTTTCAGGCTTTTCCACAGTTTATGGCATAGTCTATGAAGCAGAAATAGATGTTTTTCTGGAACTCTCTTGCTTTCTCCATGATCCAGCAGATGTTGGCAATTTGATCTCTGGTGCTTCTGCCTTTTCCAAAACCTGCTTGAACATCTGGCATTTCACGGTTCCCATATTGCTGTAGCCTGGCTTGCAGAATTTTGAACATGACTTTACTAGCGTGTGAGATGAGTGCAATTGTGCGGTAGTTTGAGCATTCTTTGGCATTCCCTTTCTTTGGGATTTGAATGAAGACTGACCTTTTCCAGTCCTGTGGCCACTGCTGAGTTTTCCAAATTTGCTGGCATATTGAGTGCAGCACTTTCACGGCATCATCTTTCAAGATTTGAAATAGCTCAACTGGAATTCCATCACCTCCACTAGCTTTGTTCAGAGTGATGCTTTCTAAGGCCCACTTGACTTCACATTCCAAGATGTCTGGCTTTAGGTCAGTGAACACGTTATCGTGACTATCTTGGTCGTGAAGATCTTTTTTGTACAGTTCTTCTGTGTATTCTTGCCACCTCTTCTTAATATCATCTGCTTCTGTTCGGTCCTTACTATTTCTGTCCTTTATTGAGCCCATCTTTGCATGAAATGTTCCCTTAGAATCTCTAATTTTCTTGACGTGATCTCTTGTTTTTCCTATTCTGTTGTTTTCCTCTATTTGTTTGCATTGATCACTGAGGAAGGCTTTCTTGTCTCTCCTTGCTATTCTTTGGAAGTCTGCATTCAGATGCTTATATCTTTCCTTTTCTCCTTTGCTTTTCGCTTCTCTTCTTTCCACAGCTATTTGTAAGGCCTCCTCAGACAACCATTTCGCTTTTTTGTATTTCTTTTCCATGGGGATGGTCTTGGGCCCTGTCTCCTGTACAATGTCACGAACCTCCGTCCAGAGTTCATCAGGCACACTATCTATCAGATCTAGTCCCTTAAATCTATTTCTCACTTCCACTGTATAATCATAAGGGATTTGATTTAGGTCATATCTGAATGGTCCAGTGGTTTTCTTTACTTTCTTCATTTTAAGTCTGAATTTGGCAATAAGGAGTTCATGATCTGAGCCACAGTCAGCTCCTGGTCTTGTTTTCGCTAACTGTATACAACTTCTCCATCTTTGGTTGCAAAGAATATTATCAGTCTGATTTCAGTGTTGACCATCTGGTGATGTCCATGTGTAGAGTCTTCTCTTGTGTTGTTGGAAGAGGGTGTTTGCTATGACCAGTGCGTTCTCTTGACAAAACTTTATTAGCCTTTGCCCTGCTTCTTTCTGTGCTCCAAGGCCAACTTTGCCTGTTATTCCAGGTGTTTCTTGACTTCCTACTTTTGCATTTCCGTCCCCTATAATGAAAAAGACATCTTTTTTGGGTGTTAGTTCTAAAAGGTCTTGTAGTTCTTCATAGAACCGCTCAACTTAGGCTTCTTCAGCGTTACTGGTTGGGGCATAGGCCTGGATTACTGTACTACTGAATGGCTTGCCTTGGAAACGAACAGAAATCATTCTGTCGTTTTTAAGATGTCATCCAAGTACTGCATTTTGGACTCTTCTGTTGACCATGATGGCTACTCCACTGCTTCTAAGGGATTCCTGCCCACAGTAGTAGATATAATGGTCATCCGAGTTAAATTCACCCATTACAGTCCATTTTCATTCACTGATTCCTAGAATATCTATGTTCACTCCTGCCATCTCCTGTTTGACCACTTCCAATTTGCCTTGATTCATGGACCTAACGTTCCAGGTTCCTATGCAATAGTGCTCTTTACAGCACGAGACCTTGCTTCTGTCACCGCCTAATTAGTAATTAATAATAAGAAATAAAAATAAATAAAATGATTAGTGTGAAAGTAAAATTTCATCAAAGCAATAAATAATAAAGGAACCCTAATGGCTATACTAACAGTAGACAAATAAGTCTTTTAATCAAAACTTTTTTTGACACAAATGACATTCAATATTATTATAAAACCTTTTTTTAAATTTAATTTTCTTTTAAATTTGGAGGACAAATAAAGTATTGTATTGGTTTTTGACATTCATTGATATGAATAAGCCATGGGTTTAAATGTGTTCCCCATCCTGATCCCCCCTCAGGATTAAAGTCTGGCTGAAGAAAACACAATTCTCAGCTTTTTGGCCTTGAAGTTTTCCCAGTCACAAGCACAAATTCCAGGATTTTAAAATAAGTGATCCTTGAACAGCACCTCAACTTTCAAACTGCATTTATAATTTCCTACTTAGCATAGTCCTGAATATCAGAGGCTTACTGTTAGGTACTATAATATGAAGGAATTCATGTCTCTATAAATTGTTGATATCAACTGATAATCCTTCTTTACTTTTCGAAAAAAAAAAAAAATGGAGGGAGGGAAGAAGATCGCAGAGGAATAGGATGCTCAGATCAGATCAGATCAGATCATTCGCTCAGTCATGCCCGACTCTCCGCGACCCCATGAATCACAGCACGCCAGGCCTCCCTGTCCATCACCAACTCCCGGAGTCCACTCAAACTCATGTCCACAGAGTCGGTGATGCCATCCAGCCATCTCATTCTCCGTCGTCCCCTTCTCCTCCCGCCCCCAACCTCTCCCAGCATCAGAGTCTTTTCCAGTGAGTCACCTCGTCGCATGAGGTGGCCAAAGTATTGTAGTTTCAGCTTTAGCATCAGTCCCTCCAATGAACATCCAGGATTGATCTCCTTTAGGATGGACTGGTTGGATCTCCTTGCACTATAAGGAACTCTCAAGAGTCTTCTCCAACACCACAGTTCAAATGCATCGATTCTTCGGCGATCAGCCTTCTTCACAGTCCAACTCTCACATCCATACGTGACCAGGGGAAAAACCATTGCCTTGACTAGCGGACCTTGGTTGGAAAGTAATGTCTCTGCTTTTTAATATACTATCAAGGTTGGTCATAACTTTCCTTCCAAGGAGCAAGCGTCTTTTAATTTCATGGCTGCCGTCAGCATCTGCAGTGATTTTGGAGCCCAAAAAAATAAAGTCTGACACTGTTTCCACTCTTTTTCCATCTATTTCCCATGAAGTGATGGGACCAGATGCCCTGATCTTTGTTTTCTGAATGTTGAGCTTCAAGTCAACCTTTTCACTCTCCTCTTTCACTTTCATCAAGAGGCTTTTGAGTTTCTCTTCACTTTCTGCGATAAGGGTGGTGTCATCTGCATATCTGAGGTTATTGATATTTCTCCCGGAAATCTTGATTCCAGCTTGTGCTTCTTCCAGCCCAGCGTTCCTCATGATGTACTCTGCATATAAGTTAACTAAGCAAGGTGACAATATACAACCTTGACGTACACCTTTTCCTATTTGGAACCAGTCTGTTCCATGTCCACTTCTAACTGTTGCTTCCTGACCTGCATACAGGTTTCTCAAGAGACAGGTCAGGTGGTCTGGTATTCCCATCTCTTTCAGAATGTTCCACAGTTGATTGTGATCGACACAGTCAAAGGTTTTGGCATAGTCAATAGGAGGCTGAGACCACTTTTTCCCAAGAATTCATCGAAAGAACTTTGGAACAGTGAGTAAATTCCACAAAACATCTTCTGAATGCTAGCAGAGGACATCAGGCTCCCAGAAAAGCAGCCCATTGTCTTCCAAAGAGGTGGGAAAAAACATAAAAGATAAAAAGACAGGCAAAAGATGTAGTGGCAGAGCTCAGACCCGGGAAGGGAGGCATAAAAAAATAGAGAAGTTTCTGAACACCAGGAAACACTCTCACTTGTGAGTCTGTGCGAGCCTTGGAACCTCAGAGGGCAACATAACCAGGAGGAAGAAGAAAGAAATAATCAAAATCCACAGATTACTCGCCCAATGGTAACTCCTAGCGGAGAAGCAGCACAGATGCCCACATCTGCCATTAGCAAGTGGGGGCTGGGCAGGGAGGTGTAGGCTGCATTGATGACCCGGCCTCTGGTCCTCAGGGCCTCAGGGCAATCTGAAAGAGCTAACTGGAGATAGCAAAGCAAACTGTGGGATAGCTACCCCGCAAAAAAGGTGAAAAGCCCTAAGCTAAGACTCCGCCAGACCCACTCACAGAACAAAGGACTGAGCAGACATAGCCAGCTGCAGAGGCCCATCCCCCACAGAGACAGGCAGGGGAGGGCAGCCAGAGCGAGAAGGGGCAATTGCGGCCCCAGAAAGGCATCGGATACCAAACTGCAGGCAGGCTTCATTGCTGGCCAGGACTTCTTGGGTTTCTGGCTGGTCTACATACGCCTCAGAAGGTGCACTGGTTGTATGCCCAGAACACCCAGCAGCAGGGACCATGGAGGTGATAAGTCGCAGCGATCGCACTGGCCAAACACCTGGTCACCTGAGTTGTTCAGAGCGGGGAAGGGCACAAAACTCAGGCTCAACCAAGTCTGTGCCTTTGTGGAGTACGCAAGTACCTGAAGCTGAGTGGCTCAGACCAGAGATGTGCATCCAACCCAGCAGCTCTGTGGGAGAGGGTGAGGGTGGGATGATTTGTCAGAATGGCACTAAAACATGTATATGATCATATGTGAAACAAATCGCCAGTCCACGTTCGATGCATGATGTAGGATACTCGGGGCTGGTGTACAGGGATGAACCAGAGGGATGGCATGGGAAGGGAGGTGGGAGGAGGTTCAAGATGGGGAGCACACGTGCACCCGGGGCAGATTCCTGTCAATGTATGGCGAGACCAATACAATAATAAATTAGCCTCCAATTAAAATAAATGAAGTTTAAAGATATCAAAAACATAAAAGAAAAAAATGGCAGTCAAATGAAGTGAGGAATACTTATATCTAGAGTCTGAATTTATTCTGGCTCCTTTAGCTCTGAATTTGAAGCTTTTGCTCAATGGTTTGTCTATACATAAAAAGCAGTCCTTGGTGCAGATTTTACTTGACAAACGGACAGGTACATATTTTACTTGACATATACACTGTGATGCATTTCTTGTCACTTGCCCAAGTTGGCCAAACACTGACTTTCATTTTTCAATTTAAGAAACAATTTGAAATTGGAGAACAATAACTTTACAATGGTTGTTACTTTCTGCTGTACCACAGTGTAAATCGGCTATCAGTATATAGACAAGAGCCTCCCTTTTGAGCAGCCCTCCCGTCTGCTCTTGAACCTACTCTGCTACCCGACATTCCACTCATCTAGGGCACCTCAGAGCCCTGTGGAGGAGCTTCTCACCAGCTAACTACTTCATACTTGGTATTGTACATATGTCAGGGCATCTGGCTCAAACTGTCCCACTCTCTACTTACACTACTCTGTCTAAGTCGGTTCTTTACCTCTGCATTTCCTTTTCCATGCTTCAGAGAGATTCCTCAGAGACAGGTTTCTAGATTCCATATATATGCATTAATTTACAATGTTGGACTTTCTTTTTCTGAATTACTTGACTCTATATAATAGGCTCCAAATACATCTATATCTCTAGAAATAATCCAAGTTTTTTCCTTTTTCTGGATGAGAAATGTTCGATCCTGTAGGTGAACCATAACTTCTTTATCCATTCTTCAGTAGATGGACACCTAGATTGTTACATAACTTGTTTAATGTAAATGGTATTGCAGTGGATACTGGGATACCCATGCTTATTTTTTTTCCAATGGTGGCTTCTTCTGTATATATGTCAAAGAGTGGGATTTTGGGCATGTGGTATTTTTATTAATTTTCTAAGGAACATTCATATTCTGCTCTATCTCAGTGGGAGCTGGTGATAGACAAAAGAGTCTGACACGACTGAACGGAACTGAACTGAAAAACAATGTAGAGTGCTCCCTTTCCTTCACATCATCTCCTTCATTCATTGTTTTCGTGTTTATGTGTGTGTGTCTCTCTCTCTCTCTATATATAAAATAGTTGTTAATTCATATTATAAATATTTAAATGTTATATTTATATTATAAATATGTACATAATTTAAATTATATTTTATATATTTTAACTAATTTATATATTTTAATTATATTTGTATTGTATTTTTAAATTGTATTATATATATATTATACATATGTATATAATTAAAATTATTTTTTATATTTTATTTTATTTATAAATTTTAATTATATTTGTATTGTATTTTAAAATTTATATATATTTATAATATTATATATGTACATACACACACACATATTTCCTTCATTAGTTGGTTATACCAGGGCTTAAATGCTGCATATGGAGTCTAGTTCCATGACCAGGGATCAAATATGGAACCCCTGATTTGGAATCATGATGCCTTAGCCATTGGACCACCAAGGAAGGATCCCACTGTCGATTTTTATGATGATCACCACACAGAATAGTGTGAAATGATACCTCATTGTTGTTTGGATTTGTATGCCTTTACTATGTTGAGGTAATTTTTGCTGTGCTCAGTTTCTGGAAAGATTGTTTATCACACATCTTTGTTGAAGTTTATCAAAGTTGTTTTGTTTTGTTTGGTTTTTTTGGCATCTATTGAGGTGATCATTAAAAAGAGGTGGCAAAAATACACGGAGGAATTGTACAAAAATATCTTCAGGACCAAGTTAATCACGAAGGTGTGATCGATTACCTAGAGCCAGATTTCCTGGAATGTGTATTCAAGTTGGCCTTAGAAAGCATCACTATAAACAAAGCTGGTGGAGGTGATGGAATTCCAATTGAGCTGTTTCAAATCCTGACAGATGACGTTGTGAAAGTGCTGCACTCAATATGCCAGCAAATTTGGAAAACTCAGCAGTGGCCACAGGACTGGAAAAGATCAGTTTTCATTCCAATCCCAAAGAAAGGCAATACCAAAGAATACTTGAACTACCGCACAGTTGCACTCATCTCACATGCTAGTAAAGTCATGCTCAAAATTCTCCAAGCCAGGCTTCAGCGATATGTGAACCGTGAACTTCCAGATGGTCAAGCTGGTTTTAGAACAGGCAGAGGAACCAGAGATCAAATTGCCAACATCCGCTGGTTCATGGAAAAAGTAAGGGAGTTCTAGAAAAACATCTATTTCTGCTTTATTGACTGTGTCAAAGTCTGACTGTGTGGATCACAATAAATTGTGGAAAATTCTGAAAGAGATGGGAATACCAGACCACCTGACTTGCCTCTTGAGAAACCTATATGCAGGTAAGGAAGAAACCGTTAGAACTGGACATGAAACAACAGACTGGTTCCAAATAGGAAAAGGAGTACATTAAGACAGTATATTGTCACCCTGCTTATTTAACTTATATGCAGAGTACATCATGAGGAACGCTAGGATGTAGAACCAGGAGAGGGAATCAAGATTGCTGGGAGAAATATCAATAACCTCAGATATTCAGATGACACCACCCTCATGACAGAAAATGAAGAGTAACTAAAAAACCTCTGGAGGAAAGAGTAAGAGGAGAGTGAAAATTTTTTTCTTAAAGCTAAACATTCAGAAAACTAAGATCATGGCATCTGGTCCCATCACTTCATGGCAAATTGATGGGGAAACAGTGGAAACAGTGTGAGAGTTTTTTGAAGGCTCCAGAATCACTGGAGATGCTGATTGCAGCAACGAAATTAAAAGAAGCTTACTCCTTGGCAGAAAAGTTACCACCAACCTAGATAGCATATTGAAAGAGTAGAGACATTACTTTGCCAACAAAGGTCCATCTAATCAAGGCTATGGTTTTTCCAGTGGTAATTTACAGATATGAGAGTTGGACTGTGAAGAAAGCTGATCGCCAAAGAATTGATGCTTTTGAAATGTGATGTAGGAGAAAACTCTTGAGAGTCCCTTGGACTACAAGGTGATCCAACCAGTCTATTCTAAAGGAGATCAGTCCTGGGTGTTTATTGGAAGGACTGATGGTAAAGCTGAAACTCCCATATTTGGCCACCTCATGCAAAGGGTTGACTCCCTGGGAATGACTTTGATGCTGGGAGGGATTGGGGTAGTAGGAGAAGGGGACGACAGAGGATGAGATGGCAGAATGGCATCACCAACTGGATGGATATGAGTTTGAGTGAAGTCCGGGAGTTGGTGATGGACAGGGAGGCCTGGCGTGCTGTGATTCATGGGGTCGCAAAGAGTCAGACAGACTGAGAGACTGAACTGAACTGAACTGAACTGAGGTCATCATATGGTTTTAATCCTGAAATTTGTTATGCTGTATCTCATGGTTTGATTCGCAGCTACCAGAGAATGTCTGTTTTTCTGGGGAAAACCTCACATATTAAGGCAGTTCGATACTTTTAATGTGTTGTTGGAGTCTTCTTGGGAATATTTTATTGAGGATGTTTGCCTCTATGTTTATCTATATGATACTGGTCTATAATTTTCCTTTTCTGTGTTAACTTTATCTATGCTATTAGGGGATACTGTACTCGTAGGATGAGTTTGTGGGTTTTCCTACTGTTGTAGTATTTTGGAAAAGTTTAAGAAACCCATATGTTAACATTTAACGTAATGGTTCATAAAACATCTGTGACATCATCTGGTCTTTGAATGTTGTTAGCTGACAGATTTTTCATAGCAGTTTCAATATTAGGGGTTGTAATGTTGTGTTCCTATTTTTTGTTTCCTCTTAGTTGAGATCCTAAGAAGTAGTCTGTGGCTTCCATATTCTACATTTTATTGGTTTAAAGTTCTTTCTTGTAATCTATCATGATCCTTTGATATTTCTGTGCTGTTGGTTATAATGTCTCCTTTCTTATGTATAACTTTATTGATTTGTGTGGTCTCCCTCTTTTGTTGATGAATCTGGCTCAAGCTTTATGTATTTTCTTTATTCTCTCCAAGAGCCCCCTTTTAGTAGTATTGATCTTTGCTACTATTTTCATCTTTTTTTTTTTTCCTGTTCTATTCTCTATGTTTTCTTTTTTTCCCAAAGCCAAATTTTAATTTTGTGTTTATTCTTCTTTCTCTAATTGCTTTAGTTGTA
Organism: Moschus berezovskii; assembly: GCF_049115385.1. Lineage (NCBI taxonomy): Eukaryota > Metazoa > Chordata > Mammalia > Artiodactyla > Moschidae > Moschus > Moschus berezovskii. The sequence goes on along the minus strand of NC_142489.1, from coordinate 51,933,282 downwards.
AGTTTAGTTAGTGTTTTATCCTGTTTATTGGGTTTTATGCAATCACAAATTCATTGTCCTTAGTTTTTATGAGTATATACTTCATAGGAAATAGATGGGGAAACAGTGGAAACAGTGTCAAACTTTATGATTTTGGGCTCCAAAATCACTGCAGATGCTGATTTCAGCCATGAAATTAAAAGACGCTTACTCCTTGGAAGGAAAGGTATGACCAACCTACATACCATAAGAAAAAGCGGAGACATTACTTTGCCGACAAAGGCCCGTCTTGTCAGCCTATGTTTTTTTCAGTGGTTATGAACAGATGTGGGAGTTGGACTGTGAAGAAAGCTGATCGCCGAAGAATTGATGCTATTGAATTGTGGTTTTGGAGAAGACTCTTGAGAATCCCTTGGATGCATGGAGATCCAACCAGTCCATTCTAAAGGAGATCAGTCCTGGGTGTTCATTGGAAGGACTGATGCTAAAGCTGAAACTCCAATACTTTGGCCACCTCATGCGACTAGTTGACTCACTGAAAAAGACTCTGATGCTGGAGATTGGGGACAGAAGGAGAAGGAGAAGGCAGGGAAATAGATGGCTGGATGGCATCACAGACTCTATGTATGTGATTTTGAGTGAACTCTGTGAGTTGGTGATGGTCAGGGAGGCCTGAGGTGCTCTGATTCATTAGGTCGTAATGAGTCCTACATGACTGATGGACTGAGCTGAACTGATACACACACACACACACACACACACACACACACATTTTTTTTTCTCTCTGATTTTTTCATTGATTTCTTGACCATGAAAAGGTGTGTACATGAGCCTCAATATATTCATGCTTTTCAGTTTTTTCTTTGTTATTTATGCTTTTATTTGCTCTTGTTTGTTTGTTTTTTCTCCCCCACCCGTGAATGACATGTAAATCATAACACCTTGGTAAAAAAAAAAAAAAAATGATAAGGCCTGATACAATTTTGATTATCTTAAATTTATCAAGTCCTGATTAGTGATCCAGTTTGTGATTTATTCAGAAATATTTCATTTGACCTTGCGAAGAAACTGCATTCTTCTGGTTTTGGGTGAAATCTACTTCAGTATCAATTGAATTGTCAGGTCTGCTTGTTATTTAAAGTTTGGTTTCTTTTATCACTTCATTTAAAACTTGGAAGATAATTGTTTTCCAATGTCGTTCTGGCTATGCTGTACAAAGGCATGGAGCAGCCTACAGTACACGTAAGGCAGTTATTGTGCTATCATCCATGTCTTGTTGTTGTTTAGTTGTTCCATGACCTTTTGAAATGTTTCTTGCATGATCTCCATTTATTTTCAGAGAGGTTTGATCATCTTTACTATCGTTACTCTCAATTATTTTTCTGTGACAATTTCTATTTCCTCTTTAATTACGTCTTATGTGGTTTTAACTTGTTTCTTTGCCTGCAAAATGCTTTACTGTGTTCAGATTTGCTTAGCTTACTATGTAACTAGTCTTTTCTGCCCGGGGTGCAGGATGGAAGTACTTGCTTCCAGTCTGTATCGTGAGTGTATAAGTTTGGTCCAGTGGTTTGTGTGTCTTTGGAGGACGAGGGACTGGCAACTACATTCTTGTAGCAACAGGAGATGCTTCTCTCTCTCATGGTAGAACCGTGTCAGAGGGGTCTTTTGCAGGTTTGCATGGGTTTAGTGGACTAAGGACAGTCCGTCTGGGGATGATTTGGCTTGTGTTTCTGTCTTGCATTTTGTGTGGTGTGAGGCAGCAGCTCTGGATAGTATAGGCTTTTTGGAGGAATGGTTCTTCATTTTAGATGGAGGCCTTCACAGAGAATCTCACCAATTAATATTCGTTGGAGCCAGGAATTCACTGGTGGTCTATGATACAGTGCTGAAGCCTTAGGTGATCAGGCTCAACTTCCGGTCAGAGAACCAAGATCACATAGTAAAATCTTAGACAGAAGGAACAAAGGAAGACAGACAAACGGTAAGAAATCAAACCACAAGTGAAATAACAGAAGCAGTAATGACAATAGGGAAGAAAACAGAATCAACAAGAGAACCTGACAAATAACTTGTAAGACATAAAACAACAGCAGAGCAGAGTGACACATGAAGAATAAAGGCTAAAACTCTGACAAAAACGATAAGACTTTTCCACAGAACAAGAGAAAATCACAGTTAATATGGAAATATATATTTATTAAAACGAAAATGACAAGAAACAACATCAACAAAAGGCACAGAAAGCAGGAAAAGAAAGTACAAAATATAGACATACAAAAAATATATAGGATATAAACAATCTTGAAACACCAAGTAAGCAGGAATAATAAGAATGTTTTCAAGTGAGACAAAGAGTGAACGACCAAGTGGCATAGCAGAACATCATAAGTACAATGAATTTTACCTCGGGTCCCTGCTGTCAGGGTTCTGGTCCTGAACATGAGCCACAGCACAAATCCACCTCTCTAGAAAACTCGCCCAAATGTGGGCAGAACTTAACTCTGGATCTTCAGTAAGGACAGGTCAGACTCTAAACTGAGATAACTCCTATTGGTTCTGAGAGCTGCAAGAGCCTGGGTATTTTCATTCATGGGAAATCTATTGTCCTTTTTTATCCCATAGAGAAAGCATCTGCAGAGTTGATTGCATGTATTTAATCTGCGGCTTGCTCAGCTGGTGGGAAAGTTTTCAATCCTTTTCCTTCATTGCCCTGATCCTGAGTCTCAGATGTAGTTTGATAACAACCTCTCCGTGTGGTCACCAGAGAAGGCTACCCCCAAGACCCTTGTGGAACACTTGGGCCTGCCTTGGTGAGCACAGGAGCAAGAGGTACAGTTGCTGGGACTTTAGAAACCCTGGTGGTATCAGTTTTTCGGAGAAGCCAGTGACCATGGGCAATAAAATCATGGCCCTAATGGGATAGGTTTATAGCCCGTGGTGGCAGAAGCATGCATGATAGTTCTAGCTAGTCTTTTTCTCTTGCCTGATAGTAAGTCTTAGCATGTGGCACGAGGGGGAAATTTAACGCTGTCACCACCTCCTCTGTGTGACTGAGACATAAGTTCCCACTTTTTTGTCAGTTTGGGATTTTTTAAAATGCATTCCTATCTACACAATTTGTCATCCTAGATGCATACCTCCATCTCCACAGTCAAAAGCACTTCCCTCCCAGGTTGTCTTTCTTACCCCATGTTTCATCTTCCAGGCCCTTTTACACTAGTTGACCTGCACTGCCATATGGGGCATGCAGGACCACATCATACATTCTCTGTTCGATTTTCACTCTAGGCAAACTATATTTCAACAGCTTCGTCACCTTGCTTCCTTTCAGTCAAAATTAAATTAAGTTTAGTGAGGTGACTTGCCTGGATCCTCAATCTACTCCCTGCTTCTGCATCTCCCACCCCAAGACACAGGCTTGCTTCTAGTCCTCTCGTCCTCCTCCCATCTTCCCTCTATTCTTCCAGTTATGTCTAGTTTCCATATAGACCTCACTGTTGAGCAAGGTCTTCTGCTAATATCCATTTGATGCTCTGGAGGAAGTGTTTCCTTTATAGAAGGACTATTTGTGATGCCTCCATGGACAGAGTTGCACTCAATGTCCTCTTATTGTCTGCGAAATCAGAAATTCTGATCTTATTTCTAGGCTAGCTCTGTAATTCCTTTATGCATGCCGGTGAAACAACAAACTTTAGTTGACATGAATTAATCAGTTTGATGGGAGGTTATATACATATATATGCAATTGGTACATCATTGATTTTGAACATGTAAATAAACAGATTTACTTTTCCTAAAATGTCTGCTAATGAGGAATTGCAATCTGCTTAAGGAACTATAGCTCTTTCCAGGATGAGAGGTGGTATAGGACTTGGGCTCAAAAGCCAGTCCCTGAAAATATCTAGCTATTTGTCAAACTGTGCTGACATTTTCCCAGAACACAGATTCCTTATTTCAGCTCTGGAATCTTAACTGTTTTAACTGGGTGTCAAAGGTCAGAGAGTGGCATGGGCATAATTTAATTCTTGTATGGGAAGATGGCAAGAGACCAGGAATGTAACAATTGGTAGATGACAGCTTGAAAGAGAGAGAGCCAGAGAATAAAAGGGCAGAACAAAACAAAGCAAAACAGGGAGGTGTAGTTAGTCATTTAATCTTAATATAAACCTGAATTGGAGTTTGGATCATAGAAAAAGCAAGGAGATTTCATAAATTATTCACATTTACTATATTGTCTCTGTTACATAGACTGCTTGTGAAAATGAGGTCTTTCAGTTGTTTCTGACTCTTTGTGACACCATGGACTGATCAAAGCTGGGTCTGCCCCTTGCAGGCAGAAGCTTTAGCATCTGAGCCACCAGGGAAGCTCTTCAACTGTGTCGGTCACAACAAATTGTGGGACTTTCTTAAAGAGATAAGAATAAGGGACCATCTTACTGGTTTCCTGGGAAATGTGCATGCAGGTGAAGACACAACAGTTGGAATTAGACAAGGAATATTGAACTGGTATATGAAGGCTATATATTGTCACCCAGCTCATTTGACTTCTGTGCAGAGTGCATCATGGAAAGTAATTTGCTGAAAGAATCTGAAGTTGGAAACAAAATTACTGTGAGAAGAGTGATTAATCTCAGTTATAAGATGACAGCACAAAAATCGGTAAAATATACCAGAAAGTAAAGATCCTTCTGATGAAGGTGAAAGGGGAGAGTGGAAAAGCTGAATTAAAACACAATATAAAGACAAACACAGACACAAAAATAAGCTCATGGAATTTGGTCCCATCATTTTGATATATATCGATGGGATACAATTGGATTAGTGACAGGTTTCTCTTTATTGACCCCGGATATCACTGCCGAATTGACTGCAGCCATGAAATTTAAAGGAACTTGCACTTTGATGAAAAGCTGTGACCAATCTAGACACCATGTTAAAAAGCTGAGAGCTTACTGAAAAAGACCTGACTAGTCAACGTTGATTTTCAGGAGGAACGAGTGGAGGAATGAGCAGAACCACAAGAACTGAGTGCCATAATATTGACGCTTTGCAACAACGCCTGGAGAAGATGTGTGAGAGTTCCGTGGTGAGCGTGGAGTTCAAACTGGAAAAGCGTGAAGGAAACCGTCTCTGACTCTCTCAGAAGGACCGATGCTGAACATGAAGAGCCAATATATCGGCCACATGAGTCCTAGAGCAAAATCACTGGGAAGAAACCGATGCTGGGAAAGAGTGCGCACAGGAGATGAAGGGAACGGCAGAGGGCGAGATGGCCGCAAAACATCACTGACTCAAAGGTCATGGATTTGGGAAAGCTCTGGGAGATTTGAAGGGCAGGCGAGCCCCGGGATCTTGCTGTACATGGAGTCACAAAGACTCAGAGAAGACTGAGTGACTGAACTACATCAAAAAATTAGTCTTGGCAGTGCTGGGAGATAGTTCAGATAGCATGTTAAGCCTGTCATTGTACCTGAGATGATAAGTGATATTCAGGACAATTAGAAAGAACAAAGCTCTTGTCAGTTTCCTTCTTTTACTCCCTCACATTGTACTTCTCACAATGTTTTTGGAGAGCTTCCCAGAAAAGGAGAACTCCTGCGGAGTCATGTGGTATCCTGAGACAGAAACCATACCGCATCAGCCACTTGGATCTACAATGTTGGTCTTAGGCAGAAGCAGGTATTGTCTGTAAGTGTCTGCTATTCTGCCCATCTTCTGATGTGTTAACAGGCTGCTGTTTGGTCTTAAGGATGAGGTGAGAGTTAAGTAAACTTATATCTTCTCAATCAAACTCTGTAATCCTGGGAGAAGCATCTCTGACTTGTGTATTCTAGTTACCCTTAGGAAAGCTTACAAGGGGTTACATTATTAAGCAAGGATGTAGGTAGGAGACTGGATTCATTTAAACTTTACTACTTTCCTTCTCTGTACATAGACCATTCATCTTTTAATGTCACAGTTTTTGTCTTCAGATGAGGGTTGAGAATTGTGGAACTGTGTGAATGCATGTGAAGTCCCATGAAACTGAAGACAGTGAGTACACAGTTTTTCTCTTTGAATCAGATCTCAAGACTATTGCCTTAATCGATTTTCACTATCAATGCATCTCAAACATTCATACATTCTTTTTATTTATTTATTTTAATTGGATACTAATTAATTTGCATTATTGTATTGGTTTTGGCATACATTGACGTGAATCTGCCCCGGGTGCACATGTGTTCCCTATCTTGAACCCCAATCCCACCTCCCTCCCCATCCAGTTCCTCTGGTTTATCCCAATACAACAGCGCTGAGCATCCTGTATCATGCATCGAACCTGGACTGGAGATTCGTTGCACATATGATCATATACACGTTTCAGTGACATTATATGATGATTGCCACACAGAGCTGAAACCAGAATTCCTGTATAGTCATCATCTTATCAGTGTTAGGGCTTGGATATTGAAGATTTTATCTACGAAGTATGTGGGCCATGTTATCACTTCCTTCTATTTAATTATCTATTTTAACTGATACCCTTGTGAAGGAGGAAGACCACTTCTACCATGTGGGAACAGAATTACAGATTTCATCATTAGTTTCTTTGATCCCTAAGAATGTTATTCATATTGGTGAGTGTGCCACCTCCTATTGGAAGATAGTATCCTATTATATGAAGACCTGGTTGAAACTCTGCGCATCTACTTAGCTTCTCTGGTATTGCCAAATTAGTAGGTGGGTGTTTTTGTTATTGCCAGACATCACAGACTTCTAAGGCCCCTCTCAACTTTTGCTGGACTGATTGTGACAGAGACATAGATTTTATGTATCTTAGGGTGGAGTAGCTTGGTTATTGTAGAAATACTTTCAATTTTTGAGTCTCATCCATTTGTCTTGTACTTTGAAATACTAAAGCAGACTTGACATGGAAGCAACCTAGATGTCCATCTGCAGATGAATAGATAAGAAAGCCTTGGTACATATACACAATGGAGTATGACTCAGCCTTTAAAAGAATGCATTTGAACCAGTTCTAATGAGGTCGATGAATGGGCATTTTAATTTGTACCTCTTCATGGTATTGAATTAGCCATTTCTTCAGCCAAAATCTCTAACATAAAAGTCCAAAAGAGAACCCAGACGTACACTCACAATCACATTCTTAATCTGATACAAACACACACACATACACACACACACACACACACACACACACAAGCAGAGTCACAATCTTACATGCCCAAAACACAATTATGAAAGGAAAAGAAAACAGGACTCATGAAAGACACCTATGAAATACATAGAGTTCTCTGTTATCTGTTTCTAGGCCTAATGTTGGAAGCTATTTTGTAGTTAAATGATTTCACTCTTGTGATATTTTAAATCTGAATGTTTCAAACGATAGAACTTTGTTCTACATGCCATGGGATCTTAGAGTATTTTGCATCAAAAAATATTCTGTGATTTGATAAAATGAAAATAATGTTGTAGTGTAACTATACTGAAGTCATATTGACCTCTTTAGGCCCTTCAGTGACACACTTGCTTTTTATATTTTAAGCATCCAATTTCATCCACTGACCTTGTCCCATCGGTTTTTCTACTTCTTGCCCCAATCTTCTGTATTTACCTCACTTAATTTTTGTTTTCAGTTTTACAATTTTAGGCACCAATTATAAAGTAAATACAATACAGGAAAGAAAATTGAATTCATGATTCATGGGGTCGCGGAGAGTCAGACACGACTGAGCAACTGAACTGAACTGATAAAAAGGAAGAAAATTTGACTACATCGTCAGTCAGTTAGGCAGTTCAGTCTCTCATTCTTGTCTGACTCTTTGTGACCCCATGAATTTGCGAATATGCCAGGCCTCCCTGTCCATCACCAACTCCCGGAGTTCACTCAAACTCATGTCCATCGAGCCGGTGATGCCATTCAGCCATCTCATTCTCTGTCTTCCCCTTCTCCTCTTGCCCCAAATCCCTCCCAGCATCAGAGTCTTTTCCAGTGAGTCAAATCTTCGCATGAGGTGGCCAAAGTACTGTAGTTTCAGCTTTAACACCAGTCATTCCAATGAACAGCAAGAACTGATCTCCTTTAGAATGGACTGGTTGGATCTCCTTGCAATCCAAGGGACTCTCAAGAGTCTTCTCCAGCACCACACTTCAAAAGCATCAATTCTTTGATGCTTTTCTTCACAGTCCAACTCTCACATCCACACATGACCACTGGAAAAACCATAGCCTTGACTGGCTAGACTTTGATCCGCTTTTTATATGCTATCTAGGTTCGTCATAACTTTCCTTCCAAGAAGTAAGAGTCTTTTAGTTTCATAAAAATCCTGAAATCTAAAACAAGAGCATTGAACTTTGGGCTGAAATCATAACTAAGGACACCAGTTTCAATAACACTTACCATTGCTTCAAAATGCTCACCTCTCTAAACATGGCATTCTCACCTACATTGAATATAATTTTTCAGTGAAAGAAAAAGTGTGTTTGTGGATCACTCCCTTATTTACACAGATATTCCACGGATTTCACTGTTCATTAGTTGCAAGAATGAGAGCGGTGAACTTAACTTGGTGATGTCCTATGTGGGTAACCATCCCAAAACAGGGATCTGGCTTGATGTTGCCACCATCATCTAAAAGAATGACCCTAAATTTGAGATTGCAAAGATTTCTAGGTAGTGTTCATGATATCTGGATAGTCCAACAAGCAGACACTTTGTTTAGAGTATTTCATTGTGAAATATATTAGGGAACAACTATTGATATTAATCCCTGCTCACTCCATGACTTTTCTAGATTATTAAAATTAATGCTTCTTTTTTTTCATACATGTCTCCACAACTACTCTTGAATGTTAGGGCACTGGGGCCTGAAACTACATGCTTAGAATGGGTTCTTATAAACTTCATGAGAGCGCAGTCATTTTATGATATGTATTCCCACATTTAACATTCGTGTAAATATAACAAATATTTATCAACTTGGAAAAATTTATCAGTAAAGAGGAAAGGACCAATTATGGTAATAACAAAGGCTATAGGAATATGTTGAGTTATGTATATGGCATTTGATTGGTTATGACATTTCTTTATTGATAACTAGTAAGTACTTAAAATGTATCATTTGCAGGCTTTAATTTTAGCTGATATGAAAGATACAGAAAGTAGACCCAAAAGACACTGAGGATCTGATATCTGGGCTCAACTTAGTAGGAGGGCAAATGATAGTTCCTTCCAACCCAAAAAAAGAGTTGAGACAAAAGTGTGAGAAAGGGCTTAGCATGACTGAAATTAGGTTGAGAGATTTTGGCTCCGGAAGCACAGTATAAGAGAAAGATAATGAAATTATTAAGGAAAAAAGATACCATGTCTTCACAGAACTTGTTAATCACACTGATGTGCTGCAGTCACCACCAGTAATTTATTCTGTCTCTGTGGGAACCGATAAGCAACATCTAAACATGCATTAGGAAATATAGGGTGGAATCTTGGTGTCAGCAATTAAAGGTGTGCCTTAAGGATAGCATCTTCCCTGGTGGCTCAGACAGTGAAGTGTCTGCCTGCAATGTGGGAGACCTGGGGTCAATCCCTGGGTCGGGAAGATCCCTGCAGAAGGAAATGGCAACCCACTCCAGTATCCTGGCCTGGAGAATCCCATGAACAGAGGAGCATGGTAGGCTACAGTCCATGGGGGTCGCAAAGAGTCGGACACGATTGAGCTACTTCACTTTCACTTTCATTTAAGGACAGTAGAGCAAAAATGACTTTATACAATATCACTTGTAATATACATATCTTGTGCTGACCATGTGCCAGTCACTGATTATGTCATGCTATCTTTGGTATCATAGTGACAGTACAGTGGTGATCATGATTTTGATGATCAAGATTTTATATTTTCAATTACATAATGAAATTCTATACTGAAGCTGTCTACTCTTTTAAGCCTATACCAGTATCTAATAGAATATAATGTAACTATGAATGCACTAAGGTACATGCCGTGCATTTCCATTGTTTTAATTTTATTTGTATCTCTTCCTTCACCCATACACTCCTTATGTACATACCCATTCATTTCAGCAGGGATGATTTCAGAAATCCCGTTACATCCATTACCTCTTTTCCCTTTGTTCTCATTTTCTTGCTTACAAATATTAGATCAGGTGTCATTGACCTAGGATGCATAACAAATGTTTTCTTGTTCTGAAGAGTTTATAAAACAGTGCAGTAAAATAGTCAGATATTTTATTAAAGCCTCATTTTTCTCTTCATCATTTGTAAAAAGAAAATGAAACTATGAAGATGAAGATGTAACTTTACTGTTCAAATACAAGAATTGTAGGTATTCGTTGACATCTCCCCCCAAAATTTCAATGTTCATTCAGTTCAGGTCAGTCTCTCAGTCGTGTCTGACTCTTTGTAACCCCATGAATCACAGCACGCCAGGCCTTCTTGTCCATCACCAACTCCCGGAGTTCACTCAAACTCATGTACACAGAGTCGGTGATGCCATCCAGCTATCTCATTCTTGGTCGTTCCCTTCTCCTTCTGCCCACAATCGTTCCCAGCATCAGAGCATTTTCCAGTGAGTCAACTCATCGCATGAAGTGGCCAAAGTACTGGAGTTTCAGTTTTAGCATCAGTCCTTCCAATGAACACCCAGGACTGATCTCCTTTAGAATGGACTGGTTGGATCTCCTTACAGTCCAAGGGACTCTCAAGAGTTTTCTCCAGCACCACACTTCAAAAGCATCAATTTTTGGTGATCAGCTTTCTTCACAGTTCAACTCTCACATCCATACATGACCACGGGAATAACCATAGCCTTGACTAGACGGACCCTGGTTGACAAAGCCATATCTCTGCTTTTAAATGTTATCTAGGCCGGTCACAACCTTCCTTCCAAAGAGCAAGCGTCTTTCAATCATGTCTGCAATCAGCATCTTCAGTGATTTTGGAGCCCCAAAAAATAAAGTCTGACACTTCTTCCACTGTTTTCCCATCTATTTCCCATGAAGTGATGGGACCAAATGCCATGATCTTTGCTTTCTGAATGTTGAGCTTCAAGACAACCGTTTCACTCTCCTCTTTCACTTTCAACAAGAGGCTTTTTAGTTCTTCATTAGGCTCCATAATCTGACATTTTTTAGATAGGTCCGCTTTAATTAACATGGTTTTCACATAACGATGATTCTTGATGAGTTGACTTGAAAGAAAAGAGGCAGATGTACAAGTAATCGTTGGCACTGAGGGCCATGAGTTGCCTCTCTTTTGAAGGTTACGAAAAATACTATCATGGGCTGACATCAAAATATCTAATCTGGAAACTTAGAATACTCCACCCTCAGTTCATAAAAACTGCTCTGTAATGGAGATACGATGTGGTTCTGAGAAGCAGATGTAGTTGTAGTAGGCAAATCCTCAACGTGTCCATTTACCTGAGTGTAGCTGCTATGTGAGTGCTACTTAAAAATGCTCAACTGATTTAAAACAGCAGGTTGATCTTCCAAAATCTGTTCTGTTTGGCTAACTGATATTGATTATGGGGAATGTAAGTCACACAGAGCTAGATCTCTTGTATTAGCGACCATCTGGATGGTGTGAGGCTTTTGTATGAAAGGCACAGTTAAACTGGTGGAGGCTGAAAATGTACTCTCTCCACTAGTTTCAGGAAGAAAATCAGAGTTACGACCATCTATTTTGACACTTGCTTTAACATCTTTCTTGCAATCTCGAACTAATGAAGATATTGCAGACACATTGTCAATCCCAACTCTTCTTTTTATTCTTACTAAAAGTTGAGGATAGCCTCTTTTGAAATTTGGATTATAGTAGATCTGTAACTAAAGTCAAAGGACACAATTATTTAGTTTCTTTATAAACCAAGGTAAAACTGCCATAAAAGCTAAACTATAAAACTTTATTCCTTCATACAGATGGCTAACAAACACATGAAAAGATGCTCGAAATCACTCATAATCAGAGAAATACAAATCAAAACCGCAGTGAGGTACTATTTCACGCCAGTCAGAATGGTTTTTATCCAAAATCTACAAGGAATAAATGCTGGAGAGGATTTGGAGAAAAGGGAGCCCTCTTACACTGTTGGTGGGAAAGCAAACAGCACAACCACTATGGAGAACAGTGTGGAGATTCCTTAAAAATCTAGAAATAGAGCTGCCATACGACCCAGCATACGCACTTTTGGACATACACACCGAGGAAACCAGAATTGAAAGAAACACATGTACACCAAAATTTATCGCAGCATTGTTTATAATAGCCAGGACATGGAGGCAACCTAGATGTAATCTGCAGCTGAATGGATAAAAAAGCTATGGTGCATATAAACAAAGGTGTATATTAAAAAGGATACATTTGAATCAGTTCCAATAATGTGGATGAAACTGGAGCCTATTTTACAGAATGAAGTAAGGCAGAAAGAAAAACACCAATATATTATACTAACATATATATATGGAAATTAGAAAGGTGATAACGATAACCCTATACACGAGAAAGCAAGAGAGACACAGATGTATAGAACAATCTTTTGGACTCTGTGGGAGAGGGCGAGGGTGGGATGATTTGGAATAATGGCATTGAAACATGTATATTATCATATGTGCAACGAATCACAAGTCCAGGTTTGATGCATGATACAGGATGCACTCGGCTGGTGTCATGGGATGAACCAGAGGGATGGGATGGGGAGGGAGGAGGGAGGGGGTTCAAGATGGGGAACACATGTACACCCAGAGCAGATTCATGTCAATGTATGGCAAAACCAATACAATATTGTAAAATAATCAGCCTCTAATTAAATAAATTTAAAAAAGAAAAAAAAATATTCTTTTAATGATACCAATTAAATTGCATCAAATAAAACACCTCCAGATTAGTTTTAACAACTAACATGGTAGAACAATTATGCTTTTAAACGAAAAATATGTTCTATATATAGAGTAAATGCCACTTTAAATTTCTTGACGACTCATATCTAGTTTCAAGTTGACTGGAAAATTTGTTAAACATCAAATACTATATCCTCCACCTGTTCTCAACTTCAAAAGATAAAGCTTTTTCAACAATTTGCTATCTCAATTTTGAATTCTGTTTTAGCTACATATGGTAACATGCTTTCTAGGTCACATGATTTAATCTTACATATTGCCAATAAGTGAAAATTTTGGAATACCTTACTCGAAAGAGAGATGTTGTTTTCTTCTTCCAGAAAGTCAAATAGTGAAGCAGAAATTTGAAGAAGTTGTCGCTTTTTACTGAACCCATAAAGGTTAAGCTGTCAAACTTAACTTTTCATTTTAATGGTTTCAAGTATTCTGAAAGGTGTCTTTCTTTCCAAGAATTCTTTCCTGAAAAGTTCTTCATTGATCAAAATACAAGTGCCACTCTCATCCCACCAAATAGATTCAAATTGAACACTTTCAAAAATATTATACCATTTTTGTGGAAAAGTGAGTGAAAGAAAATCATTCAAATCACCTGTTTCAGAGACAGAAAATGTGTAACATGACCTTTTCATCAGAACTTCATCAGACAAAGCCTGAAAAGCATATTCTTCAATAAGAGATCGCAAAACTGAATCCCCAGCAAGTGCATAATCATACAAAAGTCTGATGGAGGTTTCTTAACCAGGGCATTCATCGTTAGAAGGCACATCTTGAATTTCTGAAGAAATATGTGCCATCTCAGAAAAATCTTTATTCAGACACGTTTCTCACTTTTTTTATTTTACACACTGCAAATTCAAATGCTGCTTGGCTGTCCTACAGAGAGAAACTCCCTAGACCATCACAGTGGTTCAAAAAGTCACTGGTCTCCTAGTGATGGACGGGTGCCTGTTACATCACAAAGTTACTGGTCTCCTAGCAAATGAAGCGTAATGTTCAACCATTGTTTACTTCAGCATAATCTTAAAATACAGTCTCCTTACATAAATAGCAACCAAAACCATAAGCCTGAAAAATCTCATTCCTAATGAATTTTTATGTAGATAAATCACATCAGTAAATCTATTTGGTTTCTGAAATAAAAGTGTTTCTCGGCGGTGGCTGAGATGAGCTACCCACTCCTGAGGCCAGGAGTGTCGGCCGAGAGGAGCTATCACATATCCAAGTGGCACTGGCAGTGTGGGCACAGGAGGGCCGAGAAGATCTTCTCCACGTTCAAAATCAGGAGGGGGCAGCCGTGAGGAGACACCCCTCGTCCAAGTTAAGATGCAATGGCTGTGCTTTGCTGGAGCAGACATGAAGTGATACCCCACAACCAAGTTAAGAGAAACCCAAATAAAATGATACGTATTGCGAGAGGGTGTCAGAGGGCAGACACATTAAAATCGTGATAACAGAAAAACAGTCAATCTGATCACACGGACCACAGCCTTGTCTAACTCAATGAAACTAAGCCATGCTGTGTGGGGCCACCCAAGAATGGCAGGTCATGGTGGAGAGGTCTGACAGAATGTGGCCCACTGTAGAAGGGAATGGCAAACCACTTCAGTATACTTTTCTCAAGAACCCCAAGAACAGTATGAAAAGGCAAAATAGTGGATACTGAATTAAGAAATCTCCACGTTGGTAGGTGCCCAATATGCTATAGGAGATAAGTTGACAAATAACTTCAGAAAAAATGAAGGGATGGAGCCAAAGCAGAATCAGTACCAAGTTGTGAATGTGACTGGTGATAGAAGCAAGGTCCGATGCTGCAAAGAGCAATAACGCATAGGAACCTGGAATGTGAGGTCCATGAATCAACGCAAATTGGAAGTGGTCAAACAGGAGATGGCAAGAGTGAACGTAGACATTCTAGAAATCAATGAACTAAAATGTACTGGATGGGTAAATTTAACTCCGATGACCCTTATATCTACTACTGTGGGCAGGAATCCCATAGAAGAAATGGAATAGTTATCATGGTCAACAGAAGAGTCTGAAATGCTGTACTTGGATGCAATCTCCAAACGAACAGAATGATCTCTGTTCATTTCAAGACAAATCATTCAATATTACAGCAATCCAAGGCCAAGTTTGCCTGTGACTCCAGGTGTTTCTTGACTTCCTACTTTTTCATTCCAGTGTTCTATAATGACAAGGACATCTTTTTAGGGTGTTAGTTCTAAAAGGTCCTGTAGGTCTTCATAGAACGTTTCAACTTCGACTTCTTCAGCATTACTGGTTGGTGCATAGGTTTGGATTACTGTAATAGTAAATGGTTTTTATTGGAAATGAACAGAGATCATTCTGTCGTTTTGGAGACTGCATTCATGTACAGCATTTCGGACTCTTTTGTTGACCATGATAGCTCCTCCCTTTCTTCTAAGGGATTCCTACCCACAGTAGTAGGTATAATGGTCGTCTGAATTAAATTCATCCATTCCAATCCATTTTAGTTCACTGATTCCTAGAATGTCTAAATTCACTTTTACCATCTTCTCTTTGACCACTTCCAATTTGCCTTGATTCATAGACCTCACATTCCAGGTTCCTATGCAATGTTGCTCTTTGCAGCTTCAGACCTTTCTTAATCACCAGTAACACACACAACTAGGTACTGTTTTTGCTTTGGCTCCATCCCCTCACTCTTTCTGGAGTTTTTTCTCCAGTGATCAACAGGAGCATACTGGGCACATACCACCCTGGGGAATTCCTCATTCAGTATCCTATTATTTTGTCTTTTCATACTGTTCATGGAGTTCTCAAGGCAAGTATACTGAAGTGGTCTGCCACTCCCTTCTCCAGTGGTCCACATTCTGTCAGACCTCTCCACCATTCCCTCCCATCTTGGGTGGCCACACATGGCATGGCTTAGATTCTTTGAGTTAGACAAAGCTAACCATCATTGACTTTTATTTTTCACTGAGAATTTAGTAAGGTGGTGTGTCTTTATTTTAATGAAATGTATAGGTTTGTCATAGCTTTTGCATCCAAAGGCAAGTGACATTTAATTTGATGACTGTAATCACTCTTCTTAGTTATTTTCGAGCCAAAGAAAATGAAGCCTGTCATTGTTTCCACATATTTCACTTGAGTTCAGTACAGTCTCAGTCGTGTCCTACTCTTTGCTACCCCATTAATTACACCACGTCAGGCCTCTCTGTCCATCACCAACTCCTGGGGTTCACTCAAACTCATGTCCATCGAATCGGTGATGCCATCCAGCCATCTCATCCTCTGCCATCTCCTTCTCCTCCTGCCCCCAATTCTCCCAGCATCAGAAGCTTTTCCAATGAGCCAACTCGTCACATCACGTGGCCAAAGTATTGGAGTTTGAGCCTCAGCCTCAGTCCTTCCAATGAACTCCTAGAACTGATCTCCTATAGAATGGATTTGTTGGATCGCCTTGCAGGGACTCTCAATAATCTTCTCCAGAACCACAGTTCAAATGCATCAGTTCTGTGCTTCTTCTTTACTTTAGGCCATAAGGGTGATGTCATCTGCATATCTGAAGTTATTGATATTTTTCCCAGAAATCTTGATACCAGCCTGTACTTCTTCCAGTCCAGCATTACTCATGATGTACTCTGCATAGAAGTTAAATAGGCAGGGTGACAATATACAACCTTGATGTACTCCTTTTCCTATTTGGAACCTGTCTGTTTTTCCATGTCCAGTTTTAACTGTTGCTTCCTGATCTGAATCCAAGTTTTTCAAGAGGCAGGGCAGGTGGTCTGGTATTCCCATCTCTTTCAGAATTTTCCAGATTTTATTGTGATCCACACAGTCAAAGGCTTTGGCATAGTCATTGAAGCAGAAATAGATGTTACTCTGAAACTCTCTTGCTTTTTTCATGATTCAGAGGATGTTGGCAAGAGAACGCACTGGTCATAGCAAACAACCTTTTTCAACAACACCAATCAAGACTCTACACATGGACATCACCAGATCGTCAACACCGAAATCAGATTGATTATATTCTTTGCATCCACAGATGGAGAAATTCTATACAGTTAGCAAAAATAAGACTGTGGCTCAGATCATGAACTCCTTGTTACCAAATTAGGACTTAAAATGAAGAAATTAGGGAAAACCTCAAGACCATTCAGGTATGACCTAAACCAAATCCCTTATGATTATACAGTGGAAGTGAGAAATAGATTTAAGGGACTATATCTGAGAGATAGAGTGCCTGATGATCTATGGACAGAGGTTCGTGACATTGTAAAGGAGACAGGGACCAAGATCATCCCCATGGAAAAGAAATACAAAAAAGCAAAATGGCTGTCTGAGGAGGCCTTACAAATATCCGTGAAAAGAAGAAAAGCAAAAAGCAAAGGGGAAAGGGAAAGATATAACATCTGAATACAGAGTTCCAAAGAATAGCAAGGAGAGATAAGAAAGCCTTCCTCAGCGATCAATGCAAAGAAATAAAGGAAAACAACAGAATAGGAAAGACAAGAGATCTCTTCAAGAAAATTAGAGATACCAAGGGAACGTTTCATGCCAAGGTGGACTCGAAAAAGGACAGAAATAGTATGGACCTAAGAGAAGCAGGAGATATTAAGAAGAAGTGACAATAATACACAGAAGAACTGTACAATAAAAGGTCTTCACAAACAAAATAGTCACGATGGTGTGATCACTGACCTAGAGCCAGACATCTTGGAAAGTGAAGTCACGTCGGCCGAAAGCATCACTACGAACAAAGCTAGTGGACATGACAGAATTCCATTTGAGCTACTTCAAATCCGGAAAGGTGATACCGTGAAAGTGCTGCACTCAATATGCCAGCAAATTTGGAAAACTCAGCAGTGGCCACAGGACTGGAAAAGGTCATTCTTCATTCCAATCCTAAAGAAAGGCCATGCCAAAGAATATTCAAATAACCGCGCAATTGCACTCATCACACACACTAGTAAAATATGCTCAAAATTCTCCAAGCCAGGCTTCAGCAATACGTGAACCATGAATTTCCAGATGTTCAAACTGGTTTTAGAAAAGGCAGAGGAACCAGAGATCAAATTACCAACATCGGCTGGATCATGGAAAAAATAAGAGAGTTCCAAAAAAACATCTATTTCTGCTTCATTGACTATGCCAAACATTTGTGTGGATCACAAAAAACTGTGGAATATTCTGAAAGAGATGGGAATACCAGACCACCTGACCTGCCTCTTGAGGAACCTGTATGCAGGTCAGGAGGCAACTGTTAGAACTGGACAATGTACAACGGACTCGTTCCAAATAGGAAAAGGAGTGTGTCAAAGTTGTATATTGTCACCCTGCCTATTTAACTTTTATGCAGAGTACATCATAAGTAAAGCTGGTCTGGAATAAGCACAGGCTGGAATCAAGATTTCTGGGAGAAATATTAATAATTTCAAATATGCAGATAACACCACACTTATGGCAGAAAGTGAAGAGGAACTAAAACCCTCTCGATGAAATTGAAAGAGGAGAGTGAAAAAGTTGGCTTGAAGCTCCACATTCAGAAAACTAAGATCATGGCATCTGGTCCCATCGCGTCATGGGAAATAGATGGGGAAACATTGGAAACAGTGTCAAACTTTATTTTTGGGCTCCAAAATCACTGCAGATGCTGGTTGCGGCCATGAAATTAAAAGATTACTCCTTGGAAGGAAAGTTATGATCAACCTAGAGACCATATAAAAGAGCAGAGACATTATTTTGCCAACAAAGGTCCGTCTAGCCAGGGCTATGTTTTTTCCAGGGGTCATGGATGGATGTGAGAGTTAGACTGTGAAGAAAGCTGATAGCTGAAGAATTGATGTTTTTTAACTGTGGTTTTGGAGAAGATCTTGAGAGTCCTTTGGACTGCAAGGAGAACCAACCAGTCCATTCTAAAGGAGATCAATCCTGGGTATTCATTGGAAAGACTGATGTCAATGTTGAAGCTCCAATACTTTGGCCACCTCATGCGAAGAGTTGATTCACTGGAAAAGACTCTGATGTTGGGAGGGATTGGCGGCAGGAGGAGAAGGGGACGGCAGAGAATGAGATGGCTGGATGACATCACCTACTCGAAGGAGGTGGGTTTGAATGAACTTTGCGAGTTGGTGATGGACAGGGAAGCCTGGCATGCTGTGATTCATGGGGTTTCAAAGACTTAGACATGACTGAGGGCCTGAAGTGAACTGAATTGAACTGAACTGAATGATGGAAATGTTGGAGGCTATGGGATGTTGTTGAGTAATGTATATAGCTTTTGACTGCTAATTTATTTAGCACCTTTTATTGCTAATTCAGGAAATACTTAAAATACTTCATTTTGCAGGCACTATGTCTTAGCTGATGTGAAAGATACATAAGGGAACTTGGGTACAGATACAACACATAGAAGAATTGGATATCTGTGGTTAACTTGGTAGGAAGGAAGACAGGTTCTTTCCATTCCCCAGCAAGTGTTTAGGAAAAGTTGTGAAATATGGCTTATTATGACTGAAAATATGTTTCCTGACTGTAGCTCTAGAAATTCTGTGAAACAGATAGATAATGAAGCTAGTAAGGGAAAGAAATGTCATATCTTCCAAGAATTGATTACCTTGCTGAGATGCTGCATCACCACAAGGATTTAAGTATATCTTTGTAGGAATAGCAAAGCAACATCAAAATATACATGAGGAAATATAGGGTGGCGTGTTGGTGGGAGGAAATAAAGGCATGACATACGGACAGCAGAGCAAGAATGACCCTTTTTAATACAACTTGTAAAATGCCTATCTTTTGCTGACTGTGGTGCAATCTTTGACTATGTCATGTTATCATTGGTATCCCAGTCATGGTATGAGAATAACCATGATTATCGAGTAGGCTACATCTACATTTTCAAGTGAAACACATTTCTTTTTTTTTTTTTTAATGAAGAAAAGCTTCTGTCTAACCTTTTAGCTTTCTTTGCAATGACTGGCATAATATAATAAAACTGAGAAAGCATTAAGATATATTTGCTTATTTGCTGTTTCTAAATTTGATTTATATCTGTTCCTTCTCCTATACCATCCTAACTTAAACACCCAGTCAGTTCTGCCTGGATGATTCAGCAGTCAATTTATTTACATTTTGCCTTTTCATTTTGTTTACATTTTCTATTTTATCAAACAATTCATTAGGTGTAACCTACCTAGGATGCATACTGAATGTTTCCTTGAACAGAAAATTTTATATTAAAGCAGAGCAAAATGTCCAGGAACTGAAATACTCATTTACTCTTAATTATTTCAAAATGAAATTGACACTATGAAAATGAACATATAACTTTATTCTTCAAATAAGAGAACTGTAGGAATTTGTTGACATCTCCAAACTTTAATTTTAATCTTCAGTATCATGAATAATCTGACACCTATTTGGTACACCAGTTGTATTAGGATGATTTTTAAATAATGAAGATGGTTGATGCATTGACCTAGAATGAGAGGCAACAATGTATCAGAGATACCCGGTACTAGGAAACATGAATGGCCTGCCTGTTGTAGTTAAGGAAAAGGTTGGTCATGGGCTACCACAAGACCGTACACACCTGGAAAGGTAGAAGGTCCCACCCTCAGTCCAAAATCACTGTTGCATAATGGAGATACGATCTGCTATTGCAAAATAGAAGTAGACATAGATGCCAAAGTATGACAAGTAGATACTGCAGCCATTTGATTTCGAGCAGCTGCTAGGTGAAACCCCGTGAACAATGCTCCACCTAGATTGTGGGATGGAGAGGGAGATGGGAGGCTGTTCCGAAAAGGAGGGGATATAGATATATCTAGAGTCTGATTCTGGGAGGGATTGGGGGTAGGAGGAGACGGGGACGACAGAGAATTAAACGGCTGGATGGCATCACCGACTCAATGGACATGAGTTTGAGTGAACTCCGGGAGTTGGTGATGGACAGGGAGGCCTGGCATGCTATGATTCATGGGGTCGCAAAGAGTCAGTAATGACTGAGTGACTGAACTGAACTGAACTGATGGCTGATTTATTTTGAGTACTGACAAAATACAGTAAAATTCGGTAAAACAATTACCCTTCCATTAAAAAAAAAAAAAACAATAAGAGAAACAACAGGATGATATATCACAATATGCTCCTGTGGTCTAACCGATATTGATGATGGAGAGGCACTTGTATCAGCAAATATCTGGATGGCAGAACGGTTTAGTATGAATGGCACACTTAAACTTCTGCAGGCTGAAAATGAATTCTCTTCTCTAGTTCCAGGATTGAAGTCAGAGTTATGACCACCCATAATACCTGTTGCTTTAACATGCTTCTTCTTCTTGTCTCGGACTAATGAAGATACTGTAGAGACATGTTTATGATCAACTGTTCTTTTGATTCTTACTAAATGTGAGGATAACCTCGTTCAAAATATGATTATGATAGAACTGAAACGAAAACCAAAGGGGGGGGGGATAATTCGTAACTCTTTCAACCAAGATAAATCAGAAAGACAAAGAAAAATGTATTCCTTTAATCATAAAATGTAAATAGTATCAAACAATTCCCTTCCATTAGTAGTTTTACAAACTTACATAGTCGTAGAAATTATGATCCTCAAGTAAAATATGTTAAAAATCTATGGTAAATATAATTTAAGTGGCTTTAGGATTTGAACTCCCCCCCCACCTTTTATTTATTTATTTATTTTTTTTGGTCAAAATAGAGGTGATTTTTTATTAATCTGGCCAAAAAACTGGCAGAGAGAAGACATCACCAAATGTTCAACACTGAAATCAGATTGATTTTATTCTTTCAGTCGAAGATGGAGAATCTCTATAAAGACAGCAAAAACAACACCAGGAGCTGACTGTGGCACATATCATGAAGTCCTTGTTGCAAAACTCAGACTGAAATTGAAGAAAGTGGAGAAAACCCCTATACCATTCATGTATGACATAAGTCAATTTATTTATGACTATACAGTGGAAGTGAGAAATAGTTTTCAGGGACTAGATCTGACAGAGAGGGTGCCTGATAAATTATGGGTGGAGGTTCATGACATTGTACAGGAGACAGGAATCAAGATGGTCCCCAAGAAAAAGAAATGCAAAAAAGCAAAATGGCTGTCTGAGGAGGACTTACAAATGGCTGTGAAAGAGGGGAAGTGTAAAGCACAGGAGAAAAGGAAATTTATACCCATTTGAATGTAGAGTTTCAAAGAAGCGCAAGGAGAAATAAGAAAGAGTTCCTCAGTGATCAGTGCAAAGAAATGGAGGAAAGCAATAGAATGAGAAAGACTAGAGATATCTGCGGGATAATTAGAGATACTGAAGGAACATTTCATGCAAAGGTGGGCTCAATAAAGGACACAAATGTTAGGAACCAAAGAGAAGCAAGATATTAAGAAGAGGTGGCAAGAATACACAGAAGAACTGTACATAAAAGATCTTCAGGACCCAGAAAATCACGATAGTGTGTTCACTGACTTACAGCCAGACATCCTGGAATGTGAACACAAGTGGGCCTTAGGAAGAATCATTATGAGCAAAGCTAGTGTAGGTGATGGAATTCCAGTTGAGCTATTTCAAATCCTGGAAGATGATGGTGTGAACATGCTACACTCAGTATGTCAGCAAATCTGAAAAACTCAGCGGTGGCCACAGGACTGGAAAAGGTCAGTTTTCATTCCAACCCCTAGGAAAAGTAAGGCAAAGAATGCTCAAACTACAGCATAATTGCTCTCATCTCACATACTAATCATGAGGTGCTAGAAAGTGTCTTTAAAAACTAAATCGGGACTTGGCCCACAGAGGCCCATAGAGTCATATCTATGGTCTTTCCAAAGGTATGTACAGATTTGAGAACACCAAGGGATTACTGATTGTGAACTGCTCTGCTGGGGAAGACTTGTGAGATTCTTTTGAACTGCAGGAACACCAAACAAATGAATTGTAAAGAAAATCAACTTTGAAGACTCATTGGAAGGACTGATGCTGAAAATAAAGCCCCGAAGCTTTGTTCCCTGAGCCAAAGAGCTGACTCATTAGAAAAGACCCTGATCTTTAGAAAATGTTGAAAGCAGGAGGATCAGTGGGTGAGAGAGGATAAGACATTTGGAGAGCATCAGTTATGCAAAGAACATGGTCTCGGGGAAACTATGCGAGACAGTGAAGGACAAACAGGCCTCTTGTGCTAGAGTCCAAGGGGATACAAAGAATCAAACATGGCTTAGTGGCTGAAGAACAATAGCATTTCAGTTTATAAAATGGGTCTTGTAGGTTGGCAGTTGGTCCCAATATATCAGAGGAATAGGAAGACAAGACCACTCTCTCCCCAACAAATTTATCTAAGCATCGACTGCACATGGAAGAACTTACAGAAAACAAATTGTGAACACTGTTGAATGGCCCAAGATACTCAGAAGTCAAACATGTTTTCCTTGAAAAGGAGGTAGGAAAAAATAAAAGAGACACAAAGAGAGAAAAAGTATTTAGGGGCTGAGGCTGGTCTTGGAGAGGAAGTTGTAAATGAGGAGACGCTTGCAGACAATTGTAAACCCTCTCAGGACAGTGACAGTGGAGCTCTGGTATCGCTTAGAACAACATAACCAAGGGAAAGAAAAACAAAAGCAAATGTGCCTAACTGTAATTTCCAGCAGAGAAAAAACTCAGATACTCCTGTTCACCATCATTGAAGTGGACCTGCGAGGGATGCCCCGAGTGTATCATCTGCTCTATGATGAGGACCCAGCCTTTATGCTCTGAGGATGATCTGATTGGTCTAAGGTGATGTAGCAACCTAAATCGTGGGAATACCAGAGGCAAAATGCAAAAATAAAACCTTTCTTGAGAGAATTCTCTATGTCCACATAGTGAAAACAAACACTCACAGAACCAAAGATTGCACATTCAGTTCAGTTCAGTTCATTTCAATGACTCAGTTGTGTCCGACTTTTTGTGACCCCATGAATCACAGCAGGCCAGGCCTCCCTGTTCATCGACAACTCCCGGACTTCACTCAGACTCATGTCCATAGAGTTGGTGATGAAATCCAGCCATCTCATTCTTTGACGTCCCCTTCTCCTTCTGCCCCCAATCCCTCCCAATATCAGAGACTACCAGTGAGTCAACACTTCACATGAGGTGGCCAACATATTGGAATTTCAGCTTTAGCATCAGTCCTCCAATGAACACCCATGATTGATTTCCTTTAGAATGAACTGGTTGGATCTCCTTGCAGTCCAAGGGACTCTCAAGAGTCTTTTACAAAATATCAAAGATGTGCAAACAGGCTGCCATTTATGGCCCTGGCCTCCACGGAAGCAGAGAGGAATATTTGCATCAGACGGAGGCAGAAGGAAAGAGGCTGCTGTTATATCAGTCCCAGAGACCGCATCTCCCACCAAGCTCTGAGCAGGCTGCCAGTTGCTAAACATGTCTTCCTGGGTTCATGCTCAGTTCACATAGGTCAGGAGGGTCAAAACATGAGTTCAGCACCCCTCTGGAGACACACGGAATTGTTACAAAATTCTGGGAAACATGAATGGCCTGCCTGTTGTAGTTAAGGAAAAGGTTGGTCATGGGCTGAAACATTACCCTACACACCTGGAAAGGTAGACATTCCCACCCTCAGTCCAAAATCACTGTTGCCTAATGGAGATACGATGTGGTACTGCAAAATAGAAGTAGACATAGCTGCCAAAGTATGTCAAGTAGACATTGCATCCATTTGATTTAGAGTAGTTGCTAAGTGAAACCCAGTGAAAAATGCTCAACTTGGATTGTGGGATGGAGAGGGAGATGGGAGGGTGTTTTGAAAGGGAGGGGATATATGTATATCTACGCCTGATTTATTTTGAGTTCTGACAGAATACAGCATAATTCAGTAAAACAATTACCCTTCCATTAAAAAAAACAGTAAGAGAAACAGCAGGGTAATACATCACAATATGCTTCTGTGGTCTAACTGATATTGATGATGGAGAAGAGAAATAATTCCAAGTTAGGGCACTTGTATCAGCAACTATATGGATGGCAGAACGCTTTAGTATGAATGGCACACTTAAACTTCTGTAGGCTGAAAATACATTCGGTTCTCTAGTTTCAGAATGGAAGTCAGAGTTATGGTTATCCATATTACCCGTTACTTTAACATGCTTCTTCTTATCTCGGATTAATGAAGATGTTGTAGAGAAATGTTTATGATCAACTCTTCGTTTGATTCTTACTAAATGTGAGCATAACCTCGTTCAAAATATGGTTATAATAGAACTTAAACTAAAACCAAAGTGGGGAAAATATTTCATTAACTCTTTCAACCAAAATAAATCAGAAAAACAAAGAAAAATGGATTCCTTTAATCATAAAATGTAAATAGTATCAAATAATCCTCTTCCATTCGTAGTTTTAAAAACTTACATAGTAACAGAAATTATGATCCTCGAGTAAAATATGTTATAAATCTATGGTAAATATTATTTACATGGCTTTAGGATTTGAAATTTTCCCAATTTTCTCTTTGGTCAAAATATAATTTAAGACATTTTTTATTAATCTGGCCAAAAAATGACAGAGAGAAGACATCACCAAATTTTCGACACTGAAATCAGATTTATTTTATTCTTTCAGTCAAAGATAGAGAATCTCTATACAGACAGTAAAACAAGACCAGGAGCTGACTGTGACACAGATCAAGAACTCCTTGTTGCAAAACTCAGACTGAAATTGAATAAAGTGGAGAAAACCCCTATACCATTCATGTATGACATAAGGCAAATTGTTTATGACTATACATTGAAAGTGAGAAGCAGATTTAAGGGACTAGACCTGACAGAGTGGGTGCCTGATAAACTATGGTTGGAGGTTCATGATATCGTACAGGAGACAGGAATCAAGATCATCCCCAAGAAAAAGACATGATAAAAGCAAAATGGCTTACTGAGGCCTTACAAATAGCTGTGAAAAGAAGGGAAGTGAAAAGCACAGGAGAAAAGGACATTTATACCCATTTGATTGTAGAGTTTCAAAGAATAGCAAGGAGAAATAAGAAAGAGTTCCTCAGTGATCAGTGCAAAGAAATGGAGGAAAGCAATAGAAGGGGAAAGACTAGAGATATCTGCAGGATAATTAGAGATAATGAGGGAACATTTTATGCAAAGGGGGGTTCAATAAACGACACAAATGTTAGGAACCAAAGAGAGGCAGAAGATATTAAGAAGAGGTGGCAAGAATACACAGAATAACTGTACATAAAAGATCTTCAGGACCCAGAATATCACAATGGTGTCATCACTCACCTAGAGTCAGACATCCTGGAATGTGAAGACAAGTGGGCCTTAGGAAGCGTCAGTTAAGTTCAGTTCAGTTCAGTCGCACAGTCATGTCGACACTTTGCGACCCCATGAACCACAGCACGACAGGCTTCCATGTCCATCACCAACTCCTGGAGTTCACCCAAACTCATGTCGATCTAGTTGGTGATGCCATTCAGCCATCTCATTCTCTGTCGTCCCCGTCTCCTCCCAACCCCAATCCCTCCCAGCATCAGAATCTTTTCAAGTGAGTCAACTCGTCACATGAGGTGGCCAAATTATTGCAGTTTCAGCTTTAGCATCAGTCCTTCCAAAGGACACCCAGGATTGATCTCCTTTCGAATGGACTGTTTGGATCGCCTTGCCGTCCAAGAGACTCTCAAGAGTCTTCCCCAGCACCACAGTTAAAAAGCATCAATTCTTCGGTGATCAGCTTTCTTCACAGTCAAACGCTCACATCCATACATGACCACTAGGAAAATGCATAGCCTTGACTAGACGGACGTTGGTTGGCAAAGTAATGTCTCTGCTTTTTAATATGCTATCAAGGTTGGTCATAACTTTCCTTCCAAGGAGTTAGCGTCCTTTAATTTCCCTACTGCAATCAGCATCTGCAGTGATTTTGGAGCCCAAAAAAATAAAGTCTGACACTGTTTCCACTGTTTCTCCATCTATTTCCCATGAAGTGATGGGACCAGATGCCATGATCTTCGTTTTCTGAATGTTGAGTTTCAAGCCAAACTTTTCACTCTCCTCTTTCACTTTCATCAAGAGGTTTTTGAGTTCCTCTTCACTTTCTGCCATAAGGGTGGTGTCATCTGAATATCTGAGGTTATTGATATTTCTCCCGGCAATCTTGATTCCAGCTTGTGCTTCTTCCAGCTCAGTGTTCCTCATGATGTTCTCTGCATATAAGTTAAATAAGAAAGGGGATAATATACAGTCTTGACGTACTTCTTTTCCTATTTGGAACCAGTCTGCTGTTCCATGTCCAGTTCTGACTGCTGCTTCCTGACCTGCATACCGATTTCTCAAGAGGCAGGTTAGGTGATCTGGTATTCCCATCTCTTTCAGAATGTTCCACAGTTTATTGTGATCCACAAAGTTAAAGGCTTTGGCATAGTCAATGAAGTAGAAATAGATGTTTTTCCAGAACTCTCTTGCTCTTTTCATGATCCAGCGGATGTTGGCAATTTGATCTCTCGTGCCTCTGCCTTTTCGAAAGCCTGTTTGAATATCTCGAAGTTCACGGCTCACATATTGCTGAAGCCTGACTTGGAGAATTTTGAGAATGACTTTACTAGCGTGTGAGATGAGTTCAATTGTGCGATCGTTTGAGCATTCTTTGGCATTCTTTTACTTTGGGATTGGAATGAAGACTCACCTTTTCCAGTTCTGTGGCCACTGCTGAGTTTTCCAAATTTGCTGGCATATTGAGTGCAACACTTTTACAGCATCATCTTTCAGGGTTTGAGGTAGCTCAATTGGAATTCCATCACCTCCACTAGCTTTGTTCGTTGTGATGCTCTCTAAGGCCCACTTGACTTCACATTCCAAGATGTTTGGTTCCGGGTGAGGGATCACACCATCTTGATTATATGGATGGTGACGATCTTTTATGTACAGTTCTTCTGTGTTTTTTTGCCACCTCTTCTTAATATCTTCTGCTTCTCTTAGGTCCATACCAATTCTGTCCTTTATCAAGCCCATCTTTGCATGAAATTTTCCCTTAATATCTCTAATTTTCTTGAAAAAAATCTCTTGTTTTTCCTAATTTGTTGTTTTCCTCTATTTCTTCGCATTGATCTCTGAGGAAGGCTTTCTTATCTCTCCTTGCTATTCTTTGGATTTCTGCATTCAGATGCTTATATCTTTCCTTTTCTCCCTTCCTTTTCGCTTCTTTTCTTTTCTCAGTTATTTGCAAGGCTTCCTCAGACAGTCATTTTGCTTTTTTGCATTTATTTTCCATACGGATTATCTTTGTCCCTGTCTCCCGTACAATGTCATGAACCTCCGTCCAGAGTTCACCAGGCACTCTATCTATCAGATCTAGTCCCTTAAATCTGTTTCTCACTTCCACTGTATAATCATAAGGGATTTGACTTAGGTCATATCTGAGTGGTCTAGTGGTTTGCCCTACTTTGTTCCATTTAAGTCTGAATTTGGCAATACGGAGTTCGTGATCTGAGCCACAGTCAGCTCCTGATCTTGTTTTTGCTAACTGAATAGAGCTTCTCCATCTTTGACTGCAAAGAATATAATCAATCCGATTTTGGTGTTGACCATCTGGTGATGTCCATGTGTAGAGTCTTCTCTTCTGCTGTTGAAAGAGTTTGTTTGCTCTGACCAGTGCGTTCTCTTGACAAAACTCTATTAGACTTTGCCCTGCTTCATTTCGTGCTCCAAGGCCAAATTTGCCTGTTACTTCAGGTGTTTCTTGACTTCCTACTTTTGCATTCCAATCCCCTATATGAAAAGGACATCTTTTTGGGGTGTTAGTTCTAAAAGATCTTGTTGGTCTTCATAGAACCGTTCAATTTCGGTTTCTTCAGCATTAATGGTTGGGGAATAGACTTGGATTACGGTAATATTGAGTAGTTTGCCTTGGAAACGAACAGAAATCATTCTGTCGTTTTTAAGATTGCATCCAAGTACTGCATTTTGGGCTCTTTTGTTGATTATGATGGCTACTCCATTTCTTCTAAGGGATTCCTGCCCCCAGTAGTAGATATAATGGTCATCTGAGTTAAATTCACCCATTCCAGTCCACTTTAGTTCACTGATTCCTAGAATGTCGACGTTCACTCTTGTCATCTCCTGTTTCACCACTTCCAATTTGTCTTGATTCATGCACCTAACATTCCATGTTCCTATGCAATATTGCTCTTTGCAGCAGCAGACCTTGCTTCTATCATCAGTCACATCCACCACTGGGTATTGTTTCGCTTTGGCTCTATCGCTTCATTCTTTCAGGAGTTATTTCTCCACTAATCACCAGTAGCATACTGGGCACCTACCAACCTGGGGAATTCCTCATTCGGTATCCTATCATTTTGCCTTTTGATACTGTTCATGGGGTTCTCAAGGCAAGTATACTGAAGTGGTTTGCCATTCCCTTCTACAGTTTACCACATTCTGTCAGAGACCACTTCACCATGACCCGTCCGTCGTGGGTGGCCCCACCTGGCATGGCTTAATATCATTGAGTTAGACAGAACTGTGGTCCATATGATCAGATCACCTAGTTTTTTGTGATTATGTTTTTATTGTGTCTGCCCTCTAATGCCCCTTCCCAATACCTACCGTCTTATTTGGTTTTTCACTTACCTTGGTCGTGGAATATCTCTTCACAGCTGCTCCAGCAAAGTGACGCTGCTGTACCTTACACTGGACGTGGGGTATCTCTTCAAGGACACCCCTCCTGACCTTGAATTTGGAGTAGCTCCTCTCAGCCCTCCTGTGCCCGCGCAGCCACAGCCTCCTGGGCGTGGGACAGCTGCTCTCACCCACTGCCCTGACCCTGGGCATGGGGTAGTTCTTCTCGGTCACGCTTCTGCGTGTGGTCGGTTGAGCCAGAGCCAACGTCTCTCGCGTCTGCACCACTGGAACCGACGTCTCTCACGTCACTATGCACAAAGTTAGTGTAGGTGATGGAATTCCAGTTGAGCTATTTCAAATCCTGGAAGATGTTGCTGTGAACGATATAGAGTGTGTGGCTACACTCGATATGTCAGCAAATCTGAAAAACTCAGCGGTGGCCACAGGACTGGAAAAGGTCCGTTTTCATTCCAATCCCTAGGAAAGGTAATGCCAAATAATGCTCAAACTACAGCATAATTGTTCTCATCTCACATGCTAATCATGAGGTGCTAGAAAGTGTCTTTAAAAACTAGAACGTGACTTGGCCCACAGAGGCCTGTAAAGTCATATCTACGGTCTTTCCAAAGGTATGTACAGATGTGAGAACACCAAGGGATTACTGATTGTGAACTGCTCTGCTGGGGAAGACTTGTGAGATTCTTTTGAACTGCAGGAATACCGAAAAAATGAATTGCAAAGAAAATCGACTTTGAAGACTCATTGGAAGGACTGATGCTAAAAATAAAACCCCGAAGCTTTGTCCACCCGAGTCAAAGAGCTGACTTATTAGAAAAGACCCTGATCTTTAGAAAATGTTGAAAGCAGGAGGATCAGTGGGTGAGAGAGGATGAGACATTTGCAGAGCATCAGTGATACAAAGAACATGGTCTCGGGAAAACTATGTGAGACAGTGAGGCCCAGAGAGGCGTCTTGTGCTAGAGTCCAAGGGGATACAAAGAATCAAATATGGCTTAGTGGCTGAAGAACAACAGCATTTCAATTAATTAATAAAATGGGTCTTGCAGGCTTCCAGTTGGTACCAAATTATCAGAGGAATAGGAGGACAAGACAACTCTCTCCCCAGCAAATCATCTAAGCATTAACTTCACATGGAAGATCTTCCAGAAAACAATCTGGGAAAACTGTTGACTGCTCCAAGATACCCAAAAGTCAACATGTTTCTTTTTTTTTTTCCAAAAAGGAGCTAGGGAAAAATAAAAGAGACACAAAGACAAAGTATTTAGGGCTGAGGCTGGTCTTGGAGAGGAAGTTGTAAATGAGAAGAAGCTTGAAGGCAATTGTAAACCCTCTCAGATCAGTGACAGTGGAGAACTCAGGGCTCGCATAGAGCAACATAACCAATGGAAAGAAAAACAAAAGCAAGTGTGCCTAATTGTAATTACCAGTGGAGAAACATCTCAGATACTCCTGTCCACCATCATTGAGGTGGACCTGGGTGGGATGCCTGGGCTCTATAATATGACCTAAGATAAGGACCCAGCATTAATGCTCTGAGGATGATCTGACAGAGCTAAGATGATACAGCAACCAAAACCATGGGAACACCAGAGACAAAAAGGCAAAAAAGGACCTTTCTTGAGAGAAATCTCTATGGCCACATAGTGAAAACAGACACTCCGAACAAAAGATTGCAGATTACAAAATATCAAAGATGTGCAAACAGGCTGCCATTTATGATCCTTTCCTCCACGGAGGTAGAGAGGAATGTTTGCATCAGATAGAGCAGAAGGCACGTGGCTGCTGTAATATCAGCCCCAGAATCACATCTCCCGCCAAGCTCTGAGCAGGCTTCCAGATGCTAACTATGTTTTCCTGGGTTCATGCTCAGATCTCATAAGCCAGGAGGGTCAAAACATGAGTTCAGCACCCCTCTGGAGACACAAGGAATTCTTGCAAATTGTTCTTCTGGCAAAGCCAACAGTGAAGGAAATTTACAGGAAAACAGCCTGGAGTTAAAACTCCCCTCCAGGTCCTGCCCACCATTCTATGCTAAGCAAAAAATTCTCTCACCTGAAGAAAAAAAATGGATATTAAGGCTGATTACACCCAACTTCCAATGGGTCCAGCCTATGCCTGATCTCCAAAATTCCTTGCCCCAGACATTTAAGAGATAACTACTCCAAACAACCTTGGAGAAGAACAGGTTCCTTTAAGACAGTGACTTTCCACATATATGTCTATATATAGGCATACTATTCTCTTGGGTTAGTTCAGCAGCTCATTAATCTGACTGCTGCCGTTTCTTGCCTCATTAAAGGTGATCTGTTTCTGAAAAGTGCCAGTCTTATTCCTTTTCTGAACCTTGACTTCTCTAACTCCCTTACCCTACAGCAAACCAAGTGGCTGGGACCTGACAGGTACATAGATACATGGCTTACCTTAGACAGTACCTTGCCTGCCACACAGTTGCCTGAGCAGTTTGGGCCTGGGAAGGAAACAAAGCATATAACCCATCATGTTCAGTGCCCTTGCAGAGCACCTGAGAGCCTGAGTGGCTTAGACTTGGGAAGGGCATGAAACACAAGGCCCACTCTGGGCAGTGCCCTTGCTGATCACACAGGAACCTGAGCAGGGTGAACTGAGAATGTCCGTGTCACCTATCGCAGTGGCAGGCCCACTGTGGTCCATTTACGTTAAGCACCCCGACCCATAAATCGCATCAGTCTTTATTTTCAATGTCCTCCCCCTCACCATTGCACCACTGAGCAAGTGAGGTCATATAAGGGCCTGCTACCCCCTAGTGTTAGGTGCAAACTAGTCATGTGTAAACTTGTCACAGAAGAAAATTGCAAACTGAGGAAATAAAAATAAGTAAAGAAGGGTGAACTAACCCAGAAATGACAGGTGCAATAAATTGAAAATCTGAAGTTAATGCAGAAAATGTGCAATTCAGGGCAACAATAGCTTTTGATGACAAGTCAGTTAGTCTGTCCTTCAGTCCAGTCGGTTTGTAGTATCTGACTCTATGTGACCCAGTGAATCACAGCATGCCAGGTCTCCCTGACCATCACCAACTCCTGGGGTTTACTCAAACTCATGTCCATTGAGTCAGTGATGCCATCCAGGCATCAAATCCTCTGTCATTCCCTCCTCCTCCTGCCCCCAATCTCTCTAAGCATCAGATCCTTTTCCATTGAGTCAACTCTTAGCATGATGTGGCAAAAGTATTGGAATTTCAGCTTTAGCATCAGTTCTTCCAATGAAGACCAAGGACTGATCTCCTTTAAGATGGACTGGTTGGATCTCCTTGCAGTCCAAGCGTTGGAAAAAGAGACCATCTGACCCTGATCTGACACTACTAAGCTCACAGCAACTCTAGAGAAATTCTTAGATTATTTTTTATTTTATTCATATTTTTATTAATGAAACTTTTTATCTATACCTTATCATTCCCTTAGATTCATTTCTATGTACTACACTAAAAGTTTGAGAGTTATTTTGGCTTCTATCATTTTTTCGAGTATTTATAGAACTTTATATAGATATAGATAGCATATTAAAAAGCAGAGACATTACTTTGTCAACCAAGGTCCGTCTAGTCCAAGCTATGTTTGTTCCAGTGGTCATGCATGGATGTGAGAATTGGACTGTGAAGAAAGCTGATCGCCAAAGAATTGATGCTTTTGATCTGTGGTGTTGGAGAAGACTCTTGAGTGTCCCTTGGACTGCACGGAGATTCAACCAGTCTATTCTAAAGGGGATCAGTCCTGAATGTTCATTGGAAGGACTGATGCTAAAGTTGAAACTTCAACACTTTG
This sequence comes from Moschus berezovskii, assembly GCF_049115385.1. Classification (NCBI taxonomy): domain Eukaryota; kingdom Metazoa; phylum Chordata; class Mammalia; order Artiodactyla; family Moschidae; genus Moschus; species Moschus berezovskii. Next base: position 51,899,943 of record NC_142489.1, on the reverse strand, counting down.
GCCACTTCATGCGAAGAGTTCACTTCCTGGAAAAAACTCTGATGCTGGGAGGGGTTGTGGGCAGGAGAAGATGGGGACGACAGAGAATGAGATGCCTGGATGGCATCACTAACTAGATGGACATGAGTTTGAGTGAACTCCGGGAGTTAATGATGAACAGGGAGGCCTGAAGGAGAAGGCAATGGCAAGCCACTCCAGTACTCTTTCCTAGAAAATCGCATGAACAGAGGAGCCCAGTGAGAGGCAGTCCATGGGATCGCTACTAGTCGGACACGACTGAGCGACTTCTCTTTCAATTTTCACTTTCACACATTGGAGAAGGAAATGGCAAACCACTCCAGTGTTCTTGCCTGGAGAATCCCAGGGATGGTGGAGACTGGTCAGCTGCCGTCTATGGGGTCGCACAGAGTTGGACATGACTGAAACGACTTAGCAGCAGCAGCAGCAGCGGGGAGGCCTGGCGTGCTGTGATTCATGGGGTCACAGAGAGTCAGACATGACTGAGTGACTGAACTGAACTGAACTGAACACTTATTCTACTCAAATTCTTTCAGAAATTTGAAGAGTAAGGGAAATTTCCAAACTCATTCTATGAGGCCACCAACACCCTATCAGACAAAGATGGCTTAAGAAAAGAAAACTACAGGCCACTAACACTGATGTACATAGATGCAAAAATCCTTAATAAAATCCTACCAAACAGAATCCAACATCATTTTTAAAAAGATCATACTTCATTACTAAGTGTTTTTTATCTCATGGATCCAAGGATTCTTTAATATCCAAAAGTGAATCAATGTAATGCATCATGTTAACAAATTAAATGATAAAACCCATATACTTATCTTAAGATGCAGTTAAGGTCTTTGACAAAATTTAACATTCATATGACAAAATAAATAAATATACAAAACCCTCCAGAAAGAAGGAATATAAGGAACACACCTCAACATAAAAAAGCTACATATGGCAAACCCACAGCAAAGATGATCCTCAATGGTGAAAAATTGAAAGCATTTATCCTAAAGTCAGGAAGAAGACAAGAATGGCCTCTCTCACCACTACTATTAAACACAGATTGGAAATTTTAGCCACAGCAATCAGAGAGGAAAAAGAAATCAAAGGAATCCCTGTTGGAAAAGAAGAATTAAAAATCTCACTCTTTGACGATATCATGATCTTCTATTAAGAAAACCCTTAAGACTCCACCAGAAAATGGCTAGAGCTAAGCAATAAACATAGTAACATTGCAGGATGTAAAATTAACACACAGAAATTCCCTGCATACCTACACACTAACAATTAGAAAACAGAAAGTCAAATTAAGGTAACATTCCCATTTACCATTGAAATGAAAAGAATGAAATACTTAGGAATAAATCTACCTAAAGAAACCAAAGTCCTATATATAGAAAACTAAAAAAACACTGATGAAAGAAATCAAACAGGACATAAATAGATAGAGAAATATACCATGTTTATGGATTGGAAGTATCAAAATAGTGAAAATGAGTATACCACCTAAAGCAATCTATACGTTCAATGCAATCCCTATTAAGCTACCCATGGTATTTTTCACAGAAATATTAAAAAATAATGTCACAATTTGTATGGAAATACCAAAAACCTAGAATAACCAAAGCAATCTTGAGAAGGACGAAAGGACCTGGAGGAATGAACCTGCTTGACTTCAGGCTATACTACAAAGCTGTAATCATCATGACCATATGGTACTGGCACAAAGATAAATTATAGATGATTGGAACAAATAGAAAGCCCAGTAATGAATCCGCACACCCATGGACAATTTCTCTTTGACAAGGGAGGAAAGTATATACAACGGAAAAAAGTCTCTGAAACAACTGGCACTAGGAAAACTGGTCATTCCCATGTAAGATAATGACACCATCAATGAGGAACCATCTCAGACCGGTCAGAATGTATACTACCCAAAAGTCTACACAAAATAAATTCTAGAGTGGTGTGGAGAAGGGAGATCCCTCTTACACTGTTGGTGGGACTGCAAACTAGTACAGGCACTATGGAGAACATTGTGGAGATTAGCTAAAAAATTGGGAACTGTACTGCCCTATGATCCCACTGCCTGACATACCCACCAAGGAAACCAGAATTGAAACAGACACGTGTATCCCGAAGTTCATCACAGCACTGTTTATAATAGCCAGGACATGGAAGCAACATAGACATCCACTGGCAGAAGAATGGATAAGAAATCTTTGGTACATATACACAAAGGAAAATTACTCAGTCATTAAAAAGATTTAATTTGAATCAGTTCTAATGAGGTAGATGAAACTGAAGCCTATTACACAGATAAAAGTAAGTCAGAACAAAACTATGGTACACTAATGTATATAATGGAATTTCAAAATATGATATCAATTACACTATAGGCGAGATGGCAATAGAGACACAAATGTATAGAACAGTCTTTTGGACTCTGTGGGAGAAGGCGAGAGTGGGATGATTTGAGAGGACAGCATTGATACATACATATTATCATATGTGAAACAGATCACCAGTTTGGGTTCGATACATGAAACAAGGTGCTCAGGATTGGTGCACTGGGATGACCTGGAGGTTTGGGATGGGAGTGAGGTGGAAGGAATGTTCACATCAAAAATAAAAGTAAAAACATGGCTGATTCATGTCAAGGTATGGAAAACCCACATCAATATTATAAGTAGACCCCACTTAAATAATTTTTTTAAAAGTACTAAAAAAAAAAAAAAAGCCTGTTGGACTTCTTCAGTGATCCAGGGGTTTACGAATTTGCCTGTCAATGCAGGGGACATGGGTTTGATTCTTGGTCTGAGGAGACCTCACATACTACCAAAGTAGGTAAGCCTGTGTGCCCCCAACTACTGAACCTGAGAGCCCCAGAGCTTGTGCTCCAGAAGAGAAGGCATTGTCATGAGAAGCTGGCTCACTGCAATGAAGATTAACCCAAATCACTGCAACTAGAGAAACATTGTGTACAGCAATGTAGATTCATTGTAGCCATAAATAAATAAATAACTACTAAAAATTATGAATAAATGAACTCTAGATACATAAATTTCTTCCATGTAATGTGAAATTTTTGTATTTCATTGAATATCCAGATGCTGATTTACTACTTGAAATATGGAGTTCCTGTATTTCAAATATGAAAACCAAGGGCAATATTTCTAAATAAAATATAAATTGTCTATATTTCATATATAAGTATCTTAGAGTAGATTTTCCTATATGATTCTCTAAATTTCACATATGAAAACCTAGGTGTCAGTTCTATTTGAAAGTTGGAATTCTCTGTAATTCACACTTTAAATTCAGGATGGCTATGTTTCCTACTACTAATATGGAATTCCCTATATTTGTATGAAAAACTGGATGTAGATTTTTGTAGATGAAGAATGCAAGTTTCTTTATTTCAATTCTTTATCATCAAAGCTACCAGGGAACTTTAATAGATTTAGGAAAACCTCCAAGATTTTATAAAATTAACACCAAAAATAGATGTCCTTTTCATTATTGCTGTGCTGTAAAAACAGGAAATCAAGCGATACGTGGAGTAACAGGCAAGTTTGGACTTCAGGAAAAAAGTGATGCAGAACAACGGCTAAAGGCAGAGTTTTGCAAATAGAAAGGTTAAAAATGGAAACAGTAACAGACAGTGTTCTTGGGTTCCAAAATCGCTGGGGACAGTGATTACAGCCGTGAAAATAAAAGACTCTCACTCCCAGGAAGAAAAGCTATGACAAGCCTAAACACAATGTACAGAGAAGCAGAGACATCGCTTTGTCGACAAAGCTCCATATAGGCAAAACTAGGTTCTTTTCCAGTGGATATGTATGGATGTCTCTCATGTGTAGCCCTACACAACATGTAGTTTCACTGACTTAGAAAAGGCAGTGGTCCATGTGATGGATTGGTTAGGTTCTCTTATTGTGGTTTCACTCTTTCTGCCCTTGAATGCCCTCTCTCAGCACCTACCATCTTACTGGGGTTTCTCTTACTTTGGACGTGGAGTATCTCTGCACTGCTCCTACAGCAAAACACAACCTCTGCTCCTTACATTGGGTGTGGGATATCTTCTCTTGACTGCTGGCTGCTCCAGTGCCATAAAGCCACAACTCACTTCTCCAGCCAATTGGGAAAACTAAGCAATGGCCAATGAATGGAAAAGGACAGTTTTCATTCCAAGCCGCAAGAAAGGCAATGCCAAAGAATACTCAAACTACCAAACAATTACCTTCATTTCACGTGCTAGTAAAGTAATGCTCAAAATTCTCCAAGGCAGGCTTCAACAATATGTCAATCGGGAACTTCCAGATGTTCAAACTGGTTTGGAAAGGTCAAAGGAATTGGAGATCAAATTGCAAGTGTCTGCTGGATCTCTGAAACAAACAAACAAACAAGAGAGTTCCAGAAAACATCTATTTCTGCTTTATTGACTATGCCAAAGCCATTGACTCTCTGGATCACAATAAACTGTGGAAAATTCTTCAATAGATGGCAATATCTTCATTCAACAAACATGATTCTGAGCAAAGAGTTGGAGATAAGGAAGGGCAGGGAACACTGGAGTGCTGCTGTCCATGTTCTTGCAGAATTGGGTATGGCTGATCAACTGTAAAACTGCAATAACTCAGATTCACATTTGTCAATCAGGAGGAGATTTTCGAAACTGAAATATGGAATTCTGTATATGCCCTTAGAAAAATTAGATGCTTCTTTATGAATTATGGGCATCTCTCTGTTTCATTTATGAAAGTCTGGTTGGATATTTTACTTCTTAAACTATGAGGGATTCAATTATGTTTACATATAGTATGGAGTATTTTCCATTTCAAATGTGAAAATCAATGTATGCATGTCCTTATGGGATCTATTTCACATACGATGATAAGCACACTGTTGAATGTTCTGTTTCTTGTGTTGAAGTCTGACACCAGACAGTCCTTCAGCAAAGATGAAATTCTCAGTTTCACATATGAATATCTAGTGCAGATTTTAAGACATGAATTATGAAAGTCTCTATAATTCATCTTTGAAAATCGGGGGACCGAGTTTCCTTACATGAAAATTCTTGAAGATTTTTTTGAATGAAATATCCAATTTTTTGTATTACAGTTGTGAAATTCTGAATGCAGAGTTGTATGCAGAGAATATGAAAATCTCTATTTCATGTCTCAAAATACGGTCACTGATTTTCAACCTGAGTAGTGGAATTTTTTATATTTCTCATTTGAAAATTTGTGTGCTGACATTCCTTCAAGAAATATGGAATACTGTGGGTTTAACATTTGTAAAACAGGCATCTGTTTGCCTACAATAAATATGGAATTTTTGTGTCAGACTTTCATACATAATTTTTGCAATATTCAACGATTTAGAAATTAAGATCTGGGCCAAGTAGACAAATGTACATAATTTATGTTGCCAGAAAGAAAATATGGCCACATAATTCCCTACTTAAATTTAGTATTCTCTATATTAAAATTTGAAAGACTGGGTGAAAATATCCCTACATGATATAGGAAAAAATCTATATTTATTTTGAAAATCTGGGTGCCGATATTTCTACATGAATTAGGTAAATCACTATAGCAAAATTTGGATTTCTAGGTTGTGTTGTTCCCACATGAAATATAAGATCTGAATATTTCACATATGGAAATCTGGATGCCAGGTGCCAGGTTTACCTGCGTGAAATATGGAGTAAAATTATAAATTTCTGCATGCAGATTTTACTACATGATGCTCTGAAATTTATAAATATGTCATTAGAAAATCTGGGTGTCCTTTTTCCTACATTAAGTATGAAATTGTCAATATTTCCAAGACCTAAAACTGATCACAGGTGTTGTTACGTGAATTATGTAATTTTTTTTAAATTTCCCTTTGGAAAATCTGGTTTTAGACTTTCCAACATGAGAGACAGACTATATGGAATTCATGTATAAAAGGTGGCTACTAGAAACTCTTACATGAATTATGGAATAAATGTTATTTCATGTATAAAAATTAAAGTACATATATTCTTGCAAGAAGCACAGTATTATCAAGTGAATGTTAAGGTTGAATAGAAAACAAAATTCCGTAAAATAATTATCCGTAGGTTAAAAATAAATAAACTAAAAAATTGCCCAAAGTATGGTTTTCTGTATATTTTATACTTCATCATCTAGATGTAGATGTTTGTAACTGAAATAGGGAATATTCTATATCTCCCATATTTAAAATTGTAAGCAGAGTCTCCGATTGGCAGTAATGAATTCTCTATAATTGATGGATGAAAAACTGCGGAGGAATTTTGGACATGGAAAGCTGGGATTTTTGTTCTTTCACATGTGAAAACCAGGGTACACGTGGTCTTATAAGCCATGAGCTGTACTTATTTCAGATATGAAAATTTAGTGTAATAATTTTACATGAAATATGCATCTAGTCAAAGCTGTTGTTGATCCAGAAGTTATGTATGCATGTGAGAGGTGGACTATAAAGAAATCTGAGCAGGAAAATTATTGCTTTTGAACTGTGGTGTTGGAGAAGACTCTTGAGAGTCTCTTGGATGCCTAGGAGAAATCCAACCAGACCATCCTAAAGGATATCAGTCCTGAATATTCCTTGTAAGGACTGGGGCTAACGGTGAAACTCCAATATTTTGGCCACCTGATGTGAAGAACGGACTCATTGGAAAAGACCCTGCTGCTGGGAAAGGTACAGGGTGAGAGGAGAAGGGGCAACAGAATATAGTTGGATGGCATACCGAATCAATGGACATGAGTTTGAGTAAACTCAGTGAGTTGGTGATGCATAAGGAGAGCTGACATGCTGCAGTTTATGGGGATGCAAAGATTTGAACAGGACTGAGCCAGAAAACTGAACTCAACTGAACATGGACCTATCCATCTGAATAAGAATTAGTTTTCCCTCAGTTAGTCTCTCCCATCAGGAAGCTTCCACAAGCCTCTTATCTTTATCCATCAGAGGGAAAACAGAATGAGAATGATAATCACAGAAAACTACCCGAACTGATCACCTGGTCCATAGTCTTGTCTAACTCAATGAAACTATGAGCCAGGCATGTAGGGCCACCCAAGATGGCCGCGTCATAGTGAAGGGTTCTGACAAAATGTGACTGGTGATGGAATGAATTCTGATGCTATAAAGAGTAATATTGCATAGGAACCTGGAAGGTTAGGTCCGTGAATTAAGGTCATTCAGAAGGGGTCAAACAGATGATAGCATGAGTGAACATCGACATTTTAGGCCACCTGAAAGGGTGATCATTAGAAACAACCAAGGAATCTGTCAATGCGCATATATTTTCAAAACCCCTTTTTGTCACCTTCTTAAGGACTAAGAATTTCTAACGTGAACATGCTTAGTCAATTGGGTCGTACTGTCTTTTACTAGAGAGATGCCTGTGTCCAAGCAGAATAAAACAAACCTCCAGGAAGATTGCATTGTTTATCATGATGGTGCTGCTACTTGCAAATGACATTGGTACATGTCACTCTGAACCTGTTGGCCCCACATGACTCCACAAAGCACATGAAATGGTGGAAGTAGGTTATCCTTCCTTCCTAAGTAAGGAAACCTAAAGGTTATCCAGGGTCTGAGCATGGGTGAAAACATGTCAGGTAGTTGTTGTGTCTCAGCTGCCAAGTCATGTCCTTGTCATCACCGTTTGCCTCCCTAGGGACTGCAGCATGCTACATTTCCCTTTCCCACACTATCTCCTGCAGTTTGTCCAAAATATGAATTTAGGCTTCTCCTAAAGCTACCATTTCAACTTTATCAGAAAAGATTTCTAGTCAGTCTGGGCATCTATACCACTTGACTTTGTAGGAGTGGTGTACAGAGAAATAGTACCGGGTGTGGGCTGGTTAGGGCCTTGAAGTCTGGATAAAAAGGAGAAACACACCGAATACCTCTATTGCCTTTTTCTTTGCATGGAGACATTGTACTCCTAACAAATGGTATTTCACCTGTCCTGTTTAAAGTCTTGGCACTACACTTTGACTTTGTTTTCACCAGTCGAGATCTCTATTTTCCTTACATGAGACTATATTTTCCTCATATTTACAGCTTATACCATGAAAAAGATATTAAGAAGAGGTGGCAGGAACACCGAGAAGAACTGTACCAAAAAGATCTTCACAATTCAGATAATCGCGATGGTGTGATCACACACCTAGAGACTGACATCCTAGAACATAAATTCAAGTGTGCCTTAGGAAGTCTCATTAGGTACAAAGCTAGTGGGCTTGATGGAATTTCACTTGAGCTGTTCCAAATCTTAAAACATGATGCTGTGAAAGTGTTGTACTCAATATAAAAGCAAATTTGGAAAACTCAAAAGTGGCCATAGGACTGGAAAATATCAGTTTTAATTCCAATTCCAAAGAAAAGCAATGCCAAAAATTGTTCATACTACCAAACGATTGTATTCATCTCACAAGGTAGTAAAGTAATGCACAAAAATCTCCAAGCCAGACTTCAACAATACATGAACTGTGAAATTCGAAATGTTCAAACTGGTTTTAGAAAAGACAGAGGAACCAGAGATCAAATTGCCAACATCTTCTGGATCATTGAAACAGAAAGCGACTTCAGCTTTATTAACTGTGCCAAAGCCTTTGTGTGTATCACAATAAACTGTGGTCAACTGTTCAAGAGATGGAAATACCAGGCCACCTTACCTGCCTTTTGAGAAATCTGTATGCTGTTCAGGAAGCAACAGTTAGAACTAGACCTGGAACAACAGACTGGTTCAAAATAGGAAAAGGAGGATGTCAACGCTGTATTGTCACCCTGATTATTTAACTTTTATGCAGAGTACATCAAGAAAAATATGAACTGGATGAAGAACTAGCTGGAATAAAAATTGCTGAGAGAAATGTTGATTACCTCAGAGATGCATATGACACCACCCTTATGGCAGAAAGCGAAGATCTAAAAACTCTCTTGATGAAAATGATAAAGAAGAGTGAAAAATGCTAGCTTAAAGCTGAACATTCAGAAAACGAAAATCTTGGTATATGATTCCATATTTTTATTTTATTTTTGAAGGCAAATTACTTTACATTAATACATTGGTTGGTTTTTCTATACATTGAAACGAATCTGCCCCGGGTGTACATGTGTTCCCCCTCATGAACCCCCCTCCCAGCTCCCTGTTACCCATATCCTCCCTCCAGGTCATCCCCGTGCACCAGCCCCAAGCATCCTGTATCATGCGTCGAACCTGGACTGGTGATTCTTTACACATACGTGCTACAATGCCATTCTCTCAAATCATCCCAACTTCACCCTCTGCCACAGAGTCCCAAAGACTGTTCTATACACCTATGTCTCTTTTGCTGTCTCGTATGCAGCCATAAAATTAAAAGACGCTTACTCCTTGGAAGGAAAGTTATGACCAACCTTGATAGTATATTAAAAAGCAGAGATGTTACTTTGCCAACAAAGGTCCGTCTAGTCAAGGCTATGGTTTTTCCCATGGTCATGTATGGATGTGATAGTTGGACTATGAAGAAAGTTGATCGCCAAAGAATTGATGCCTTTGAACTGTGGTATTGGAGAAGACTCTCGAGAGTCCCTTGGACTGCAAGGACATCCAACCAGTCCATTCTAAAGGAGATCAATCCTGGGTGTTCATTGGAAGGACTGATGCTAAAGCTGAAACTCCAATACTTTGGCCACCTCATGCGATGAGTTGACTCACTGGAAAAGACTCTGATGCTGGGAAAGGTTGGGGGCGGGAGGAGAAGGGGACGACCGAGAATGAGATGGCTGGATTGCATCACCGACTCTGTGGACATGAGTTTGAGTGAACTGCGGGATTTGGTGATGGATAAAGAGGCCTGGCGTCCTGTGATTCATGGGGTAGAGGAGAGTCGGACACGACTGAGCGACTGCACTGAAGTGAACTGATACAGGGTTAAGGTTACCATCCTTCTAAATTCCGTATATATGCATTACTATGCTTCATTGATGTTTTTCTTTCAGGCTGACTTCACTCTGTGTAATAGGCTCCAATTTCTTCCACCTCTTTAGAACTGACTCAAATGCATTCTTTTTGATGGCTGAAAAATACTCCATTGTGTATATGTACCAAAGCTTTCTGATCCATTCATCTGCAGATGGACATCTAGGTTTCTTCCATGTCCTCGCTATTATAAACAGTCCTTCAATGAATATTGGAGTACATGTGTTTCATTTCTCGTTTCCTCGATGTCTACGCGCAGGAGTGCGATGCTGGATCATATGGCAGTTCTTTTTCCAGTTTTTTGAGGAATCTCCACACTGTTCTCCATAGTGGCTGTACTAGTTTGCATTCCCACCAACAGTGTAAGAGGGTTCCCTTCTCTCTACACCCTCTCCAGCATTTATTGCACTTAGACTTTTGGATAGCAGCCATTCTGACTGGTGTGAAATGGTATCTCGCTGTGGTTTTGATTTGCATTTCTCTGATTATGAGGGATGTTGAGCATTTTTTCATGTGTTTGTTAGCCATCTATATGTCTTCTTTGGAGAAATGTCTGTTTAGTTCTTTGGCCCATTATTTGATTAGGTCATTTATTTTTCTGGAATGGAGCTGCAGGAGCTGCTTGTATATTTTGGAAATTAATTATTTGTCAGTTGTTTCACTTGCTATTAATTTCTCCCATTCTGAAGGCTGCCTTTTCACCTTGCTTATAGTTTCCTTTCCTATGTAGAAGGTTTTGATTTTAATTAGGTCTTGTTTGTTTATTTTTGCTTTTATTTCCAGTATTCTGGGAGGTGGGTCATGGAGGATCCTGCTGTAATTTATGTTGGAGAGAGTTTTGCCTACGTTCTCCTCTAGGAGTTTTACAGTTTCTGGTCTTAACATTTAGATCTTTAGTCTATTTTGAGTTTGTTTTTGTGTATGGTGTTAGGAAGTGATCTAGTTTCATTCTTTTACAAGTGGCTGACCAGTTTTCCAGCACCACTTGTTGAAGAGACTGTCTTTTCTCCATTTTATATTCTTGCCTCCTTTATCAAAGATAAGGTGTCCATAGGTGCCTGGGTTTATCTCTGGGCTTTCTATTTTATTTCATTGATCTATATTTCTGTCTTTATGCCAGTACCATACTGTCTTGATGACTGTGGCTTTGTAGTAGAGCCTGAAGTCCGGCAGGTTAATTCCCCCAGTTCCATTCTTCTTCTTCAAGATTACTTTGGCTATTCAAGTTTTTGTTTTTGTTTTTGTTTTTTTGTATTTCCATACAAATTGTGAGATTATTTGTTCTAGTTCTGTGAAAAATATCATTGGTAGCTTGATAGGGATTGAATTGAATGTATAAATTACTTTCATTATTATACTCATTTTTAAAATGAGAATCATTTTATTCTTCCAATCCATGAACATGGTATATTTCCCCATATATTAGTGTCCTCTTTGATTACTTACACTAATGTTTTATAGTTTTCTTTGTACAAGTCCTTTGTTTCCTTAGATAGATATTTTCCTAAGTATTTAATTCTTTTTGTTGCAACAGTGAATGGAATAATTTCCTTTATTTATTTATTTTTCTATTTTCTCATTATTAGTGTATAGGATTGCAAGGGATTTCTGTGTATTGATTTTATATCCTGAAACTTTACTGTATTCATTGATTAGCTCTAGTAGTTTTTCTGGCAGAGTCTAGGGTTTTCTGTGCAGAGGATCATGTCATCAGCGAATACTGAAAGTTTTGCTTCTTTTCAATTTGTATTCCTTTTATGTATTTTTCTGCTCTGATTGCTGTAGCCAAAACTTCCAGAACTATGCTGAGTAGTAGTGGTGAGAGAACCCTTGTCTTGTTCCTGACTTTAGGGGAAAGGCTTTCAGTTTTTCACCATTGAGGATCATGTTTGCTGTGGGTTTGTTATGTTGAGATATGTCCCTTCTATTCCCACTTCCTGGAAGGTTTTTATCATAAATGGATGCTGAATTTTGTCGAAATCTTCCTCTGCATCTTTTGAGATACTCATATGATTTTTATTTTTAATAAAAATAAAATGTTAATGTGGTGTATACGTTGATTGATTTCTCGATATTGAAGAATCCTTGTGTTGTTGGATTCTGATTGCGATAATTTTCTTAAGGAGTTTTGCATCTATGTTCATCAGTGATTTTGGCCTGCAGTTTTCTTTTTTTGTGGGGTCTTTACCAGGTTTTGGGATTAGGGTGATGGTGGCCTCATAGAATGAGTTTGGAATTTTCCCTTCCTCAGCAATTTTCTGGAAGAGTTTGAGTAGAATAGGTGTTAGCTCTTCTCTAAATTTTTGGTTGAATTCAGCTGTGAAGCCATCTGGACCTGGGCTTTTGTTTGCTGGAAGATTTCTTATTACAGCCTCTAATTCCTTGCTTGTGATGGGTTTGTTAAGATTTTCTATTTCTTCCTGGTTCAGTTTTGGAAGGTTGTACATTTCTAAGAGTTTGTCCATTTCTTTCAAGTTATTCATTTTATTGCCATATAATTGCTGATAGTATTCTCTAATAATCCTTTGTATGTCTGTGTTGTCGGTTGTGATCTCTCCATTTTCATTTCTAATTTTATTGATTGGGTCCTTCTCCCTTTGTTTCTTGATGAGTCTGGCTAGTGGTTTGTCAATTTTATTTACCTTCTCAAAGAACCAGCTTTTGACTTTGTTGATTTCTGCTATGGTCTCTTTTGTTTCTTTTGCATTTATATCTGCTCTAATTTTTACGATTTCTTTCCTTCTACTAACCCTGGGGTTCTTCATTTCTTCCATTTCTAGTTTCTTTAGGTGTTCAGTTCAGTTCAGTTCAGTTCAGTCGCTCAGTCGTGTCCGACTCTCCGCGACCCCATGAATCACAGCACGCCAGGCCTCCCTGTCCATCACCAACTCCCGGAGTACACTCAAACTCATGTCCACAGAGTCGGTGATGCCATCCAGCCATCTCATTCTCGGTCGTCCCCTTCTCCTCCCGCACCCAACCTTTCCCAGCATCAGAGTCTTTTCCAGTGAGTCAACTCGTCGCATGAGGTGGCCAAGTTATTGGAGTTTCAGCTTTAGCATCAGTCCCTCCAATGAACATCCAGGATTGATCTCCTTTAGAATGGACTGGTTGGATCTCCTTGCAGTATAAGGGACTCTCAAGAGTCTTCTCGTAGAGTTAGATTACTTAGTTGACTTTTTTCTTGTTTCTTGAGGTGTGCCTGTATTGCTATGAACTTTCCCCTTAACGCTGTTTTACAGTGTCCCAGAGGTTTTTGTTTGCTGTGTTTTCATTTCCATTCATTTCTATGCATATTTTGATTTCTCTTTTGATTTCTTCTATGATTTGTTCACTATTCAGCAGCGTGTTGTTTAGCCTCCATATGTTGGCATTTTTAATAGTTTTTCTCCTGTAATTGAGATCTAATCTTATTGCATTGTGGTCAGAAAAGATGCTTGGAATGATTTCAATTTTTTTGAATTTACCAAGGCTAGATTTATGGCCCAGGATGTGATCTATCCTGGAAAATGCTCTGTGTGCGCTGGAGAAAAAGGTGAAATTCATTGTTTTGGGATGAAATGACCTATAGAGATCTATTAGGTCTAAGTGGTCTATGATTCCTATGTTGGGGCATTTAACACTGTCTCAGAGGTCTCAGAGATGGTCCTCATTTCTTTTAATTCGTTTTTCTTTTTTCCTCTCTGAGTCATATATTTCTAAAATTCTATCTTCTATCTCACTAATTAACTGTTTTCTGCCTCTGTTATTCTGTTTGTTCCCTCGAGAGTGTTTCTGATCTCATCTATTGCATTATTCATTGTATATTGACTCTTTTTTATTCCCTCTAATTCCTTATTAAACATTTCTTGCATCTTCTCAATCCTTTTCTCCAGGTTATTTATCTGTAAGTCCATTTTGCTTTCCAGATTTTGAATCATTTTCACCATTAAAATTTGAAATTCTTTATCAGGTAAGTTCCCTATGTCTTCCTCTTTTGTTTGTGTTGGTGGGCATTTATTCTGCTCCTTTACTTGCTGGGTATTTCTCTACCTCTTCATCTTGCTTATATTGCTGTGCTTGGGGTGGCCTTTCCATCTTCTGGCAGTTTGTGGAGTTCTCTTTATTATTTAGTTACCTCGTTGTGTGTGGAGTTGGATGGTGACTTGTCAAGGTTCCTTGGTTTGGGAAGCTTGTCTCAGTGTTCTGGTGGGTGGGGCTGGATTTCTTCTCTCTGTGCCGTCCTGCGTGGGGAGTGAGGAATGCTGATAACAAATATCACTGGTGTCTGTGGGGAGTGTTCACAGTATCTCGACTACTCTGGGAATGCTCCCACTCACGGCATGTGTGCTTTCCCTGTTTATGCTGCTCAGGCTCTGGGTTGCGCTGCCAGGAACTGTCTGCGGCCGGCACTGGGTTGCATGCACTTCCCAGGTCTGAATGGCTCAGGTTCAGGTCCTTTGGTACTACACAAAGGCGCAGATTTGGTTCGGTCTGCCTTTGGTGACTTCCCTGGTCTGAGCAGCTCAGGTGACCAGGCATTTGGCGAGCACAGTCGTTGTGACTTATAGCCTCCCCGGTCCCTGTCGCTCGGTTTTCTGGATGTACGACCGGTGCACTTTCTCTGGCGGATATCGACTGGCCCAAACCCAAGAAGTCTTGTTTAGCAAGGAAGCCTGCCTGCAATTTGGTATGGGAAACCTCTCTGGGGCCATGGCTGCCCCTTCTGGCGCTGGTCTCTCTCCGCGGGGCCTGGGGGATGGTCCACTCACAGCCGGCACGCTCTTCTCAGTCCTTTGTTCTATGAGTGGGGCTGGCGGAGTCTAAGTATGGGGCCTTTTGCTGCACAGTCTGCTTCGCTCCCGTTGGCGCGCTCAGCTTGCCCTCGGGGTGTTCATGCCCAGTCCTCTCTTTAAGCACTGTCGCTGCACCTCCCTGCCCAGCCCCTGCCTGCTAGTGAGGGGTGCAGGCATCTGTGCCACTTCTCCACTGAGAGTTTCCTCTGGGCACTTAGTCTGTGGGTTTTAATGATATTTGTCCTTTTTTCTCCCAGTTAGCCTGATATCCTCTGCCGGTATTCAGAAGTTGTTTGGTGGGATTTACTCAGCGTACAAATGTTCTTTTGCTGATTTTGTGGGGGAGAAAGTGGTCGACCCATCCTATTCCTCTGCCATCTTCCATCATGTCTCTGCTTTTTAAAAAGATGTCTATATTTGTCTAGCTTTTATGGCCGCAGTCACCATCTACAGTGATTTTGAAGTCCAAGAAAGCAAAGCCTACCATGGTTTCCACTGTTTCCCCATCTATCTGCCATGAAGAGTTGGGGCCAGATGTCATGAACTTCAGTCATTGAATGTTCAGGTTGAAACCAAAATTTTCACTCTCCAGTTTCACTTTCATTAAGAGAGTTCTTAGCTTCTCTTCACTTTCTGCCATAATGGTGGTGTCATCCTATACTTGTGTTTGTTTCTATGTCTCCTAGAACACGGGATCCCAGCTTGTGCTTCATCCAGCTTGGCATTTCACATGACGCAGTCTACATAAGTAAATATGGTGACAGTATATAGCCTGGAGTTGCTACTTTGCCCAACTTGGAACCAGCCCATTGTTCCCCATCCATGATAACTGTTGTTTCATTATCTGCATAGAAGTTTCTCAGGAGGCATGTCAGGTGGTATGGTATACCCACCTCTTGAAGAATTTTCCACACGTTTTGTGTTCCACAAGCCGAAGTTTTAGACCTAGTCAATAAAGCAGTGGATGTTTTCCTGGAACTTGCTTGCTATTTTGAGCATACAACGGGTTTGGGCAATTTGATCTCTGGTTCCTCTGCCTTTTCTAAATGAAGTTTGAACCTCTGGAAATTCTTCCTTTGAACACTGTTGAAAACTTCCTTGGAGAATTACGTACATTACGTTTTGCTTTATGTGAGATGAATGCATTTGTATGTTAGATAAAAGAGTCTGACATTGTCTTTCTTTGGGAATGCGATGAAAAGTGATCATTTTCAGTCTTGTGGCCACTGCTGAGTTCTCCAAACTTGCCTTCATATTGAGTGCAGCACTTTCAAGCATCATATTTTAGGATTTGAAATATCTCAACTGGATAGCCATCACCTCCACCAGATTTGTTCCCACTAATGTTTCCTAAAGCCTTCTTGACTATGCATTCTAGGTTATCTGGGTCTAGGTGAGTGATGATACCATCGTGCTCTTCAGGGTTGACCATTTTCTTTGTGTTTTTGCCACCTCTTCTAATATTTCTGCTTCTCTTTGTTCCCTAATATGTGTGTCGTTTATTGTGCCCTTCATTGCATAAAATGTTCCCCTGGTATATTTAATTTTCTTGAGGAGATCTCTAGTCTTTCTTATTCTATTGTTTTCCTCTATTCCTTGGCATAGATCAATGAGGAAAATCTTCTTATAAGACATAGCTATTCTTCAAAACTCTGCATTCATATGGGTGTAAATTTCCTGTTCTTTTTTCCCTTCCACTCTCTCTCTCTCTCTCTTTTTGTTTCCTTTTCCTCAGGTGTTTTTAAGGCTTCTTCAGGTAACCTTTTTGCCTTTTGCAATTCTTTCTATTGGGGATATTCTTCATTGCTTCATTTTGTACAATGTCAAAAACTTCGGTACAAACTTCTCTCTCAGATCTAATTCCTTGAATCAATTTAACATTTGCTATTGCAATCAAAAGGTATTTTATTTAGGTTATACCCTAATGATCAGGGGGTTTTCCCTACTTTCTTCAATATAAGTACAGATGTTTTTTCAATATGTGTTGTTGATCTGAGCCACAGTCAACTCCCAGTAGTGTTTTGGCTGACTGTATAGAGACTTCAGCAATACATGAACTGTGAACTTCCAGATGTTCAAGCTGCTTTCAGAAAAGGCATAGGAACCAGAGATCACATTGCCAACTTCTGCTCAATCATCGAAAAAGCAAGAGAGTTCCAGAAAACACATCTATTTCTGCTTTATTGACTACACCAAAGCCTTTGACTGTGTGGATCACAACAAATTGTGGAACATTTTTAAAGAGATGGTGATTCCTGGCCACCTGACATACCTCTTGAGAAACCTATATGCAGGTCAGGAATAAACAGTTAAAATTGGACATGAAACAACAGACTGGTTCCAAATAGGGAAAGGAGTACATCATGAGAAACTCTGGGCTGGAGGAAGCTGAAATCGAGATTGCCGCGAGAAATATCAGTAACCTGAGGTATAAAGATGACACCACCCAAATGGCACAGGGTGAAGAGGAACTGAAAAGTCTTTTGATGACAGTGAAAGAAGAGAGTGAAAAAGTTGGCTTAGAGGTCAACTTTCAGAAAACTAAGATCATGGCATCTGGTCCCATCACTTCATGGAAACAGATGGGGAAACAGTGGAAACAGTGTCAGGCTTTACTTTGGGGGGTTCCAAAGTCACTGAGCAACGCGAAAGATGCCGGCTCCGGGCACAACCAACCGCGCAAGCAGAAGCGTGGCAGAGGCCAGGGGCGGCGGCTGAGAGGAGCTACCCCATGCCCGAGGCCAGGGTCGGCAGCCGAGAGGAGCTAACCCACATCCAAGAGGAGGTGGCGGCGTGGGCACAGGAGGGCCGAGAGGAGCTACCTCACGTTCCAAGTCAGGACGGGCAGCCTTGAAGAGATATCCCTTGTCCAAGGTAAGGTGCAGCAGCTGCGCTTTGCTGGAGCAGCTGTGAAGAGATATCCCACGATCAAGGTAAGAGAAACCCAAATGAGACAGTAGGTATTGTGAGGGGCCATCAGAGGGGAGACAGAGAAACCTAGTCGATCTGATCACATGGACCACAGCAGAATGTGGTCCACTGGAGAAGGGAATGGCAAACCACTTCAGTATACTTGCCTTGAGAACCCCATGAACAGTATCAAAAGGCACAATGTTAGGACACTGAATGAGAAATTCCCCAGGTCGGTAGGTGCCCAGTATGCTACTGGAGATCAGTGGAGAAATAACTCCAGAAGGAAAGACGGGATGGAGCCAAAGCAAAACCAATACCCAGCTGTGAATGTGACTGGAGATAGAAGCAAGGTCCGGTGCTGTAATGAGCAATATTGCATAGGAACATGGAATGTTAGGTCCATGAATCAAGGCAAATTGGAAGTGGTCAAACAGGGATGGCAACAGTGAATGTAGACATTCTAGGAATCAGTGAACTAAAATGGACTAGAATGGTTAAATTCTGAATTTAACTCAGACGACCATTGTATCTACTACTGTGGGCAGGAATCCCTTAGAAGAAATGGAGTAGCCATCATGGTCAACAAAAGAGTCTGAAACGCAGTATTTGGATGCAATCTTAAAAACGACAGAATAATTTCTGTTCGTTTTCAAGACAAACCGTTAGATATTACAGTAATACAAAACTATACCCCATCAATAATGCTGAAGAAGCCGAAGTTGAATGGTTCTGTGAAGAACTACAAGATATTTTCGAACTAACATCCCAAAAAAGATCTCCTTTTCATTATAGGGGACTGGAATGCAAAAGTAGGAAGTCAGGCAACAAATGGAGTAACCGGCAAATTTGGCCTTGGAGCACGGAATGAAGCAAGGCAAAGGCTAATAGAGTTTTGCCAAAATAATGCACTGGTCATAGCAAACACCCTCTTCCAACAACACAAGAGAAGACTCTACACATGGCCAACACCAGATGATCAACACCGAAATCAGATTGATTATATTCTTTGCAGCCAAAGACGGAGAAGCACTATAGAGTTAGCATAAACAAGATCAGGAGCTGACTGTGGCTCAGATCATGAACTCCTTGTTTCCAAATTCAAACTTAAAGTGAAGAAAGTAGGGAATACCTCTAGGCCATTCAGATATGAACTAAATCATATCCATTATGACTATACAGTGGAAGTGAGAAATAGATTTAAGGGACTAGATCTGATAGATAGAGTGCCTGATGAACTCTGGACGTAGGTTCGTGACATTGTACAGGAGACAGGGACCAAGACCATCCCCATGGAAGAGAAATGCAAAAAGCAAAATGGCTGTCTGAGGAGGCCTTACAAATTGCTGTGAAAAGAAGAGAAGCGAAAAGCAAAGGAGAAAAGGAAAGATATCAGCATTTGAATGCAGAGTTCCAAAGATTAGCAAGGAGAGATAAGAAAGCCTTTCTCAGCGATCAGTGTAAGGAAATAGGGGAAAACAACAGACTAGGAAAACAAGAGATCTCTTCAAGAAAATTAGAGATATCAAGGAAATATTTCATGCAAAGATTGGCTCGATAAAGCACAGAAATTGTATGGACCGAAAAGAAGCAGAAGATATTAAGAAGAGGTGGCAAGAATACACAGAAAAACTATGCAAAAAAAGATCTTCACGACCAAGATAATCACGATGGAGTGATCACTCACCGAGAGCCAGATACCCTGGAATGTGAAGTCAAGTGGACCTTAGAAAGCATCACTACAAACAAAGCTAGTGGAGGTGATGGAATTTCAGTTGAGCTATTTCAAATCCTGAGAGATGATGGTGTGAAAGTGGTGCACTCAATATGCCATCAAATTTGGAAAACGCAGCAGTGGACACAGGACTGGAAAATGTTAATCTTCATTTCAATCCCAAAGAAAGGCAATACCAAGGAATGCTCAAACTACCGCACAATTGCACTCATCTCACATGCTAGTAAAGTCATACTCAAAATTCTCCAATCCAGGCTTCTGCAATATGTGAACCATGAACTTCCAGATGTTCAAGCAGGTTTTTAGAAAAGGCAGACACACCAGAGATCAAATCACCAACATCTGTTGGACCATGGAGAAAGCAAGTGAGTTCCAGAAAATCATCTATTTCTGCTTCATTGACTATGCCAAAGCCATTAACTGTGTGGATCACAATAAACTTTGGAACATTCTGAAAGAGATGGGAATACCAGACCACCTGACCTGCCTCTTAAGAAACCTGTATGCAGGTCAGGAAACAAAAGTGAAAGCTGGACATGAAGCAACAGACTGGTTCCAAATAGAAAGCAGAATACATCAAGGTTGTATATTGTCACCCTGCTTATTTAACTTCTTTGCAGAGTACATCATGAGGAACACTGTGCTGGAAGAAGCACGAGCTGCAATCAAGATTGCTGGGAGAAATATCAATAACCTCAGATATGCAGATGACACCACCCTTATGGCAGAAAGTGAAGAGGAACTCAAAAGCCTCTTGATGAAAGTGAAAGAGGAGAGTGAAAAGTTAGCTTGAAGCTCCAAATTCAGAAAACGAAGATCATGGCATCTGGTCCCATCACGTCATGGGAAATAGATGGGGAAACAGTGGAAACAGTGTCATACTTTATTTTTGGGGGCTCCAAAATCACTGTGGATACTGATTGCAGCCATGAAATTAAAAGACGCTTACTGCTTGGAAGGAAAGTTATGACCAAACTAGATAATATATTAAAAAGCGGAGACATTACTTCGCCAACCAAGGTCCGTCTAGTCAAGGCTATTTTCCTGTGGTCATATATGGATGTGAGAGTTGGACTGTTAAGAAGCCTGATCTCCGAAGAATTGATGCTTTTTAAGTGTGGTGCTGGAGAAGACTCTTGAGAGTCCTTTGGACTGCAAGGAGATCCAACCAGTCCATTCTAAAGGAGATCAGTCCTGGGTCTTCAGTGGAAGGACTGATGCTAGAGCTGAAACTCCAATACTTTGGCCACCTCATGAGACGATTTGATTCAGTGGAAAAGACTCTGATTCTGGGAAGTATTGTGGGCGGAGGAGAAGGGGCTGAGAGAGAATGAGATGGCTGGATGGCATCACCGACTCAACGGACATGAGTTCGAGTGAATTCCAGGAGCTGGTGATGGACAAGGAGGCTTGGCAGCTGTGATTCATGGGGTCGCAAAGATTCGGACATGACAGAGCAACTGAACTGAACTGAAAGACACTGAAGATGGTGATTGTAGGCATGAAAGTAAAAGACATTTACTCCTTAGAACGAAAGTGATGACTAACCTAGATGTCGTATGAAAAAGCGTAGACATCACTTTGCCAACAAAGGTCCGTCTAGTCAAGGCTATTGTTTTTCCAGTGGTCATGTATGGATGTAATAATTAGATGGTGAAGAATGTTGAGTGCCAAAAAATTGATGCTTTTGAACTGGTTTTGGAGAGACTCTTGAGAGTCCCTTGGACTGCAAGGAAATCCAACCAGTCCTAAAGGACTGATTCTAAAGAACATCAGTGTTGGGTGACCTTTGAAAGGACTGATGCTAAAGCTGAAACTCTAATACTTTGGTCACCTCATGCGAAGAGTTGACTCAGTAGACAATACACTGATGCTGGGAGGGATTGGGGGCAGGAGGAGAAGGGGACGATAGAGGATGAGATGGTTGGATGGTCTCACCCACGCAATAGACATGAGTTTGAGTAACTCTAGGAGTTGGTGATTGACAGGGAGGCCGGCTGTGTTGCAGTTCAGGGGGTCGCAAAGACTTGGATATGACTCAGCGACTGAACTGAACTGATCTGAACTGAAAGAGATTCTCTATCCTCAGCTTCATATTATACTATCAGTTTGATTTTGGGTATTGATCATCTGATGATGTGCATGTGTGGAGTCACATCTCATGATGTTGGAAGAGGGTGTATCCAATGACAGTAACTTGTCTTAGCAAAACTGTTAGATTTTGCCCTGGTTTATTTTGTACCCGAAGGCCAAACATGTTTTTATCTTTCAGTTCAGTTCAGTTCAGTCGCTCAGTTGTGTCCAATTCTTTGCAACCCCATGAATCACAGCATGCCAGGCCTCCCTGTCCATCACCAACTCTGCTTCTTTAGGTAGTTCTCAATTTCCTACTTTTCCATTCCAGTCCTGTATGATGAAAATAACATCTTATTTTTTGTGTGTGTAAGTCCTAGAATGTCCTATTGGTAATCACAGACCCACTCAACCACAGCTTCACCCTGGCCTTCAGCTCAACTTCAACTTTCGCATTACTGGTCATGACGCAGCCTTGGATTACAGTGCTACAGAATGGTTAGCCTTGAAAACAAGCAGAGATGTTTCATTTTTATATTGCAATCAGGTACTGCATTTCACAGTCTTTTCATTGATGAGAGCAGCTTCTTCCATTTCTTCTCTAGGGATTCTTGACCAACTTAGAAGATAAAATGGTCATCTGAATTAAATTTGTCCATTCCACTCAATTTTAGTTCACTGACTGCTGAAACTTTGATCTTCACACTTGTCATCTCCTGTTTGACCATGTAAATTTTACCTTCATCATGGACTTCACATTCTAGGTTCCTATGAAATAGCATTCTTTACAGCATCAAACTTTACTTTTATCACCACTCATATCCACACCTCGGTGTTGTTTCTCCTTTGGCTCCATCTCTTCATTTACTCTGGAGTTACTTCCTCACTGATTTCCAGAAGTATACAGGACACTTACCAACCTGGAGAGTTCATCTTTCAATGTCCTATCTTTTTTGGCTTTTCATATCATTCATGGGATTTTCAAAGCAAGGATACTTAAGTGGTTTTCCATTCCCTTCTCCAGTTGACCACATTTTGCCAGAATCCTCCACCAGGTCCAATCCATGCTGGGTGGCCCTACATGGCATGTCTCATAGTTTCATTGAGGTATACAAGGCTGTGATCCATTTGAACACTTGGGTTAGTTGTCTGTGATTGTGCTTTTCATTCTGTTTGCCTTCTGATGGATAAAGATAAGAGGCTTATGAAAACTTTCTGATGGGAGAAACAGAGTGTGAGTGAGCTTCGGTCCTGCTTTGATATATGGGGCCATATTCAGTGAATCTTTAATCCAATTAACTCTTGATGGGTGTGGCTGTGTTCAGGCCACATTGTTTGAACTGAGCCCAAACTGTCACATGGGAAACGAAAGTAACTGGGACCTCCTTCACAAGGATTTGAGCAAGCACTCTTGTATTCAGTTCCAGAGACCCCTCTGCATCCCACTCACTGCTGGAGACTCCTGGACACTCACAAGCAAGTCTGGCTCAGTCTCTTTTGGGGACACTGCTCATTATTCTTCACTCCTCATGCACACAAGACTTTGTATGTGCCCTCCAACAGTATGTTTCACGCTGCAAAAGATTGAGGTTAGGAATAGAAAGGGATGACAGAGGATGAGACGGTTGGATAGCATCACCGACTCAATGGACATGAGTTTGGGTAGACTCAAGGAGATGGTAATGGACAAGCAGGTCTGACGTTCTGCGGTTCATGGGGTCACAAAGAGTCGGACATGATTGAGCGACTGAAGTTGACATTACATATAATTTAAATAAGCAGGGTGACAATATGCAGCCTTGTCATAATCCTTTCCTTATTTGGAAGCAGCCCATTGCTTTAAATCCAGTTGTAACAGTTGCTTCTTGAGTTGCATACAGATTACCTAGGACGCAGGTCAAGAGATCTGCTATTTCTATCACATTAGGCGTTTTCCATAGTGTCTTGTGATCCACACAATCAAAACCTTTGATATAAACATGAAGTAGAAGTAGATTTTTGTTTGTTTGCTTGTTCCTGTAGCTCTCTTGTGATTTGGATGATCCCACAGATGTTGGATATTTATTTTCTGGTTCCTCTGCCTTTCCTGAATCCAGCTCGAACATCTGGAATTTCATGGCTCATGTACTGTAGAAGCCTGGCTTGTAGAATTTTGAACATTACTATGCTTCCGTTTGAGATGAGGGTAACGGTATGTTTGCATGCACAGTCTGTGGCATTATCTTTCTATGGGATCGGAATGAACTTTTCAAGGCCTGTGTCCATTGCTGAGTTTTCCAAATTTTATGGCATATTGAGTGAAGCACTTATACAGCTGTTAAATAACTCAACTAGAATTCCATCAATTCCACTAGCTTTGTTCATATGGATGCTCCATAAGGACTGCTTGACTTCACATTCTAAGACGTCTGGCTCTAGGTGAGTGATCAAAACATCTTGGTTATCTGGGTAATGAACACCCTTTTTTGTATAGTTCTTCTGTGTATTGTTGCCACCTCTTCTTAGTATCTTTTGCTTCCATTACGTCCATGAAAATTCAGTACATTATTTTGACCATGTTTGCATGGAATGTTCCTTAGGTATCTCTAATTTCTTGAAGGGATCTCTGGTCTTGCCCATCCTATTATTTTCCTCTATTTCTTCACTTTGATCACTGAGGAAGCCTTTCTTATCTTTCCTTCCTATACTTTGGAATGCTGCCTTAAAATGGGTATATCTTTCCTTTTCTCCTTTGCTTTCAGCTTCTATTCTTTTCTCATCTATTTGTAAGGCATCTTTAGAAAACCATTATGCATTTTTGTATTTCTTTTTATTGAGGATGGCTTGGTCACTGCTTCTTATACAAAGCCACAAACCTCTGTCTGTGTTTCTTCAGGCACACGTTCTATCAGATCTAATCCCTTGAAACTCTTTGTCACTTTCATGTTGAATCCTAAAGAATTTGATTTAGATCATACCTGAATAATTTAGTGGTTTCCTCTCCTTTTTTAAGTCTGAATTTGGCAATAAGGAGCTCATGATCTGAGCCACAGTGAGCTCTCTGTCTGTTTTTGCTGACTATGTATAGCTTCTCCATCTTCGGCTGCAAAGAAAAGAATCAACCTGATTTCAGTATTTCACATCTGGTGATTCCATGTGTAGAGTCTTCTCTTGTGTTGTCGAAAAGGGTGCTTCCTATAAGCTGTGTGCTCTCTTGGCAGAACTCTGTTAACCTTTGACTGGATTCTTTTGGTACTCGAATGCCAAATTTGTCTGTTACTCAGGTATCTCTTGACTTTCTACATTTGCATTCCATTCCTCTATGATGAAAAGGACATCTTTTTTTGGGTGTTAGTTCTAGACCGTCTTGTAAGTCTTCATAGAACTGTTCCACTTAAGCTACTTCAGCATAACTGGTCAGGACACAGATTTGGATTACTACACTATTGAATGGTTTGTCTTGGAAATGAACAAAGATCCTTCTGCTTGCTAGACATCTTATTATCTGTCACCTTCCTCTCTTCATCAGCTGTGGAAATACACATATCCACACAGAAAAAAAAAAAAAACACAGAAAAACACAGCTCACAAAATCACACGTGTAGACACACACAAATGTCAAGGCACAGGGAAACAGGAAAACTAGGAACATAGGTGTTTCTGTAGCTGAAGAACCGGTGCATCATATGAAATATAGAGATTTCCATGTTTTTTATTGGAAAATATCCATTCTGATCACAAATACGAAATATAGAGAAGTCCAACATTCAAGATGGAAAATTAGCACCTAAATTTTAATACAGTAAATACAGGACATCACACATTTCATGGAAGAAACTCTTTTGCTATATGTTTGAGAAATGCAAAGATTCTCTACTTTATGAGGTAACAGTGTTGTCCAGATTTTCGTTTGTGCAATAGGGAAAATTGAAATTTCCTACTGGTTCTCCTTATCTTCAGAAAGTCAGTGACAAGATTTTCATATGTGAAACATACATATTTCCTCATTTAATGGTAGAGAAACACTAACCGGATTTTCATACATGAGGTGTAGAAAATTCCACATTTCACCTAAGAAAAACAGCTTCCATATTTCCATGAATGAAATTTAAAAAAAAATGCCAAGTATCATGTAGTAAAACCAGCATCACTATATTCACATGTAAAAATCTAGGTGATTCTACATTTGATTTTACTTCAGTTCCGTCTCTGGATCATGTTCAGCACTTTGTGACACCATGGACTGCAGCACCTCATGCTTCCCTGTCCATCACCAACTCCCGGAGCATAAACAAACTCAAGTCCATCGAGTCGGTGATTCCTTCCAACCATCTCAACCTCTGTTGTCCTTTACTGCTTCAGTAGTCAATGTTTCCACCCATCAAATTCTTTTCAAATGAGTCAGTTTTTCTCATCAGGTGGCCTAATTATTGGAGCGTCACCTTCAAAATCAGTCCTTCCAATGAATATTCAGGATTGATTGCCTTTAGCCTCCTTAAGGCCAAGAGACATGTAGAGTCTTCAGCAAATTAGTTAAAAAGCATCAAGAATTCTGCACTCAGCTATCTTTAGAGTCCAAATCTCACATCCATACATGACTACTGGGAAAACCATAGCTTTGACTATGTGGTACTTGGCAAAGCAATGTTTCTGCTTTCCAATATGCTGTCTAGTTTGGTCATAGATTTCTTCTGAGGAGTACATCTTTTTTTTGTTTGTTTGTTTTTTTCTGCCTTTTTTTTCTTGGTTTTTTGTTTTTAATTTTTATTGGAGGCAAATTATTTTACAATATTATATTGGTTGGTTTTGCAATACATTGACATGAATCCGCTCTGTGTGTACATGAGTTCTCCCTCCAGAATCCCCCTCCCACCTCCCTCCTCCCTTTATCCTCCCTCTGGATCATCCCCACATACCAGCCCCGAGCATCCCGTAACATGCATTGACCCTGAACTGGCGATTCATTCCACATATGATAATATGCATATTTCAAAGCCATTCTCCCAAACCATCCCACCCGCACCCTCTCCCACAAAGTCCCAAAGTCTGTTTTATACATCTGTGTCTCTTTTGATGTCTCTTATACAGGGTTATCATTTGTATCTTTCTAAATTCCATATATATGCATTAGTATATTGTATCGGTGTTTTTCTTTCTGGTTTACTTCACTCTGTGTAATAGGATCTAGTTTCATCCACTTCATTAGAACTGGTTCAAATGCATTCTTTTTTTTGCTGAGACTTTTATGGAGTCTCAAACTTAACTTTCTTTCTTTCTTTATTTTTGCTGAGAATTTTATGGAGTCTCAAACTTTATTTATTTATTTATTTATTTTTAGTGGAGGCTAATTATTTTACAATATTAACGCAGAAAGAAAAACACCAATGCAGTATGCTAACGCATGTATATGGAATTTAGAAAGGTGATAGTGATAACCATGTAAATGAGACAGCAAGAGAGACCCAGATGTATAGAACAGTCTTTGGGACTCTGTGGGACAGGGTGCGGGTGGGATGATTTGGGAGAATGGCATTGAAACATGTATATTGCCATATGTGAAAAGAATCACCAGTTCAGTGTCGATTCATGTTACAAATGCGTTCTTTTTAATCGATGAGTAATACTCCATTGTGTATATGCACCAAAGCTTTTCTATCCATTCGTCTGCAGATGGACATCTAGGTTGCTTCCAAGTCCTGGATATTATAAACAATGCTGCAATGGACATTGGAGTACATGTGTCTCTTTCAATTCTGGTTTCCTCGGTGTGTATGACCAGGAGTACGATTGCTGGATCATATGGCAGTTCTATTTCCAGTTTTCTGAGGAATCTCCACACTGTTCTCCATCGTGCCTGTACTAGTTTGCATTTCCTCCTATAGTGTAAGAGGGTTCCCTTCTCTCCACACCCTCTCCAGCATTTATTGCTTGTAGACTTTTGGATAGCAGTCATTCTGACTGGTGTGAAATGATATCTCATTGTGGTTTTGATTTGCATTTCTCTGATTATGAGGGATGTTGAGCATTTTTTCCTGTGTTTGCTAGCCATCATTATGTCTTCTTTGGAGAAATGTCTGTTTAGTTCTTTGGCCCATTTTTTGATTGGGTCATTTATTTTTCTGGAATTGAGCTGCAGGTGCTGCTTGTATATTTTTGGAGATGAATCCTTTATCAGTTGTTTCATTTGCTATTATTTTCTCCCATTCTGAAGGCTCTCTTTTCACTTTGCTTATAGTTTCCTTTCCTGTGCAGAAGCTTTTGATTTTAATTAGGTCCCAATTTTTTATTTTTACTTTTATTTCCAATATTCTGGGAGGTGGGTCTTGGAGGACCCCACTATGATTTATGACAGAGAGTGTTTTGCCTACGTTCTCCTCTAAGAGTTTTATAGTTTCTGGTCTTACATTTAGCTCTCTAATCCATTTAGAGTTTATTTAGGTGTATGGTGTTAGGAAGTGTTCTGGTTTCATTCTTTTACAAGTGGCTGACCAGTTTTCCCAGCACCACTTGTTAAAGAGACTGTCTTTTCTCCATTTTATATTCTTGCCTCCTTTGTCAAAAATAAGGTGTCCATAGGTGCATGGATTAATCTCTGGGCTTTCTATTTTGTTCCATTTATCTATATTTCTGTCTTTCTGCTAGTACCATACTGTCTTGATGACTGTGGTTTTGTAGTAGA
This sequence comes from Moschus berezovskii, assembly GCF_049115385.1. NCBI lineage: Eukaryota > Metazoa > Chordata > Mammalia > Artiodactyla > Moschidae > Moschus > Moschus berezovskii. The sequence continues at coordinate 51,871,786 of NC_142489.1, read as the reverse complement.
GTCTGAAGTCTGTCAGGTTAATTGCCCCAGTTCCATTTTTCTTCCTCAAGATTGCTTTGGTTATTCGAGGTTTTTTGTATTTCCTTACAAATTGTGAGATTATTTGTTCTAGTTCTGTGAAAAATATCGTTGGTAGCTTGATAGGGATTACATTGAATGTATAAATTACTTTGGGTAGTATACTCATTTTTACAATATTTATTCTTCCAATCCACAAACAAGGTATATTTCTCCATGTGTTAGTGTCCTATTAGTGTCCTTTCACAAGTGTGTTATGGTTTTCTATGTACAAGTCTTTTGTTTCCTTAAGTAGATATATTCCTAAGTATTTAATTCTTTTCGTTGCAACAGTGAATGGAAGAGTTTCTTTAATTTCTCTTTCTATTTTCTCACTATTAGTGTATAGGAATGCAAGGGAATTCTGTGTGTTGATTTTATATCCTGCAACTTTACTGTATTCATTGATTAGCTCTAGTAGTTTTTTGGTAGAGTCCTTAGGGTTTTATGTGTAGAGGATCATGCCATCAGTGAACAGTGAACATTTTACTTCTTCATTTCCAATTTGTATTCCATTTATGTCTTTACCTGCTCTGATTGCTGTAGCCAAAACTTCCAGAACTATGTTGAATAGTAGTGGTGAGAGTGGGCACCATTGCCTTGTTCCTGACTTTAGGGGAAATGCTTTCAGTTTTTCACTGTTGAGTACATCTTTTAATTTCGTAGTGAAGTCAACATTCAGCAGTAATTTTAGAGCCCCCGAAATAGTGTCCTTTGCTCTTTCCATTGTTTCTCCCTTTGCTGAGCATTGATTGGATTGGATGTCATGATGTTAGTTCTCTGAATGTTGTGTTTTTAAGCCAAAGGTTTCACTCTCCTCTTTCATTTTCATCAAAAGGTTCTTTAGTTACTCTTCATTTTCTGCCATAAGGGTGATGTCATCCACTTCACAGAGTTTATTTGTATTTCTCCCAGCAGTATTAATTCAAGCTTGTGCATCATCCAGCTTGGCATTTCACAAGTTTTACACTGCATAGAGGTTAATTAAGCAGGGTGACAATATGCAGCCTTGGCACAATCTTTTCCTGATTTGAAAGCAGCCTGTTATCCCGTATCCTGTTGCTTCTTGACCTGGATATAGATTTCTCAAGAAGCAGGTCAGGTGGTCTGGTTTTCCCACCACTTTATTATTTTCTTTTTCCACGATTTGTTGTCATCCCCACAGTCACAGGCTTCGGCATAAAGAATGAAGCAGAAGTAGAGGTTTTGTTTTTTTCTTTTCCTTTTTTTTTTTTTAATTTTTATTTAATAAACGGTACAAAGTACAATGCCAAAAATATTAAGTTAAAATTTCACAAAATGAAAAACTACTATAGAATACACTGTTGTAAAAAGCTACATTAAGTTATTTTACAACTGCCTCAAGCTGCAAAAAGAATCTTCTTTTTGGAGATCTCTTGCTTTCCTGATGATCCCATGGATGTTGGCAATTGGATCTTTCATTCCCCACCCTTGTCTAAATCCACCTGAACATGTGGAAGTTCATTGTTCATGTACCCTTGAATCTGCATTGGAGAATTTTGAGCATTACTTTTCTACCGTTTGACATGGGGGCAAACGTGTGGTAGTGTGAACATTCCTTGGGACTTGGCCTTTCTTTGGGATTGGACTGAAAACTGAACATTTCCAGTCCTGTGGCAATTGCTGAGATTTTTTAATTTGTAGCACTGTCTTAGAATCATCTTTTAGCCTGTGAAATATCTCTACTGACATTCCATCAGCTCCACTAGTTTTCTCCATATGATGCTTCATAAGGATTACTTGACTTCACATTCCAAGATGTCTGGGTCAAGGTGAAAGATCACACCATCGAGGTTATCTGGGTATTGAAGGTTCTTTTTCTATAGTTCTTCGGTGTATTCTTGACACCTCTTCTTGACGTATTCTGCTTCTTTTAGGTCCACACCATTTCTGTTCTTTATTTTGACCATCGTGGCATGAAATGTTCCCTTGGTATCTCTAATAATCTTGAAGAGACCTCGTCTTTTCCATGCCATTTTTTCCCTCTGTTTCTTTGGATTGCTCACTGAGGTAGACTTCTTTAATCTCCCCTTCCTTTTCTTCGGAACTCTGCACACACGAATCTATCTGTCCTTGTCTCCTTTCTTTTAGCTTCTCTTCCTTTCTTAGCAATTTGTAAGGTATATTTAGACACCCATTTTGGCTTTTTGCATTTATTTTTCTTGAGGATGGTCTTGATCACTGCCTTTTGCACAATTTCACAAACCTCTCTCTGTAGTTAGTCAGGAACTCTATCAGATCTAATCCCTTGGATCTATTTGTTACTTTCACTGTGCAATCATAAGGGATATCATTTAGGTCTTACATGAATAGTGTAGTAGTTTCCCTACTATTTTAAATTTAAAATGAATTTGGCAATAAGGAGTTCATGATCAGAGCCACAGGAGATCACAGTTTTATTTTTGCTGACCCTATATATTTTCTCCATTTTTGGCTGTAAAGAAAAGACTCAATCTGGTTTCAGTTTTGACCGTCTTGTAATGTCCATATATAGAGTCTTATCTTGTGTCGCTGGAAGTGAGTGTTTTCTATGAGCAGTGTGGTCCCTTGGCAAAGCTCTATTTCTTTTCACTGGCTTTGTTTTGTCGTCCAAAGCCAAATTGGTCTGTTACACCAGGTATCTCTGGACTTCCTACGTTTGCATTCCATTCCCCTATGATGAAAAGGACATCTTTTATGGATGTAAGTTCTAGAAGTTCTTGTAGGTCTTCACAAAGCTGCACTACATCAGCTTCTTCGACATTACTATTTGTTGCACAGGCATGGATTACTGTGATATTGACGGGTTTATTTTGGAAACGAACAGAGATCATTCTGTCGTTTTTGAGATTGCCTCCAATACTATATTTTTAAACTCCTTGTTAACTATGACAGTTAGTCAATTTTCTGTAAGGGCTTCTTGCTCACAATAGTAGACATAATGGTCATCTGAGTTAAATTCACCCATTCCAGTCCATCTTAATACACTGATTCCTAAAATGTCGATGCTCACTCCTGCCATCACTTGTTTGACCCTTTCCGAATGACCTTAATTCACGGACCTAACCTTCCAGGTTCTTATGCAATATTACTCTTTACAGCATCAGAATTAATTCAATCACCAGTCACATCTGCAACTGGGTTCTGTTTTTACTCTGGCTCCATGCCTTCATTCTTTCTGTCGTTTCCTCTCCACTGATCTGCCGTAGCATGGTTGTCAGCTACCAACCTTGGGAGTTCCTCTTTCTGTATGCTCCATTTTGCCATTCCATGCTGCTCATGTCTTTTTCAAGGCAGGGATACTGAAGAGGTTTTCCATTCCCTTCTCCAAGGACCACATTTTGTCAGAACCCTTCACTATTTCCCGGCCATCTTGTGTGGCCCTACATGCCTCGCTCATAGTTTCATTGAGTTAGAAAAGGTTATGGACCAGGTGATCAGTTTGGTTAGTTTTCTGTGATTATCATTTTCATTCTGTCTTCCCTCTGATGGACAAAGATAAGAGGCTTGTGGAAGCTTCCTGGTGGGAAAGACTGAGGGGAAAACTGGTTCTTATTCAGATGAACAGGTCCATGTTCAGTTGAGTTCAGTTTTGTGGCTCAGTCCTGTTCAAATCTTTGCATCCCCTTAAACTGCAGCATTTCAGGCCTCCTTATCCATCACCAACTCACTGAGTTTACTCAAACTCATGTCTATTGATTCGGTATTCCATCCAACTATATTCAGTCCGTTCTTCACATCAGGTGCCCAAAGTATTGGAGTTTCACCTTTAGCCCTAGTCCTTGCAAGGAATATTCAGGACTGATATCCTTTAGGATGGTCTGGTTGGATTTCTCCTAGGCATCCAAGAGACTCTTAAGAGTCTTCTCCAACACCACAGTTCAAAAGCATTAATTTTCTTGCTCAGATTTCTTTGTAGTCCACCTCTCACATGCATACATAACTTCTGGATCAACAACAGCTTTGACTAGATGCATATTTCATGTAAAATTATTACACTAAATTTTCATATCTGAAATAAGTACAGCTCATGGCTTATAAGACCACGTGTACCCTGGTTTTCACATGTGAAAGAACAAAAATCCCAGCTTTCCATGTCCAAAATTCCTCCGCAGTTTTTCATCCATCAATTATAGAGAATTCATTACTGCCAATTGGAGACTCTGCTTACAATTTTAAATATGGGAGATATAGAGTATTTCCTATTTCAGTTAGAAACATCTGCACCTAGATGTTGAAACATAAAATATACAGAATTCCATGCTTTGAGCAATTTTTTTAGTTTATTTATTTCTAACTTAGGGATAATTTTGTACAGAATTTTGTTCAAAGCATCAATTCTTCCGTGCTCAGATTTCTTCACAGTACAACTCTCACATCCATACATGACCACTCGAAAAACCATAGCCCTGACTGGACAGACCTTTGTTGGCAAAGTAATGTCTCTGCTCTTTAATATGCTATCTAGTTTGGTCATTTCTTTCCTCCCAAGGAGTAAGCGTCTTTTCATTTCATGGCTGCAATCAGCATCTACATTGATTTTGGAGCCCACAATATTAAAGTCTGACACTCTTTCCCCTGTTTCTCCATCTATTTATCATGAAGTGATTGGACCAGATGCCATGATCTTGGTTTTCTGAATTTTGCGCTTTAAGCCAACATTTTCACTCTCCTCTTTCACGTTCATCAAGAGGTTTCTTAATTCCTCTTCACTTTCTGCCATAAGGGTGGTGTCATCTGCATATCTGAGGGTATTGATATTTCTCCTGGCAGTCTTGATTCCCGCTTGTGCTTCTTCCAGCCCAGTGTTTCTCATGATGTATTCTGCATATAAGTTAAATAAGCACGGTGACCATATACAGCCTTGACATACTCCTTTTCCTATTTGGAACCAGTCTGTTGTTCCATGTCCAGCAATAACTGCTTTTTCCTCACCTGCATATAGATCTCTCAAGAGACAGGTCAGGTCGCCTGCTATTCCCATCTCTTCCAAAATGTTCCACAGTTTATTTTGATCCACACAGTCAAAGGCTTTGTATAGTCAATAGAGCAGAAAGAGACGTTTTTCTGGAACTTTCTTGCGTTTTCCATGATCCATCGGATGTTGGCAATTTGATCTCTCTTTCCTCTGCCTTTTCTGAAACCAATTTGAACATCTGGAAGTTCACATGTTTACCCCTTCTGTTTGCAGAGTAGTGATGGGACCAGATGCTCTTATCTCTCTTTTCATGAATGGTGAGTTTTCAGGATGCTTTTACACGCTTTGTTTTTACGAATGCTGAATTGTCAGCTTGATTTTACACTCTTCTCATTCACCCTCATCAAAAGACTCTTTATTTCCTCTTCACTTTCTATTTGTTTCAGTGTTGCCATCTACATATCTGAGGCTGTTGATGTTTCTCCCAAACCTTGATGCCAGCTTGTGATTTACTCTTTTGGTATTTTAATAGTATACTCTACTTACGATTCTCATAAGCAGAGTGACAAGAGGTTTGTCACTCTCTTTTCCCAGTTGTGAACATTCAATTGTTCCATGTCTGGTCCCAATTATTGTGGCTTGATTCATTTAAGGGTGTTTTCACTTTTACTTCCTCAAGTACCTCACCCCTTTTTGTTTTGGTGTTCTCCATTTAGACATCTAAGTTTCTCATTGTGGGACATTTATCATTGCCCCAATCAGAGCTTTGCCTGTTTAACTTGTTGTCGTTTTTTATGTTGCACACCTCAACGGGCTTCATTTATTTACTCCTTTCTACCTCCACCTAATTAGTTCTTTCTCTGTCTCAGTTATTTTACTGTTGGTTCCTTCAAGGGTGTTGTTAATCTCCCTTCTTGCATTGATTATTACTGTTTGTCTGTTCTTTATTTCTTCTAGATCCATGGTAAGCATGTTTATTTCTTCTCATTCTGGTCCTCCAGTGTATTTCCTGGCAATTCTACGTATCTTTCAAGATTTTGATCATCTTTACTCTCTTTATTCTGAGCTCTTTTTCAGGAAAAGTTCCTAACTCCTCTTCTTTTCTTTGTCTTTGTGGGTTTTTATCATTTACCTTCAGCAGCTGCATATTACTCTCCTTTTTCATTTTGCTTTGATTACTGTGATTTGGGTCCCATTTCTGCAGGCCGGAGAAATATAGCTCCACTATATTGTGAAGCCTGTCCTTTGTGGGTGGGATTGGACCAGTGACTTCTCAAGTTTTCATGCGTCGGATCATTTGTGTCTGTGCACTGGCAGGCAGATCTGTGTCTCTTCTCTCTGAAGTGCAATGAATTGTCCATGGACTGTGCTTTGGGATGTTTGTGGGTTTGGTATGGCTCAGTGCACCCCCTTTTATAATATTCAACATTTTGTTTCTGTTTTGCTGGAGAATAGGTGTGGATTCTTTTGTACTGAACCTACTGACTCAAGTGTGGAGATTGTTTTCCATGTAGACATGGAAACTCTGGGGTGTGTGCTTGTCCTTCAATGTTCCTTGAGATAAGGAGTTCGATGTTGCTCTAAATTTCTGGAATCGACGTCCTGGTCTCTGGGTTTCTGTTCCCAGTTTGAAGTAACATCAAAAGTCCACATCCACACAATATAGAAGATAAACTCCAGGTTAACGGTGGCAAAACTCTCCTCATCCAGAAAGAATCTAAAGGATGCACAGAATTGTAGACAGCAGAGAAAAGGGAGGAGGGAGAAAGAGGTGCCTAGGAGAAGATAGGGGAGTGCTAAAATGGGAGAGAGCAATCAATTCAGGAAACGAATCCATAAGTGAAATCCGATCGTAAAGACTTTGTTACTAAAAGTCGCAACATTGATATCAACTTTTGGAAAGTAAAAGTTAAGAACCAAGAATAAAATTTAGACTTGCTTAAATAGTGTAAAAAAAGGAAAACGGAGTCTAAATTCATTATCTCATATATAAGAAGGTTTTTAAAAAATAGATTTATGTGTGTTTTTTTTTAAAGATAATAATAGTTAATAGAAGTAAAAGTTTAGGGTATAATGAAGAACTAAAATAGTTTAAAGTTAAAGAAATCATATGGAAGGAAATCGCAGAATTTCAAAGCAGTTGTGTGCTTTTTGGTGTCAGTATGGTGTCAGACAGTCTCTTGTTGAAGCTTGTACTTGTCAAAGGTGACTGTTGTTCCTCAGTTGAACAGTCTGGGCATATATCGCTGACTTATTCAGTTGAACCTGTCATTTCTGGGTTGGTGTATATTTCTTTGTTAATATTTCCTTCTTTTATTTGAAAGCCTCTTCATATCTGGTTTTCACCATGAAATGAAGGTGCAGTAGCCTCATATTCGAGCTCGCTTGTTCAGTGTTTTGGGGGTGAGAGGTGGGACACAGAGAACAAATACCATTGGGATATTGGGGGTGTTTGGTGGATTGATCACATCGGGCTTTTGAATGACAAATGTGACATGTACTTTCTGGGTCCACACTTCTCAGATTCCTGGTTGAAACCTGAGGGCACAGTCCTAAGTGGGCCCTGTGTTTCATGCACTTTCCAGCCAATGAGGCAGTCAGATGCTTGACAAGGGCCATGAACACGATTGGCTGTGTACTTTGTGCTCTTCCCAAGTCCGAAATCTTGGGTGACTGGTTGGAGGCAAGGCACAGTCCCAGGTGGGCCGTGCATCTTTTGGAACTCTCTGGTCTCAGCCACTCAGTCTGCTGTCTGTTCCAGAGGGCACAGTCTCAAGTGTGCCATGTGTCTCTCCTCAGGCTAACTGACACCAGGCTTTCAGTTTCCTGGCCTATGTGATCTGTCCATGAAGTGAGGAATTCATCATTAGCAATTGTCAGGCAGCTTAGAACTTGGTAGGGGATGTCTCTGGGGCCAAGATACTAGTAGCCTATTTCCTTCTGCCTCTGGCAGTCGTACACGTTCCTCTCTCAATCCAAGGAGGAAAGGGTCTTAAATGGAAACTGGCTTGGTCTCCTTTGGTATTTTCTAGTACACAATCTTCTGTTCTGTGAGTATGCCATAGTTCAATGTGGTCTTAGAGCCTTCTCATAGGAAAGGTCCTTTCTAAAATTTCTGTCTCTAGTGTCCCCATGGTTTAGGTTTGCATGTTACCTTAGCTTCATCACATTGTCCTCAGGGCACTAATGCCTGATTCTAACCATAGTGTGTTTGATACATCCCAGACCTGCCCTCAATGTCCCATGTATGACAGTGGACGGGAGCATCTGAGTCATTTCTTGGGTAGTGATTGGATTTATTGGCATAAGCTGTGCTTTTGTTCTTCCTCTCTCCAGTTGTATTTCGTCCACGACTGTCACCTATGAGAGGGTTTCCTATTTTGTGCAAATTTCTCCTACTTTAAGACTCCTTCTCCAAGGCGAGTCTCGATCCCTAAAAACATTTCCTCCCTTTGATCACTTATTTGGTCTTACCTACTTTTTAAGAGACCGGTTTTCCTTTATCGATTTCTAGGGCCCATCAACATCGGTCACAAATTGTTTTCTGGAAGGTGTTCCACGTGCATTCTCTCATTTGATGGATTTGTGTGGGAGAAATTGGACTCAGGCTCCTATTCTTCTTACATGATGAGACCCCACCGCCACCCTGGAAGATCCATTTTATTAACTGAAATCTTGTTGTTGTTCAGTCACAAAGCCATGTCAGACTCTTTGCGACCCCTTGGACTGCAGCACACAAGGCCTCTCTGCCCCTGACCGTCTCCCAGGGTCTGCCCGAGATCATGTCCATGAATGCGTGAAACGATACAACCTTCTCCTCTTCTCTAACCCATTTGTCCTCCTGATTTCATTATTTCCTAAGAATCAGGGTCTTTTCTCGTGAGTCAGTTCTTTGCTCAGGTGGTCAAAGCTTTGGAGACTCAGCTTCAGTGTCAGTGTTTCTAATGCAACTTCAGAGTTGATTTCCTTTATGTTTGACTAGCTTGATCTCCTTGAAATCCAATGGACACTCACAAGTCATCCCAAGCAGAGCACTTTCGTGTTCTCACATCTGTACATGTCTACTGGAAAGACCATAGATGTGACTCAATGTGTTTCCTTTGGTCAAGTCAACTCTTCACTTTTTAACACACTTACTAAATTTGTGAGCACTTTTCTTCCAGGAAGCAACTGTCTTCAAATTTTATTGCTGCCATCACCATCACAGTGAATATAGAGCCACAAAAGAGGAAATCTGTCACTGATTATGCTTTTTCCCCCTTTTTTCCCATGAAGCAGTGAGACCATATGCCATGATCTTACTTTGTGTAATACTGAGAATTCAAGGGTACTGTTTATCCTACGTTTTCCTATCAACATTGAGAATTATTTTATTCTTTTACCATTGTTTTCCCTAAGTGTTTTGGATAAGAAATTATTTTCTAAGTGTATTCTAAGATGATCGCTACTCATTATATATAATACTGCTGGTTTTAAGTTTCCTGTTGGAGCATTTGTGCCACGCTTCTGTGACAACTCTGTAAAATGTTGACAAAATGCACAGCCTATAATACATTACTCTATTAACATAATATATTGAGACTGATCATGTTATCTGGTTAGGTTTTCTCTAATGTGGCAACTAGAAAAATTCAAAGGAGGACAAGAAATAAGGATATGATGTGGAGGTGGGCAGGAAGCTGAACCCCTGTGTCCTGAAGGGAGAGAAATTTTAATCATCAATGATTTCTATTGAAATATTTGGTACCAGAATTTTAAAGGGATGAAAGAAAAATGTACACACTGAACTATGGAGAAGTGATTTTAATGTACACATCATATAATTTCAAAGTTCAGCTAAACAGAAGAGCCTGATTTTGATCTATGCACAGTGCACTGTGCATCTGCTTTACCCAATGATTTGAATGTTTAAAATTGTATCCAACGTGAGAAGAGCAACAGCTTTCTTAGAACAATCAATTCAGGTCAGTCATTCAATCGTGTCCGACTCTTTGCGACCCCATAAATCACAGCATGCCAGACTTCCCTGTCCATCACCAACTCCCGGAGTTCACTCAAACTGATGTCCATAGAGTCGGTGATGCCATCCAGCCATCTCATTCTCTGTCGTCCCCTTCTCCTCCCACTCCCAATCCTTCCTAGCATCAGACTCTTTTCCAGTGAGTCAACCCTTCGCATGAAGTGGCCAAAGTATGGGAGTTTCAGCTTTAGCACCAGTCCTTCCAATGAACACCCAGGATCGATCTCCTTTAGAATGGACTCATTGGATCTCCTTGAAGTCCGCGGGTCTCTCAAGAGTCTTCTCCAGCACCACAGTTCAAAAGCATCAATTCTTCGGAGATCAACTTCCTTCACAGTCCAACTCTCACATCCATACATGACCACTGGAAAAACCATAGCCTTGACTAGACGGACCTTGGTTGGTAAAGTAATGTCTCTGCTTTTTCATATGCTATGTAGGTTGGTCGTAACTTTCCTCCCAAGGAGTAAGCATCTTTTATTTTCATGGCTGCAATCAGCATACACAGTGATTTTGGAGCCCATAAAAACAAAGTCTGACACTGTTTTCCCGTTTATTTTCTGTGAAGTGATGGGACCAGATGCCATGACCTTTGTTTTCTGAATGTTGAGCTTCATACCAACCTTTTCACTCTCCTGCTTTTGCTTTCATCAGGAGGCTTTTTAGTTCCTCTTCACTTTCTGCCATAAAGGTGATGTCTTCTGCATACCTGTGGTGATTTATATTTCTCCCGGCAAACTTGATTCCACCTTGTGCTTTTTCCAGCCCAGCGTTCCTCATGATGTACTCTGCATAGAAGTTAAATATGCAGGGTGAAAATATACAACCTTGACGTACTCCTTTTCCTTTTTGGAACCAGTCTGTATCTCTAAGTAAATGTGAGTTGCGGTTTTATGGGCTCAAGATGTCCTCATATGTATTAACCACATCTCTATTACAAAAAGAACAATGGAAGATCAACTCGATTAAGGGACAGCCTTTCAGCAATAGGATCTATATTATTCAGCCAGAAAGTTATTAAGTAATGCTGGGCTTCCCAAACAGTTCATTTAATATCTTGAGAGCAAGCAAAGTATTTGACCACCTAAATAAAATTGTCTAAAATTATATTTTGACATATACACATATATGTGCATGTTTTTATGTATGGGTGTTTATATAAAAAATGTACAATGGCTTTTAATTCCTGTTAGGCAAAGCAGCAACGGAAAAAAAAAAGTAGAATGATTCAAAAGTCTATTCGGTTATTGAATATATGTAAGTGGAAATACTTCCAAATATGTTCCTTTGGCTACATCTAAAATATGTGGACTCCTTTATATCACTCCCCTCTTTCCTTTTAATAAATATCTACCAATTTTCCAATGTTTGTCCAGGTTTACTGGCAAAAATAAACAGTTATAGTAATATATATATATATATATATATATACACACACACACACACACACACACACATATATATATATACATAATAGATATACAAATATCTATATAAAATAGACAGATATGTTTGCATAACAGAAAATATTGATACCAAGCTTAGATGACAGAATTATTTCCCACTCCTTCTCATCATGAAAGAGCCAACGTTGTTGTTGACTCAAACACTCCACGTGCTGGGGAACCTGAATACAAATCGAACCTGCAACTGGGATTCTCAATCACATATGACCACGCTCTAAATCCAACACTTTATTTCCTTTATTGTTCTAAGAAGTCCGTTCTTAAGATTGAAAAGTATGAAAACCGAGAGAGAGAAAAAGGAGATTCTAGACTTCCTCATGTTCCAAGAGTAACTGTAATCGAAGAAACTAGAAAAGGCAGAAACAAAGGAAAATAATCAAGCGATATAGAATAATCATGATTTAGCCATTAAGCAAAGTCAAGGATCTTTAGTTCCTCCTCAAGGGCCATAGATAACATTCTGAGCAATATCCTGTGAACAGTTTTAGAGATACTAAAGACCCAACAAGGCTGAAATGTAAGTACCTAGACCACAGGGTAGTTGCAACCATATGGGCAATGATGTTGACTCCAAATATACTCAGTAACAGGCCAGTAGTAGAATGTCCCCAAACTATATCACACATCCCATGCCCAAACTCACTCTCATTAAAATCGTCCCCCTGAAAGTATTCGGGGAGTGCAGGTCTTTGAAGCACCAGCTGCTAGGACACCTTGTTTGGTTCTACAATAAATTATTTCACAGAAGTGAGTAAACCAAGTTTGGTTGGCTAAGAGTTCAGTTCAGTTCAGTTAAGTTCAGTCGCACAGTGGAGTCCGACTCTTTGCGATCCCATGTATCACAGCATGCCAGTACTCCCTGTCCATCACTAACTCCTGGAGTTTATTACTCAAACCCGCCTCCATCGAGTCTGTGATGCCATCCAGCCATCTCATTCTCTGTCTTCCCCTTCTCCTCCTGCCCTCAATCCCTCCCAGCATCAGAGACTTTTCCAGTGAGTCAACTCGTCGCATGAGGTGGCCAAAATATTGGAGCTTCAGATTCAGCATTAGTCCTTCCAATGAACACCCAGGACTGATCTCCTTTTGAATGGACTGGTTGGATCTCCTTATAGTCCAAAGGGCTCTCAAGAGTCTTCTCCAACACCATAGTTCAAAAGCATCAATTGTTCGGTAATCAGCTTTATTCACAGTCCAACACTCACATCAATATATGACCACTGGAAAAGCCATACCCTTGACTAGATGGACCTTTGTTGGCAAAGTAATGTCTCTGCTCTTTAATATGCTATCAAGGCTGCTCATAATTTTCCACCCAAGGAGAAAGCATCTTTTAATTTCATGACTACAACCAGCATCCGCAGTGATTTTGGAGCCCAAAAAATAAAGTCTGACACTGTATCCCCGTCTATTTCCAATGAAGAGATGGGACCAGATGCCATGATCTTCGTTTTCTGAATGTTGGCTTAAAGCCAACTTTTTCACTCTCCTCTTTCACTTTCATCAGAGCCTTTTTGGATACTCTTTGATTTCTTCCATAAGAGTGATGTCATGTGCATATCTGAGGTTATTGATATTTCTCGAGGCAATCTTGATTCCAGCCTGTGCTTCTTCCAGCTAGCGTTCCTATTGATGTACTCTGCATAGAAGTTAAATAAGCACGGTGACAATATATAACCTTGACGTACTCCTTTTCCTATTTGGAACCTGTATGTTGTTCCATGTCCAGTTTTAACTGTTGCTACCTGACCTGCAAACAGGTTTCTCAAGAGGCAGGGCAGGTAGTATGAAAGGTCCCATCTCTTTCAGAATTTTGCAGAGTTTATTGTGATCCACACAGTCAAAGGCTTTGGCATAGTCAATGAAGCAGAAATAGATGTTTCTCTACAACTCTCTTGCTTTTTCCATGATCCAGAGGATGTTGGCAATTTGTTCTCTGGTTACTCTGCCTTTCCTAAAACCAGCTTGAACATCTGGAAGTTCACAGTTCACGTATTGCTGAAGCCTGGCTTGGAGTATTTTGAGCATGACTTTACTAGTGTGTGAGATGAGTGAAGTTGTGCTGTCATTTAAATCAATCTTTGGCATTGCCTTTCACTGGGACTGGAATGAAGACTGACCTTTACCAGTCCTGTGGCCACTGCTAATTTTTCCAAATTTTCTGGCATATTGAGTGCAGCACTTTCACAGCATCATCTTTCAGGATTTGAATTAGCTCAACTGGAATTCTGCCACGTCCACTATCTTTGTTGGTAGTGATGCTTTCTAAGGCCCACTTGACTTCATATTCACTTGACTTCACTTTCCAAGATGTCTGGCTCTAGGTCTTTGATCACACCATCACGATTATCTTGGTTGTGAAGATCTATTTTGTACAGTTCTTCTGTGTATTCTTGCCACCTCTTCTTAATATCTGCTGCTTCTCTTAGGTCCATACGATTTCTATTCTTTATCTAGGTCATCTTTTCATGAAATGTTCCCTTGGTATCTCTAATTTTCTTGAAGAGATTTCTTGTCTTTCCCATTCTGTTGTTTTCCTCTATTTCTTTGCATTGATCGCTGAGCAAAGCTTTCTTATCTCTCCTTGCTATTCTTTGGAACTCTGCATTCAGATGCTTATACTTTTTTTCTTCTTCTTCTTTTGTTTTTCGCTTCTTTTCTTTTCACAGCTATTTGTAAGGCCTCTCCAGACAGCCATTTTCCTTTTTTTCATTTCTTTTCCGTGGGGATGGTCTTGGTCCCTGTCTCCTGTTCCATGTCATGAACTTTCGTCCATAATTCACCAGGCATTCTATCTATCAGATATAGTCCCTTAAATCTATTTCTCATTTCCACAGTATAATCATAAGGGATTTGATTTAGGTCATGTCTGAATGGTTTAGTGGTTTTCCCTACTTTCTTAAATTTAAGTCTGGATTTATTAGGAGTTTATAATCTGAGTCACATTCAGCTCTGGTCTTGTTTTTGCTAACTTTATAGAATTTCTCCATCTTTGGCTACAAAGAATACAATCAATCTGATTTCGGTGTTGACCATCTGGTGATGTCCATATGTGGAGTCTTCTCTTCTGTTGCTTAAAGGGGTTGTTTGCTATGACCAGTGTGTTCTCTCTGCAAAATTCTACCAGTCTTTGCCCTGCTGCATTCCGTGCTCCAAGGCCAAATTTGGCTGTTACTCCAGGTGATTTTTGGATTCCTACATTTGCATTCCACTCCCCTATAATGAAAAGGACATCATCTTTAAGTGTTAACTCTAAATGGTCTTGTAGGTCTTCATAGAACCATTCACCCTCTGATTTTTAAGTTTACTGGTTGAGGCATAGGCTTGGATTACTGTAATATTGAATGGTTTGTTTTGGAAATGAACAGAGATCATTCTGATCATTTGGCGATTGCATCCAAGTACAACATTTCGGACTCTTTTGTTCTCCATGATAGCTACTCCATTTCTTCTAAGGGATTCCTGCCCACAGCAGTAGATATAACGGTCATCTGAGTTAAATTCACCCATTCCAGTCCATTTGAGTTCACTGATTCCTAGAAGGTCTATGTTCACTCAAGCCATCTCCTGTTTGACCACTTCCGATTTGTCTTGATTCATGGACCTAACATTCCAGGTTCGTATGCAATATTGTTCTTTGCAGCATCGGACCTTTCTTCCATCTCCAGTCCCATCCACAACTGGGTACTGGTTTTGCTTTGGCTCCATCCCTTCATTTTTTCCCGAAGTTATTTCACCACTGATCTCCAGTATCTTATTTGGTACCTACCGACCTGGGGAGCTCCTCATTCAATATCCTGTTTTTTTTTTTTTTTTTTTTTGCCCTTTCATACTGTTTTTGGGGTTCTCGATGCAAGTATACTGAAGTGGTTTGTCATTCCCTTCTCCAGTAGACCACATTCTGTAAGACCTCTCCACCATGATCTGCCCATCTTGGGTGACCCCACACAGCATGGCTTAGTTTCACTGAGTTAGAGAAGGCTGTGGTCCATGTGATCAGATCTACTAGTTTTCTATGATCACGATTTCAGTGTGTCTGCCCTCTGATGCCCTCTCGCAATACCTACCATCATATTTGGGTTTCTCTGACCTTGGTTGTAGGGTATCTCTTCACGGTTGCTCCAGCAAAGCTCAGCCACTGCACCTTATCTTGGACGAGGGGTATCTCCTCACGGCTGCCCATCCTGATCTTGAATGTGGAGTAGCTCCTCTCGGCCCTCCTGTGCCCGTGCAGCCAGCGCCATTTGGATGTGGGGTAGCTCCTTTCGCCCACTGTCCCTGGCCTCGGGCATGGGGTAGCTTCTCTTGACCGCCACCGATAATCACTTTTATTTCAGAAACCAAACAGTTTTACTGATGTGATTTATCCGTATAAAAATTCTTTAGGAATGAGATTTTGCAGGTTTATGGTTTTGGTTGCTATTTATGCAAGGAGCCTGTATTTTAAGTTGATGCTGAAGTAAACGCTTGTTGAAAATTACCCTTCAATTTATAGGAGACCAGTGATGTTGTGATGTCACAGCTACCCTTCACTTGCTAGGAGACCAGTGATGTTGTGATGTCACAGCTACCCTTCACTTGCTAGGAGACCAGTGAGTTTCTGTTGTCACAGTTACCCTTCCACTGTTAGGAGACCAGTGCATTTTGGAACCACTGTGATGGTCTAGGGAGTTTCCCCCTTAGGCCAGCCAAGCAGCATTTGAATTTGCTGTGTGTAAAGTCAGAAAAATGAGAAAAGTATCTGAAGAAAAATTTTTCTGAGATGGCACGTATTTCTTCAGAAATTCAAGATGTGCCTCCTAACGATGAATCCACTGCTTCAGAAACCTCCATCAGACCTTTGTATGATTATACACTTGCTGGGGACTTGGTTTTGCGATCTCTTATTGAAGAATATGCTTTTCAGGCTTTGTCTGAGGAAGTTCTGAGGACAAGGCCACGTTACACATTTTCTATCTCTGAAACAGGTGAGCTGAATTATTTTCTTTCACTCACTTTTCCACAAAAATTGTGGAATAGAGTGGAAAGTGATCAATTTCAATCTATTCGGTGGGATGAGAGTGGCGCTTGTATAGTGATCAATGATGAACTCTTCAAGAAAGAAGTCTTGGAAAGAAAAGCGCCTTTCAGAATATCTGAAACCAATAAAATGAAAAGTTTAATTCGATAGCTGAACCTTTATGGGTTTAGTAAAATGCAACAAACTCTTCAAATATCTGCTTCACTATCTGACTTTCTGGAAGAAGAAAACAACATCTCTCTTTTGAGCAAGGTATCCCAAAATTTTCACTTATTGGCAATATGTAAGATTAAATCATGTGACCTAGAAAACATGTTACCATATGTAGCTAAAACGGAATTCAAAATTGACATAGCAATTGTTGAAAAAGCTTTATTGTTTGAAGTTGAGACAGCTGGAGGATATAATATTTGATGTTTAAAAAACTTTCCAATCAACTTTAAACAAGATACGAGTCTTGAAGCTACCTACGGTATTTACTATATATATACAACATATTTTTAGTTGAGGAGCATATTTGTTTCTAACATGTTAGCTCTTAAAACTACTCTGGAGGCATTTAATTTGATGGAATTTAATTGGTATCATTCAAGGAATTATTTTTTCTTTTCTAATTTTATTTATTTTTATTGGAGGCTAATTACATTATATTATTGTATTGGTTTTGCGATTCATTGGCATGAATCTGCCCGGGTGTACATGTGTCCCCATCTTGAACCCCCTTCCACTTCCTGCCCCATCCCAACTCTCTGGTTCACCCCAGTACAGTAGCCCAGCATATCCTGTATCTTGCATCAAACCTGGACTTGTGATTTGTTGCACATATGATAATATACATGTTTCAATGTCATTCTCCCAAATCATCCCGTCCTCGCTCTCTCCCACAGAGACCAAAAGACTGTTCTATACATCTGTGTCTCTCTTGCTGTCTCATTTACAGGGTTATCTTTATCACCTTTCTAAATTCCATATGCCTGTGTTAGTATACTTTATTGGTCCTTTTCTTTCTGCCTTAATTCACTCTGTATAATAGTCTCCAGTTTCATCCATCTCATTGGAACTGATTCAAATGTATTTTTAATGGCTGAGTAATACTCCATTGTATTTATGCACCATAGCTTTCTTATCCATTCGTCTGCAGACGGACATGTAGGTTACCTCCATGTCCTGGCTGCGATAAACATTGGAGTACATTTGTCTCTTTCAATTCCTCAGTGTGTATGCCCAAGAGTGTGATTGCTAGATCGTATGGCAGCTCTATTTGCAGTTTTTGAAGGAATCTCCACACTGTTCTCCATAGTGGTTGTGCTGTTTGCATTCCCACCAATAGTGTAAGATGGCTCCCTTTTCTCCACACCCTCTCCAGCAATTATTGCTTGTAGACTTTGGAATATAAGCCATTCTGACTGGTGCAAAATGGTACCTCATTTTGGTTTTGATTTGCATTTCTCTGATTATAAGTGATGTTAAGCATATTTTCGTGTGTTTGTTAGCCATCTGTATGAAGGAATAAACTTTTATAGTTTAGCTTTTAAGGCAGTTTTACCTTGGTTTATAAAGAAACTAAATAATTGTATCCTTTGACTTTAGTTACAGATCTACTATAATCCAAATTTCAAAAGAGGCTATCCTGAACTTTTAGTAAGAATAGAAAGAAGATTTGGGATTAACAATGTGTCTGCAATATCTTCATTAGTTTGAGATTGCAAGAAGAAGCATGTTAAAGCAAGTGTCAACGTAGATGATTGTAACTCTGATATCCTTCCTGAAACTAGTGGAGAGAGTACATTTTCAGCCACCACTTTAAGTGTGCCTTTCATACAAAAGCCTCACACCAGCCAGACAGTCGCTAATACAAGAGCTTTAGCTCTGTGTGGCTTACCTTCCCCATCATCAATATCAGTTAGCCAAACAGAACAGATTGTGGGAGATCAACCTGCTGTTTTAAATCAGTTGAGCATGTTTAAGTGGCACTCACATAGCAGCTACACTCAGGTAAATGGCCACGTTGAGGACTTGCCTACTACAACTACATCGACTTCTCAGAACCACATCGTATCTCCATTTCAGGGCAGTTATTCTAAGCTGATGGTGGAGTCTTCTAAGTTTCCAGATAGATATAGTGATATGCCCATGACAGTCCTTTCCGTGACCTTCAAAAGAGAGGCAACTCATAGCCCTCAGTGCCAAAGATCACTTATACATCTGCCTCCTCTCTTTGAGGTCAACTCATCAAGAATCATCGTTATGTGAAAACCATGCTAATTAAAACGGACCTATCAAATAAATGCCAGATTATGGAGCCTAATGAAGATTGAAATTTTTGTTGGGAGATGTCAACAAATACCTACAATTCTTGTATTTGAACAATAAACTTACATGTTCATCTTCATAGTTTCATTTTCTTTGTTCAAACAATGAAGAGAAAAGTGAGGCTTTAGTTTAATGTCTGGCTATTTTACCGCACTGTTTTATAAACACTTCAGAAAAAGAAAATATTCATTATGCATCCTAGGTCAATGACACCTGATCTAATATTTGTAAGCAAGAAAACGAGAACAAAAGGAAAAGAGGTAACGGATGTAACGTGATTTCTGCAATCACCCCTGCTGAAATGAACGGGGGTCTACATTAGGAGTATGTGGCTGAAGGAAGAGATACAAATAAAAAAAATTTTTTCAAATGCATAGTATGTACCTTAGTGCATTCACAGTTACGTTATATTCTATTAGATACTGGTAGAGTCTTAAAAGGGTAGAGAGAAGGTTATCTTCAGTATAGAAATTCATTATGTACTTGAAAATATAAAATCATGATGATCAAAATCATGATCACCACTGTACTGTCACTGTGACACCAAAGATAAGATGACATAATCAGTGCCTGGCCCATGGTCAGTACAAGATATGTATTTTACAAGTGATAATGTATAGGGACATTATTGTTCTGCTGTCCTTAATTGAAAGCGACAGTGAAGTAGCTCAGTAGTGTCGGACGCTTTGCGACACCTGTGCACTGTAGCCTACCATGCTCCTCCATCCATGGGATTCTCCAGGCAAGGATACTGGAGTGGGTTGCCATTTCCTTCTGCAGGGGTCTTCCCGACACAGGGATTGAACCCGGGTCTCCCACATTTTAGGCAGACTCTTTACTATCTGAGCCACCAGGGAAGATGCTGTCCTTAAGGCACGCCTTTATTTGCTGACACCATGATTCCACCCTATATTTCCTAATGCATGTTTAGATGTTGCTTATTAGTTCCCACAGAGACAGAATAAATTCCTGGTGGTGATTGTAGCACATCAGTATGATTAACAAGTTCTGTGAAGACATGGTATCTTTTTTCCTTAATAATTTCATTGTCTTTCTCTTATACTGTGCTTCCGGAGCTACAATCTCTCAACCTAACTTCAGCCATGCTAAGCCCCTTCTCACAATTTTGTCTCTCAACTTTTTCTTGGGGTTGGAACTGCCGTTTGCCCTCCTACCAAGTTGAGCTCAGATATCAGGACTTCCGTGGGTTTTGGGCCTACTCTCTTTATGTATCTTTCACATTAGCTAAAATTAGAGCCTGCAAATGATACATTTTAAGTACTTACTAAGTTATCAATAAATAAATGCCATAACCAATCAAATGCTTTATACATTACTCAACATATTCCTTTAACCTTCAGTATTATCATAATTGACCTTTCCTCTTTCAGTTCAGTTCAGTCGCTCAGTCGTGTCCGACTCTCCGCGACCCCATGAATCACAGCACGCCAGGCCTCCCTGTCCATCACCAACTCCCGGAGTACACTCAAACTCATGTCCACAGAGTCGGTGATGGCATCCAGCCATCTCATTCTCCGTCGTCCCCTTCTCCTCCCGCCCTCAACCTTTCCCAGCATCAGAGTCTTTTCCAGTGAGTCAACTCGTCGCATGAGGTGGCCAAAGTATTGCAGTTTCAGCTTTAGCATCAGTCCCTCCAATGAACACCCAGGATTGATCTCCTTTAGAATGGACTGGTTGGATCTCCTTGCAGTATAAGGGACTCTCAAGAGTCTTCTCCAACACCACAGTTCAAAAGCATTGATTCTTCGGCGATCAGCTTTCTTCACAGTCCAACTCTCACATCCATACATGACCACGGGAATAACCATTGCCTTGACTAGACGGACCTTGGTTGGCAAAGTAATGTCTCTCCTTTTTAATATACTATCAAGGTTGGTCATAACTTTCCTTCCAAGGAGCAAGTGTCTTTTAATTCCTCTTTAGTGATAACTTTTTCCAAGTTGATAAATATTTATTATATTTACACGAATGTTAAATGTGGGAATTTAAATAATAATAAGACTGCTGCTCTCATGAAATTTACAGTCTATAAGAACCCATTCTAAGCATGTAGTTTCAGGCCCCAGTGCCCTAAAATTCAATAGTAGTTGTGGAGACATGTATATTAAAAAAAAGAATCATTAATATTAATAATCTAGAAAAGTCATGGAGTAAGCAGGGATCAATATCAATGGTTGATCCCAAGTATATTTCACAACGAAATACTCTGAACAAAGTGTCTGCTTGTTGGACTATCCAGATATCATGAACACTACCTAGAAATCTTTGAAATCTCAAATTTGGGGTCATTCCTTTAGATGATGGTGGCAACATCAAGTCAGATCCCTGTTATGGGGTGGTTACCCACATAGGACAACACCAAATTCAGTTGACCGCTTAAATTCTTGCAGCTAATGAACAGTGAAATCTGTGGAATATCTGTGTAGATAAGGGAGTGGTCCACAAACATACTTTTCCTTTCACTGAAAAATTACATTCAATGTAGGTGAGAATGCCATGTTTAGAGAAGTGAGCATTTTGAAGCCATGCTAAATGTTATTGAAATTGGTGTCCATAGTTATGATTTCAAGCCCAAAGTTCAATGCTCTTGTTTTAGATTTCAGGTTTTTAATGAAACTAAAAGGCACTTACCCCTTGGAAGGAAATTTATGATGAACCTAGATAGCATATAAAAAGCAGAGACATTACTTTGCCAACCAAGGTCTGGCTAGTCAAAGCTATCGTTTTTCCAGTGGTCGTGTATGGATGTGAGAGTAGGACTGTGAAGAAAGCTGATCGCCGAAGAATTATGCTTTTGAACTGTGGTGTTGGAGAAGACTCTTGAGAATCCCTTGGATTGCAAGGAGATCCAACCAGTTAATTCTAAGGGAGATCAGTTCTGAGTATTCATTGGAATGATTGGTGCTGAAGCTGAAACTCCAATACTTTGGCCACCTCATGAGAAGAGTTGACTCATTGGAAAATACTCTGATGTTGGGAGGAATTTGGGGCAGGAGGAGAAGGGGAAGATAGAAAATGAGATGGCTGGATGGCATCACCGACTTGATGGAGATGAGTTTGGGTGAACTCCACTTTTTGGTGATGGACAGGGAGGCCTGGTATGCTGTGATTCATGGGGTCGCAAAGGGTCAGAAAAGAATGAACGACTGAACTGACTAACTGACTGACGATGTTGTCAAATTTGCATCCTTTGAGCAATATCACCTTAAAGGTGATTCCATTTGCTATTTCATTGCCATGTACTGATTATTCATTCTCAGTCCCTTTTACCTTCTTTTCATGTTCTGCTTTGACTGGCAGGTCCTTCTCAAAAAGAACAGGAATAATCCACTTAGTCCTCTGTGGTAACTTGGAAAAGACATGGAAAAGGACATTCAATATATCATGTTGAAAAGCTACTGTTTTTGTTCCCTCCTGAAACAAAAAGAGTACTAACCTGTACTAACTGCATTAAACTGTACTTCAATTGTCCTACCAAGGGAAACCTGGTTACATGGTCCATTACCTTTGTTATCAATTCCCATATGGCTTTAAAATATCACTACCTGTCATTCTCTAAAGCTTATAGAGAAAATAGCTCAATAGCTTAGGGAAGCATTGTACATGAATTCAATTTTCTTTCCTTTACATATTTACTTTATAATTGGTGCCTAAAATTGTAAAACTGAAAACAAAAAATAAGTGAGGTAAATACAGAAGATTGGGGCAAAAAGTAGAAAAATTGATGCGAGAAGGTCAGGAGATGAAATTGGATGCTTAAAGTATAGCAAGCAAATGTGACACTGAAGGGCCTAAAGAGGTCAATATGACTTCAATATTGTTACACTATAACTTTATTTTCATTAAATCACACAATAGTTTTTCATGCAAAATATTGTAAGTTCCCATGAGATGTAGATGAATGTTCTATCTTTTGAAACATTCTGACTTAAAATGTCACTAGAGTGAAATCACTTAACTACAAAATGACTTCCAACATTAGGCCTAGAAACAGATAACAGAGAACTCTGTGCATTTCATAGGTGTCCTTCAGTGAGTCCTTCGGTTTTCTTTTCCTTTCATAATTGTGTTTTGGGCATGTAAGATTATGACTCTCCTTGTGTGTGTGTGTATCTTTGTGTATCAGATTAAGAATGTGATTGTGAGTGTATGTCTGGGTTCTCTTTTGGACTTTTATGTTGGAGATTTTGGCTGAAGAAACGGCTAATTCAATAGTATAAAGAGGCACAAATTAAAATGTCCCTTCAAAAGTCTGCTTTAGTATTTCAAAGAACAAGACAAATGGATGAGTCTCAGAGATTGAAAGCATTTCGATAATAACCAAAGTACTCCACCCTAAGATACTTAAAATCTATGACACTGTCACAGTCAGCACAGCAAAAGTTGAGAGGGGCCTTAGTAGTCTGTGATGTCTGGCAATAACAAAAACACCCACCTACTAATTTGGCAATACCAGAGAAGCTAAGCAGACGTGTGGAGTTTCAACCAGGCCTTCGTATAATAGGATACTATCTTCCTATAGGAGGTGCCACACTCACCAATATGAATAACATTCTTAGGGATCAAAGAAACTAATGATGAAATCTGTAATTCGGTTCTCACATGGTAGAAGTGGCCTTCCTCCTTCACAAGGGTATCA